>NW_028274818.1:78522727-78825757 GCF_037043125.1 Eumetopias jubatus | reverse complement strand
TTCTGCGTGGACTCCTTTAAGAGGTCTGAGACGGTAGGAACAAACTTACTCTGCCCATTCAAATCCTTGTTGTCGATGTTGATTGCAAAGAGGATGGAGTTCAGACCTGCCCAGAAAAGGGAAAAGTCTGGAGTGTCTGCCATGGGGAAGTCACACCTCCAACACGATAAGTGAGGGGCAAACGATAGAGTACACAAGAGGGAACGCCCTGATTTGAAGCACTGATTTAAAAACCTCCCACAAGGGGCACCTGGGTGGCTCAGTCAGTTAAGTGTCTGCCTTCAGCTCAGGTCATGATCCCAGGGTCCTGGGATCGAGCCCCGCATTGGGCTCCCTGCTCCACGGGAAGCCTGCTTCTCCCTCTTCCACTCCCCCTGCTTGTGTTCCTGCTCTCGCTGTGTCTCTCTCTGTCAAATAAATAAATAAATCTTTAAAAAATAAATAAAATAAAATAAAATAAAAACCTCCCACAAAATGGGGTCAGGAGACACCAGTTATCATAGCAGATGAGTCTTTCCCAATTCTCTCCCTCTCGGTCAAAGACAAATAAGAGGTCAACCCCAGGGAGGTTAAGATGTAAGTCTAACTGCCTGGGTTGGATACCAGCACTGCCGCTTTCCAGGAGACCTGGGTCAAGTCATGTACAACCTGAGCTTCTGTTTCCTTACCTGTAAAATGGGGACGAGAGTATCTCTTTCACAGGGTATTAGAAACAATCACCCACCAAAACCACTCAGTTCAGTAAGCAATCAAACATGTGCATCAATATTATAACTATTATTATTTCAGGCAAAAGCTTGCCTTGGCCTACACAGGACATCACAGTCAAAGCCTGACTTTTCCTCATCAATGGACAAGACGAACGTAACTCTCAATATGTGGGACTTAGTGTAAACCTTCAGGGAAAAAAAAAGGCAAAGGAGGATTTGAAAGAAAGAATCAAGTTACCCACTTCTGTTGGGCTCACTCTTTGAGTGAGAGTCAAACGATAAACAACCTAACAATTCACCAACTGACATCAATCCAGGGGCTTCCACACTGACAAATCGTGGACATGACTCTTAACCACACTTGATTCTCTCACAGCCCTATGAAAGCAATTCCCATGCTCTCAGGATCCCTACCATGCAGAGGACGGAAATAAGGGTGACAGAATTCACAGGACCTGCCCCAGGTCACCAGCCAGGAAAAGGTAGAGCCAGGTTTCAAAGCCAGGTCTCCTGCTTCCAACTCCCCAGGTCTTGCAAAGTCACAGCCAAAACTCCCAACCCTATGGTTTCCCTGCCATGGTATCCAATTCAAGATAAATGGACTCGGTGACCAATGCTACTAAAGGAAGGACAGTGACAAGTGACTCATTAAGTCGGGGAGGGACACGGAAAATCACAGCCTCTCCTGGAGTGATAAATTCCCTCCCAGGCAGCCGACTCTGCTCACCAAGCTTTAAGGACCCATCACTCCTGGCCTGGGCCAGGCTTACCAGCTGCCATGGTAGGAAGCATGCTAGACCTTTCTTCATCCATCACAAAAGACCAGTCTTCATAAAAAGTGCTGCAAATTGAAAGAGAAAGGGAAGAAGTTCTGAACAAGTGATTTTCTGCATCCATTGGCCAGATAACTCTCTTACATGGCTCCCTGGAATATCTGTGCCTGGTCATCCCAGAGTGGCTACCCAAGGTCTCTGCCCAGCCGAAGCTTCCGGTTAATAAACAAAGGACTGAATGTATATATCCTACGACTTCTTCATTGGTCCCCTGAGCTTGAGTGTACTGAAATAGGCATGAGATGTAAACGCAGTTATTTATGAAGCAGCAAAGGAGAAGGGGACAAAGAGAGGGGTGGCATACAGTCAAGCAAGGTCTCTGAGATGCAGGCAGGAAATCTGAGCTGGCCCCCTGCGTGCCATGACTGGGCTACCAAAGAGAGAGTTATAGAAGGAAATGATAGAGTTCCATGGCTCCATCAACCAGAGCCTTTGTACATAATACTTGCTTGGGCTGCAGACCCAAAAGCCCAAGTTACCCCTGGAAAGGGCTGGGAAGCTAAAAGGGACCCACGAATCTCAGCGGCAGTAGAAAGAAAGGGGTCAACAAGGTCTACAGGGTTAGTCCCAGCTTGTCCGGCGATGATGGTACGGCCAGGGCCCTGAAGCTGGTGCCCCAGTCCAGCTCCCCAGCTCTGTATCCGAGGCCCGCTAAGCAATAGCAAGGAAGTATCTTCAACCCCTGACTTCCCTACCAGGCTGGAGAACTCTCAATTAATGGAGTCAAAGCTCACATCGCTAAAGCACAGTCAGTGGTAAGGGACCTGCAGTGCAGCAGGAGATGGGACACCCTGGCTGCGGAAGTGACTTAATGCAAACGACGGAACAAAGGAACGCCCACCATCCGATAAGCTTACCCAGCAGAGTGTCGGCCTAAGCGCAAACTACACGCTCGAGCTGGCACTGCCACTGTACCTCCAATTCCCCAGACTGCGACGCTTTAAAAGTTGGAGCCAGTTTCCACGCACGTGAATGAATCTGGTGTGCCCACATCTAGTTAGTAAGTGGCTAGTGATTCGGGTAAGTTCAACTGTGAACCGTTAACACCTGGATTCACTTCGACCTTGATACGGAGTTGTACAACTCTGAACTACTTCCAAATGATCTGCTGGGAAGAGCTTCATGAAAATTCATTGTAGGAGCGCCTGGGTGGCTCCGTCGGTGAAGCATCTGCCTTCGGCTCAGGTCATGATCCCAGGGTCCTGGGATTGAGCCCCACGTCAGGCTCCCTGCTCAGTGGGGAGTCTGCTTCTCCCTCTCCCTCTGCAGCTTCCCCTGCTTGTGCTCTCTCTCCGCCCCCCCCATTCAAATAAATAAATAAAATCTTAAAAAAAAAAAAAAGAAGGAAATTCACTATAAGAAACAGGAGTATGTTCTCCTCAACTAAAACTGTCTAATGCTTGGGGGGGTACACCCAGACGTCCACAGCCTTGGGGCTCAGACCTAAGCAGCACACGGGTGCAGTGAGCACAGTAGTCCTGGCCCCCACGCCTTCCATTTCAGACCCATAGTCTGAGCATACAGCCGGACTCGGCACCACAGGCACCATCAATGGGAGAACTTCAGGAGTATTTGTCTGAGCCTTCGTGCACAATCCAGAACCCCTAACAAGTTGCTGGTAGACAGGTGACCACAAGCAGCACAAAAAACAGAAGAGGAGACAAGCCAGGGAACGCATGGCAGCATATAAAATCATGGGAATGCTTCAGGGCACAAATGAAATGCCAGCTTACTGAATTAAATGAGATTAATTCACTGAAATTGAACCCTCGCTGTTTAGGAGCTGGGCACTGCTAATGTGGAAGCTACTCAAGGAACCCGCACAGGACTGATCACGGTCCCTGTGCACCATCAGGTGACACAAAGTAACATGTCTAGTCTACTGTTCTCAGACATAAGTAATAGCCACCAACAGAGTCATTAACATGAGTATAGGACAATGACAGCACTGTCACATGTTTCTGAAAGGAATGTGGCTGACATTACTACGGTTGAGGCATATGCAGTGCCCTCCTCCCACAGCTATGCGACAGCCACACACCCCCACCTTGCTGAGCTAGGCCGTGGCCACGTGACTCGCTGGCCAATGAAATGTGGGTAGAAGTGAAGTATCTCTCTGGGCAGAAGCTTCAAAAGCCAGTGCTCAGTTCAACCACATCCCTTTTTCCTACCTTGGCCATCATGGGAGCCTCTTGTCAGCCCGGGACCCTGAGACAGGGAACCCCGACTCATCCATGATAGACATGTGTCCGGGGGAAGAAGTAAACGTGGCTGTCTCGAACCACCGAGGGTTTTATGCTGTTTGTTACAGCAGCATAAACTGACCTATACTGATAGAGTGAGCTGTATGTTTACGATCAAGAAAAAAAAAGGAAACATCATAAAATAGTTTTTTTTCTTTTTAAATAACAATTGACTTCCCTTCCCAGCACAAAGCTTCTCTATTCCTTTCAGTCAGTTTGGGATTGATTAACCTTAAAAAAATAGAAGGAATTGTAAGGAACCCAACACAAACACAAAACTGAGCACTAAACACCCAATTTCTACTGAGAAAGAAACTCTAGATCTGAAAGGAGCCCAAATTAAAATTTCACCAAGTGAAGAGCAGGCTGTACCCTGGGACAAAAGCTCTCTCCACATCCCACACCTAAATAATAAGCATTTACGGAGTACTTGCTGTATGCAGGTGCCATACTGAGCCCTTTACAAGCATTCATTCTCTCGTTTATTCTCTAACCATCTGTGCCCCAAGCACAGCTGAATACATGAGGACTATAAAAGGGGAACCCGCATGCCTCCTCAACAAGGAGACTGGGACACAAACCCAGGCAGTCAGATGCTGTGATTCTAGCCAGCCAGCTACGCCTCCCCCAGAAGGCCATCCCCAGTACCTGAGCCTGCTGCGGTCAGCCAGGAGCATGTGCAGGTAGCGCTCCAGGGAGTGTTCGTTGAGGGCACAGCGCAGCCAGGCCCGGCCGCGGCCCACGTCCGAGGCAATGTGGCGCAGGGAGTAGAAGCGTGGCAGCTCGTGCTTGCTGAGGACCTCCTTCACGTAGAACCAGAACACAGGCTCTGCAGAGAGAGGGACGGGCACGATGGCACTCAGCCCGGGACACGCATCATTTTAGAGTAATAGTCCCTAGGCATTTTTCAGGATCGTAAGAGTTACTTCCTTAGCATAGAAAAGGAAGACACTGAAGAGTACAATTTCACATCCGGGTTTGTTTCTTGTCTAGATCATGAACATTTTGCTGTAATGTTTAAAGATCTTTGAAAACGTGGGGGCGCCTGGGTGCCTCAGTCAGTTCAGCGTCTGCCTTCAGCTCAGGTCATGATCCCAGAGTCCTGGGATGGAGCCCCGAGTCAGGCCCTGCTCAGGGGGAGTCTACTTCTCCCTCTGCCCTCCCCCACCCCCCCATCCCCCACTCATGCTCTCTCGCTCTTGCTCTATCTCAAATAAATAAAATCTTTTTCAAATTTTTTTAAAAAATAAAGATCTTTGAAAACATGATTTTTGATGGCTTCTCAATGAAACGTATTTTAACCATTTCTCTACCTCTGGGAACATGATATATTGCCAATCTTCCCTACATACTGCTTTGAACCTCCTTGTCCATAACTGTCCTCATTTCTAGCTCCTTAGAAAGGATTTCCATATGTCTGAGAATAGGAACAGATTTAAGGCTTTAAGTGAAAGCTTAAAAAGTTTTTTTTATCCACAAGGTAGTTATTGAATCTCCTCACATCCTACCTTTTTCATCCACACGCAGACATTTTTTTCATAATTTTCATTCTAGTATATACCTCATTTTGTGATCCATTGTCTTCACGTATGCTCATCAAACCTCTTCCGTGCTGCCAATAATAACCAGCAACACCAGCAAGCGCTGCTACTGTGTGCAAAGCAGTAGCAAAGTACCCGCCACTGCACTTAAGACTTGACATCTGACCTCAGTCCTCATAAGCACCAAGGCCATCTCCACATCAAAGACGAGGGCAGAGGCCTGGCCAAGCCGGTAACTTGACCCAGTGGTATGCAGTTAGTAAGCTGTAGGGCAGAATGGGACCTCGGGGCTGCCTGACTGCAAAGCACTAACTCAGGCAGCCTTGTGTGGTGACAGACAGCTCTACCCTCTTCAAGAGGATCATGTTCACAACTGCTTAATATCCCAAGGGAGACACAGCTGAGTCTTTGCTGCCAGATGGGGATTCTAAGCCAGGAGCTCAAAAGGCTCATAGACGCCTCTGAGAGACAGGATCTTTCAAGATTCCTTCTAAAGAATGTAAACACACACATCTCCATAAACTGGACACCGGGTTAGCAAATTCACTCGAATAATTCAGTTCAGCTCACTTAGCATGGACTGCATTCTTAATGGAAGCCATGGACTGGGCAAGGCTGTGAGCTACCAGGTAGACAATAAGGATTCATCCCTAACGAAGCTTCCAGCCTAGCAGGCTGGACAGTGGTGAAGAGATCAATCAAGAGAATGACCCTGGTGACTCACCCGGTCATGCTACACTTCCGATTCCTCTCCCTTCAAATAAGCCCCAAAGTACAGAAGCACCCAGAGATCCTGGGGTGACTGAAGAAAAGGGAAGGAGAGCCCGAGCACGATGGCCAGGCCATGATGACCAACCGCCATCTACCTAATGACAACCTTCTCAAACGAGAGCAACTGTGTTGTTTCCTCTTCTCCTTTTCCTCTTAACAGCAACTAAATGCATACATACGCGTATCTGTGGATCAAGCCGACCTCTGGGATCAGTTTAAATAAACAGCTCAGGAATGACTGGAAAAACCAACACAGCAGCTCACTCAGGACTCCCTTCTGTCTCAATCCCTAAATGCCACACAAATCCCCTTCCCAAACCCAGGAGATCAGCCCAGACCACACAAATGTGTAACGGCCTTTCTTTCACTCAGTGCTTTTCTCACAAACCAGGACGGGGGTAATGGTGAAAGCGATATCCAGGGCCGGCAGGCCAATAACTTGTTTCAAAACACGCCAAACAACCATCTGTATCTCTGTCATGACTCAAATCAGGTGACTCTCACCTGCATCTGGTCTTTCTGGAGAACTGCTGTGACCTCCCTCTGACCTTGAACGCACATGAAACACTTGATGTGTGTTTCACCTTTCAATTTCCCAAATTGCTTAGTGCTACAGAATCCTTCCCCAGCCTGCCAAAGTGACGCAGCAAGGGTGAGAATTACCCAGTGGGGGTCCACTTCCACTGCCAGCATTAATGTGGTCTATCTCAAGTGCAGCTCAGCTGCCACTTAACGCTTGCAGCGTCCATAATTTAATTTGGGGCATACACTGATCTCTTGCTGCTATGAAACCAGAGCCTCATTCCAGAAGTGGGTGAGGGCTTCTGGTTCTCCAGATGCCTGAACGCCATTTGCCCACATGTACAAGAGCCTTGAAGGGGCTGTTGATGCAAACCACCTCCGAGGGCACTTGTTAACAGAGGGGAGCTAACACCACAGGCCCTCTGGCAAAGTTTCTAACAGGCCTCACTCGACTATAAGAGATGCCTAGATACTCTGGAGGACAAAAACCCTGAGGAGACATTCTCATCTGGGTCCCTGTGAAGCTGCCTTCAGCACCACAAACCTGTCCTCCCGCAGGGCTGGACAGGTAAGCTGGACTGGGCAATCACCTAGCCGAGCCAGGGGGTGTGCCGCAATTGGCCTCCCTCACCCCACCTTCCCGCCTGACCCTGTTTATTATTTTGAGCATCATGATTTTTTTTCTGTATTAATCTGACTTTTTAAAAATATTGCATGAAAATGTTAGGCTCCCGATTGCTGAGTTTTTTGGTGCTCCTGTAAATTCTGGGGCTGCAGTGAGGGCCTCGCTGGTCTCACCCTAGTCCCAGCCCTGGACCACAGGGTTCTCCCCACAACTTCTACCTAAACCACTAGAGGAGAGACCTTGGCTCCCTCGAGAACCGAAGTCAGCAAACAATGGTCTAAGGGCCAAACTTGGCCCACGACTTGTCTTTGTAAGTGAAGTTTTATTGGAAGAGTCATGCCCTTTGTACACATACCGCCTGTAGCTGGTTTCCTGCTATAGAGTGATCACTGGGAAGTTGCTACAGGTATCTGTGGCCCACAGAGCCCAAAATACTTACTATCTGATCCCTTAAGGAGGAAGTTTGCCATCTACTGTTCTAGAAGTAGGAGCTCTGATAATCACATAAACCTGGAGCCACTCGGCCCTTTTCCTCCCTTTCCTGTGGAGTACACCCACCTGGGAAAGACACCCACCCAGACAGAAGCAGGGCTGAGAGATAGAGACCAATGTGGGGGATGTGGAGCCCCTAAACCCAGTTCACCCTCCAGTTTTCTTAGTTACTTGAGTTAGTAAGTGCCCTTTGTTTGCTGAAGTCTAAGTGACTTGCTGTCACCTGCGACCAGAAGCCTGATGCAGTGTGATAGGGTGCATTCCTCAGTCATCTGACATTTATGGAGGAGGGGCAACACTCCAGGCACTGAGCAGTGCCTCTGAGCATCCAAGTGGCAAATGCATCCCTCAGAACGAAATAAAAACAAGACAGCATTGCTCAACGAGAAACAGAAAACCCAACTACAAGGAGCTAGGCTTCTTGTAAACAAAAAAAGGCTTCTTTTTCTCACAGACTTAGTCTGGAGGTAGACAGCTGGTTCAAAGGCACTGTCATGGGCAGAATTTCCAACCGCTTGACCTTCACCACCCCCCCTGCCCCGGTTCCAGAGGACTGCCACCACCCTGGGTATCATAGCCACAATCAAGAAGAAAGAGGACAAGATAAAACCAGCTCTATCACCCCTTTTTTTCAGGCAAGGGTAAGCCCAGAAAACCAAGAGGAACAGAGATATAAAATGTCAAGATTGACTTAATCACTCATGATCTATTACCTAGAGGACATCCCACGGCCCTGAGCAAAATCAAGGTTCTGTTAAGCCAAAGAAGAAACGGGGAATGGATTTTAAGTAAAACACTAACAGAATCACCCATCCATGCTATCAAAGAGTCCAGGAACAAAAGGCCATCAAGTGCTCCCTTATTCCAGCCTCAGACTTAGGGGAGCACAAGTGCCCCCCAAATCCTAGTCACATCCAAATCTGGATGAGCCTGACTACAAGACACAAATGGATCAGCAAAGCAGAGTTCCCAAGAAGGGGCTGTAGCTTCGTCACCTGGCCCTCTCCCAACCAGCCACAGGACTGCCTCCTGAAACCAGAAGACAGGAAGTGTGGTTTAATAAAGACTTGTAAAAAGTCTGTAAACTTGACACTTATTTTTTTTTGCTTTCTAAAATTTGTGGTAAAATATACATAATAAAATTTACCACTCTAACCATTTTTCAGTGCATAATTCAGTAGCATTAAGTACATTCACAATATTGAGCAACCATCACCACCACCCATTTCTAGAACTTTTCCATCATCCCAAACAGAAACTCCATACCCAGGAAACGATAACTCCCCCATTCTCCCCTCCTCCCCAGCCCCCAGGGGTCTCTATTCCATTTTCTGTCTCTGTGAATTTGACTATTCTAGATACTTCATATAAGTCGAATAGTACAATATGGGACCTTTTTATCTGGCCACTTTCACTTAGCAGAATGTTTTCAAGGATCATCCATGCCCTAGTATTTATCAGTACTTCATTTCTTTCTATGGCTGAATAATATCCTACTGTGTGTATATACCACATTTTGTTCATTCATCTGTCAACAGACATTTGGGTTTTTCCATCATCTGGCTCTTGTGAATAATGCTTCTAGGAACATTCATATACAAGTGTGTTTGAGTCCCTGCTTTCAATTCTTCTGGTCTGTATTTAGGAGTGGAATTGCTGGATCAGACAGTAATTCTAGGTTTACCTTTCTGAGGAACCACCAAACTCCTGTCAATGGTGGTTATGCCATTTTACATCGATACATTTTTTTTTTTTGAGGTAGGATTGCCTTTATTTCTCTGCAGTTAAAATTAACTCTGCTATTAAATTCCCTTTCAGTTAGAAAAAAACTTAAACTTGCCAAGTGAAGGTAACTTAGCCCCTTCCAGGTTTAATTTTTTAATTGTGGTGAATTTCACTTAACATAAAATCCACCATTTTAAAGTTTATAATTCAGGGGCACCTGGGTGGCTCAGTCAGTTGAGCATCTGCCTTCAGCTCAGGTCATGATCCCAGGGTCTGGGATCGAGCCCCAAGTCGGGCTCCCTGCTCAGCGGGGAGTCTGCTTCTCCCTCTCCCTCTCCCCCTGCTTATGTTCCCTCTCTCGTTGTATCTCTCTGTTCAAATAAATAAAATATTTTTAAAAAATAAAAATAAAGTTTATAATCCGAACTCGGTAGATTTTTTTTAAATAAAGATAAGCCACCCAGGTGCCCCAGAACTTGGCAGATTTTTAAAGAATGAATAAATGCACAATAATCTGAGATACTGTATGACTTTTGAAGACTCCAGTCTATTTAAATCTAAAAACAAAACATCTCTGCTGATTCCACAGAACAGGTGCCAATTATCTTGGTGGAGGTGGGTGGAGATCAGGAAAACAAAAGCAGCCAAGGAGGATAAAGTGCCACTCACTGCCCATCGGTGGCCTGGTTCCTCCTCCACCTCTGGCCTTGCACCCCTGCCACTGCCCACCTCACTCGCCCTGCTCCAGCCTCGCTGATCTCCTCAACGCTCCTCCAACATGCCAAGCATGCTCCACGTGAGCGCCTGCCCAGCCATGAACAGAAACCACACCAGGAGAGCACTGAAGGAACCGAACACAGGGCATCTGTTACAAAGACTCTGGCCAAGCTACAAAGCCCAACAGGACACAGTGAGGCCACCCAAAGATTACCAATGTCAGAAAGCCAACCCATTCCTGAAGCCAGAGGAACAGAAGGAAGAGGTAATGTTAAGAGTGTAAGAACTAGCTGAAAGGGGATTTAATAGCAGAGTTAATTTCAGTTGCAGAGAAATAAAGGCAATTCCATCTCTACTCAAAAAAAAAAAGTATCACTGTAAAACGGTACAGTCACTGTTGACAATACTTCGTGGTTCCTCAAAAAGGTAAACACAGAATTAGCATACGATCCAGCAATTCCACTCCTACATACAGACTCACCAGGCAACAGCCAGCCTGTGGCAGGGGCACCAAGGAGAACAGTGAAACAAGAAGACCGCGGCCTGACCTGCAGGCTACGTGGAACGTCCACGGACCACAGAGAAAGCACAGCACTGCTAGACATGCCCCCTGGAGCTGGGAGGAAATGCTCCAGCCTCCCTCCTCCTCCCACCTTCCTCTGGCTAAGCGGGAGGACAGTGGGCAAGGGAGCCTGGGAAACAGTCTGCAGGCAAGGGCAGAGAATAAATGTGAGAGCAGAGGCAAGTGACTCTAAGCTTTTCCACTTGCTGAACAGCACAGGATTCCTTCCCCAGGTAACAGTATGGCTACTTCCCTCCTTCCCCAAGGTCTCTATTCAAAAGTCCCATAAAGACGGTCTCTGACCACTCTATGCAAAAGAGTGAACCCCCACCCCACTGCTCATCGAAATCTCTCTTCTTCCTGAACCCCCAGACGCTTCCCAGCCTGCCCTGCAGCAGCCAGGTGACTCACAGTCTCCACCAACCCAGGTGCCTTTAGCGGGCCTGCCTCACTCATTTCTGTCATCTGCCTGGCCCTGAAGTTGGGGCACTGAGCTCTTAACAACTCAGCGTAGCACACTTGGCATTCACCGGTGGTCTACAAGAGCATGCACACAAGTAGGAGGAGTGGGAGAGGGAGAAGCAGGCTTCCCACCAAGCAGGGAGCCCGACGTGGGGCTCGATCCCAGGACCTGGGCACACTTAGCATTCACCGGTGGTCTACAAGAGTCTACAGCACCTCCTTTATTATAAAGTGGGAACCTTCTCTAGTGCCAAAGGACTTCAGAAGCTTGTGTCTTGTTTCCTTTTAGGGATGTACCCCATCCTCTGCTGAAGAGTCATTTTCAGGCTGACAGGAACTAAGCAAGGGACCCATGAATCCAACAGGCCAGATAATTATGGACTAAAAACTGACAACTCTGAGGCCAAAATTACTAGTTTTAATTTACTAGACCTTAGGATCAAACACCTTTAAAACAGCCAGAAGTCATCCTTGGCCAAGAGGCAACAGTCTGGCTATATGAGATCCTAAAATGCTGGGACAGTTTGCTGCCCCTTAGTAAGTAGCCACTGGTCCAAGCCCTCGGCCACCCCAGCTGTCAAGGACCCTCCCCAGAACCCTGCGGACATCCCCATAACCTAGGAACTCACAGATTAACACCTAGCCCATGGGGGATAGCACTCTGACTCTGACCCTCTCCCTAAGGCCAGCAGTTCCCAACCAGCTGTTAAACATTCTTATCACCACCCCTGGATAGAACTCAGTCTTTTCTTTGAATCTTTCACCAACATCCTTCCAAGGTCTCTAGTACCAGAACTAGCTGATTTGCAAGTTCATGAATACGACAGAGAAACACAAAAGAAGGAACTGAAAGCCATACAAGGATGGGAGGGTAGGGGAGTGGACTTCCCCTCTCAAGCAAAAGGATGGGCCCAGGCTTCTCCTGGCACATGAAGCTTCCTCCAAAAATACTTTTCTACAGAAATGAAATTGTTACCCAAAGTGACCTAATGAAGCAAAATATAAATTCTGCTTTGAGTTAAATGCAATCAACCGTTTTCAAAAATCCCCAATGAGGATCAAGGAAGTCAGTTTCTCTAATTTTACAGTTGGGTGTATATTAATACCACCTGCTTTCAGCTGACTGTAAAGAAGACGAACAGACAGCAGAGGGTGGGGTCTGGCTTCCTGGGACAAGGAGCAGCATGTCCTCAAGTCTGGGTCCTGGAGTCATTATTCTGAATGTCCTTTTTGGTGGCCAGGCACCTTGCAATACACTGGAGCTACAAGGAAGAGCGAGAATAAACCCAGTCCTTGACCAGGACCCCATCAAGAGAGACAGTCAAGAAAAGCAGGAAGTGCCATAAATTCGTTTGATGAGAGAAGGACTCAGGACTAGTGAGGGCTGGGGGGTAGGGGGGTAGAAAGGAGACACCTAGAGAAGGAACACAGGCCAGCTGCACTGGGTGAGGAGCTCATGAAATCTGAAATTTCAAGAGAGAAGAGATCAAAACAAATCAAAACAATGAGATACCACTTCACATCTGAATGGCTAGTATCAAAAAATAAATATATGATAACAACAAGTGTTGGCGAGGATGTGGAGAACTTGGAACCCTCGTGCGCTACTGGTGGGGACGTACACTGGTGCAGCCGCTACAGAAAGTGAAACAGAATTACCATCTGATCCAGCAATTCCACTTCTAGGTACTTATCCAAAAGAACTGAAAGCAGGGATTCGATTAGATATTTCTATGCCTGTGTTCATGCAGGTTATAGCAGTCAATAAATGGATGCAACCCAGGTGTCCATCCACAGATGAGGAGATAAACAAAGTGGTGTGTGGGTGTGTGTACACACAATGAAATACCATTCAGTCTTAAAAACGAAAGAAATTCTGATGTACTACAAATGCGTGAAGCTTGAAGATATTATGGCAAAGGAAATAAGCCTTAGGTATGTGGAGTATAAGTAAGCCTGACTTATGTGAAGTACTTAAACAAGACAAACCATAGAGACTGAAAGGAGAATGGTCCAGGTGCCAGGGGCTTAGGGGAGGGAGAATGAGGAGGCAGTGTTTAATGCGGATGGACTTTCAACACAGGGAGATGGATGGTGGAGATGGTTATCCAATGTGTACCCTGAAAGTGGTTAAAATGGTCATTTTTACGTTATGTATACTTTGCCACAATTTTAAAGAGAGAAAAAAAATTTGAGTAGTTAGTGTCTGAATGAGGGTTGGAGGAAGGAGGGCAGCAGAAGGGCAAGAACAAAGAACACTTCCAGACTTGACAGCTTCAGGACTATAGAAACCAGGCACGCTGTTCAACATTTAGGATTTAACTACCTAAACTGCTCCCTGAGCAATGAAAAGACAGGGGTACTAAAGACCTTCTCCCCCAGCGTGTCCAGCATTAACACTTTAGTTGCTGACTTATGAAGAGGTCCCAGGGGTTCCCCAGGCAGGGGGTGTGGCAGGAGGGGAACTCAGAGGACCCGGGTCATGACTTATTTATCAACTGGACATAAGTATTGCAATGTCTTACCTGCCAGCTGCCTGTTAGCCCTGGGTGTGGGGTAGGGTTTAGAGGAAGAGCAGAGACAGACAAAGCTGGTAGGGGACAGACCATGGAAGCCGTGTCAAGGAGTGTGTCCCCTGTCTCAACTCCAAAGAGAACCATGACAGAGCTTTAAGGAGGGAGCAGGGAACAGGCTGGTCACTGAAGAACCCCACCCCCAGACTGGCAGGATGTGCAGAGTGGATTGGGGAGGATGGAGATGGAAGGCAGAAGGATAAAACAGGGCAGAGGGGAAGGACAAGGAGGCTGCGAGGAAGCCTGAGGGCTGTCCAGGAAAGCTGGATGAAGGGCAGAGCCATTTGCTAAGGAAGGATCACAGGAGCAAACAGGGCTAGAGAGGAGGATTCAGTCTTGGAACCTGTGACGAGCCTGCGGTACATCCAGATAGAGACACATAAGAGGAAGGACCCCAGGGAGTGATGTGGGCTGCAGGTAGAACTTCAAGTAATCAACACATGGAGAGCAATTTTCACCTAGGAATTCAGACAGTAGGTGTATGTATAGAAGCAAGAGGCAACAGAAGAGTCTGAAGATGAATGATAGTTAATATCTGAGGGTGTAGAAATGATACATAAGAAGGATGAACAAAGAAACAGCAAGTATCCCAGGACGTTGTGGCCACCAGAAGAGGGGGAAACAGTGTTTCAACGTCAGAGGGTCCTTGGTGCCAAGGGCTGCTGAACAGACAAGGAAGACACTTAAATTTTACAGGACAGACAGCTCAATTAACAGCAGGTGTGTCTCTGGTATGTTCTGAACCAAGCCTATGACCTTGTAATGGACTGCCAACACATCACCTCATGATGATCTATTAGACATTAACAAGAACATCAAGTCACCAGGTTTGGTCATGAAATGGCACTGCTACGGTCTGAACGTGTCCCTCCAAAATTCCTATCTTAAAATCCTAACCCCTAAAGATGATGGTATTAGGAGGTGGGGCCTTTTGGAGGACCCTTAGGTCATGAAGGTGGAATCTTCGTGGAACTGGATTACGTCCTTATGAAAGCGGCTCCAGAGGGATCCCTTGCTCCTTCTACCATGTGAGGACACAGTGAGAAGACACTGGCTATGAAACAGGAAAAGGGTCCTCACTCAACCACATTGGTGCCTTGATCTTGGACTTTCCCAGCCTCCAGAAACGTGATAAACTGCTGCTGGTTTTTGTTGTTGTTGTTGTTGTTGTTGTTGTTTTTACTTTTCATATTTCCATGTTTTTATTTTTTATTTTTTTATGATTATGTTGCTAATCACCATACATTACATCATTAGTTTTCGATGTAGTGTTCCATGATTCATTATTTGCGTATAACACCCAGTGCTCCATGCAGAACGTGCTGTTTATGAGCTCCTTAAGTCTGTGGTATTTTGTTACGGCAGCCCAAACAAAGACAGGCGTTAACTCCTCTCTCCAGCAGAACGAAAATAATTCATTTTTCCACACTGCATTCTGTATTGACTGCTTTGGGCATCCAACATCGGTAAAATCCTCCAATTCCAAGCCAAGCCTACGCAGCTCTCAGTCACTTTTAATTCATTTTTAGTAAATTTAAAAATCAATCTTGGCTCTTTTCCTCCAAACTTAATCACTTCCTTTGTAGCACTCTGCAGTGATCCCGGTATAAGGTACCTCGGGAATCATGCAATACGATACTGTGCCAATTGAAATCATGAAATATAAGTATATTTTTATTGAAGTACTGATATATTTCCAGATGCTATGCCAGGAGCTGGAAAGTCAAGAGGAAGTAAAACAGACATAATGCCCTGCAGTCCCAAAGCTTATCATCCAGTGAGGTATGCAGACAACAGACAAGTGAATATGGTGTGATAAGGTAAAGTGGAATCCCCTGTCCTTTGTTCTCGAAAACAGGGATTAGCAAACTTCTTCTCTAAAGGGCCAAATATTAGATACTTCAGACTTTACAAGATAAATGGTCTCAGTCACAACTGCCTAAAAGCCGCCATGCATAGTAAGTAGGTGAACCCGTGTGGCTGTGTTCCAATAAAACTTTATTTATAAAAATAGGGACACAGTTTGCTGACCTCTGCTCTAAGTGCTCATAACTTAAAATACTTGCTGATTCACTTACTCATGAATTCAAATGAGGGGGGCGGGGGGGGGGAACAGGTCTTTCAGAGAGCCCTCTTCCTGGAAACAACATGCCATCGTGAATAAAAAAGTTGGAGCCTCCGAGTCACAACCATGCAGACCTAAATCAAAACCCTGGTTCTTTGGGGCGCCTGGGTGGCTCAGTCGTTAAGCGTCTGCCTTCGGCTCAGGTCATGATCCCAGGGTCCTGGGATCGAGCCCCGCGTGGGGCTCCCTGCTCCGCGGGAAGCCTGCTTCTCCCTTCCCCACTCGTCCTACTCATGTGCATGCTCTTGCTATCTCTCTCTCTCTGTCAAATAAATAAATAAAATCTTTAAAAAAAAAAAAAAAAACCCGGCTCTGCCACAATTATTAGGTCTGGAGCATTAAGAAAATGATTTCATTTCTTTGAGCTTTATTTTCTTCATCTGTAAAACGAGGACACCCTCATTCACTACACACAGTCATTTCAGAAATAAAATGGAACAATGAACGGAGGGTCTAACCAATCCCCTGGCTCACGGGAGCTGCTCAGTGTAAGTCATCAGCAGACAAGGAATCCAGGCCTGTGGTCAGCCAGATTATCAAAAAGGAGCAGAAAACATGCAGGCGTCGTCTCCGAGATTAACAGGCTAGTCATGACTTTCCTCTCATTTCTGAACCACAGGCCTTGACTTCTATTAAAGTTGTCTTGCTTTCCTCTATTGTGTAAGTTAGGTTGTTTCTGGAGGCCTGTAAACAGATATCCAACTCAAGATGGCTTCCAACATTAGGAAATTTACTGTCCCAAACAACATTCAGTCCAGAGATAGGGCAGCTCTAGACGTGGTTAATTCAGAAGCTCGGTGACACTACCGAGGTACTTCCCATCTCTCTGAGCTGCCATCCTTGGTGTACTGGCTTTTGTCCTCAGACTTGTCCCCCTTCATAGTCACAGGATCATTGCCACAGCTCCAAACGTTTCAACAACAACCCAACACCATAAAATAAGTCTTCTCTTATGTCTCCATTCAAATAGCAAGACATTTTCTCAGAAGGCCCTCTGCGGACTTCTTCCTTCCCTTCGGTCAGAATTTCATCTAGTGTCTATTCTGAAAACAGCTACTGGAAGGCTGATAATTATTATGGCTGGCCTGATCTGCTCTAGACTCACTCCCCCTGGAGTTAGCTTCAGGCCTGAAGCTCCTGGTGACCCACCATCTGAACAAAATCAATTCTATCAGCAAGAAAGAAGGGACAGAGCTACTGGGTAAGAAATAACAAACTCCTGCTGTAATGATTCACACAAACTTGCATAACTAGAAGAGAAAGTTACACAAACTGCAGGACCAGATTCTGGAAATGCAGACTCCCATCTCTCACTGCCACCAAATCAATCACGTGCATAGATAAATCCAGCCACTCGTCCAAGGAAGAGGAAACAGCTCCCCTGGACACGGCCAACTCTCGCCTTTGGGGCTTGAATCCCAAAGGAGACACACTGGATAACCTCATCCCAAGCCTCTCTTGAGTCCTGCATACCCCACCTGTTGGCACCATCTATTCAAGGGGATCTCAGCTGGGGACGGACACCCACGCCCACCAACAGTGCCTGACAGGACAAACCTGAGCTGGCAGCCTGTTTGTAATCACGTCCATGCTACCAACATTTCATAACTCAGGGATGTTTGGGTCAAAACTCCCCAAGTCAAAAAACACAGAAACTAACCAACAAACAAAACCTGACTTCTAAGCCAAAACCAAAGACAGACCAAAACAAAACAAAAAAAAACAGACAAACAAGCCAACCTGGGAATGGGGGACAAAACAAAAAAACAGACAAACAAGCCAACCTGGGAATGAGGGATGGATGCATGCACTGGCTAAAAACCTCACAGAAGTGGAAGAAATCTGCCTGCAAGCTCCCTCTCCCAAGCTACAGTTTATCACAGAAGGAACACCGGGCACCTGATTTATAGACAAGCCATGCGCAGGCCGCAACGCAGCAAGAGGAAAAGGTGGCCACTGGGCGCCTTCAAGGGGCCATGCTCAGCTTTGGAGGATGAATCCAGATCAAACCACCTCTCCCACAAAAAACAACTGAAAAAGCTAGGCAATTATTCAGTTATTAAAACAAAACCGAGGACCTGGGAGCACTACAAAGGCAAGGAACAAAGAACCCAGACCCCCGAGAGAAGGCAAGTCCACAGACAGAAGCCCTATATTCAGAGCCTTACTTGGCCCTTGGGGCTTCTTCCAGCTATAGAGTTCCTCTGAGGAGAAGTTAAGCAGGGCTTTCAGAATTCCCATAAAGTCTGAAAGGGAAAAAGTTCAGGCTCAGAACCAGTGGAGGAGGACGGAAACTGGTCAACAGGTCAGGGATCCAGGATGCACTGGATTGAACAGTGTCCCCCGAAAATTCATGTCCCTCTGAAACCACAGAATGTAACTTTGTTTGAAAAAGCTCTTTGCAGATGTAATTAGTTAAGTTGAGGTAATACTGGAGGAGGGTGGGCCGAAATCCAGTAAGGCTGTTGTTCTTCTGAAGAGAGGACACAGAGTCAGAGGCCCAGAGGGAAGAGGCTGTGGGAAGACAGAGGCCCAGACTGGAGTGAAGCCACCATAAGCAAGGGGCACCAAGGACGGCTGACAACCACTGGAAGCTGGGAATGCATTCTCCCTCAGAGCCTCCAGAAGGAGTCAGCTCTGCCAACACCTAGATTTTGGACTCCTGGCCTCTAGAAATGTGAGAGAATAAATTTCTCCCTGTTGTTTTAAGTCACCCAGGGTGTGCAGATTTGTTATAGCAGCTCTAGGAAATGAATACACGTTGGAAACCCCAAGTAACTATGTCCTAGCAAGAAGGCACAAGCAGAAATACATCAGCCTTTGCAAATGCTGAAGCCCAGGCATGACATGCTCAATCGTTGATGGGAGTAAATTGATCTTCCTCTATCCTACTTGCCTGAGCAGCAAGAGTGACTCCCCTCTGAAGAAAGATAAATCATCACAAGTTTCACCCAACTCTTCATACATAACACTCAGTAGAAACTACCAAGCACATGCCAAAGACAAGGATGGATTCAAAATCAAGACAAAAACAAAAACAAAACAAAACAAAAACAAGGGACTTCTCGCTATAGCCAAGTAGGAAGCTAACAAATCCTCTCCCCAGAAAGCAACTATAAAACTGGACAAAAATGACAACAATGTCCACACTCTGGAAACTGACTTCAAAGGCTTATCATCTGAGAGGTGTTTATGCTTGAAAACTGCTAAATTTCAGACATGAACAACATGAATAACAACAGCAGGACAATAAATGACAACACCACGCGTCTCAACTGTCAAGGGCAAGAGGGAGAGGAGCAGAGTGTGGAGAACCAGAGCAATGGGCCCCCCTACAGATGGCAGGGGGCGTGGGTTCCAACCACAGCAGTGAATGTGGGCCCAGAGCCACAGAGCCTCAAGGTGAACCAAAGCTAAAAATCCATATTTCAACATGAAATATCATAATTTATAAATGTGGACGACTTTTTAAGAACATTTTTTTAAGCACACCATACAAGGGTTACCAGTTTCCAGACTTAGTCCTGCATGCACCCTAACCCCCGATGACCAACAGCAGTCCTGCCCCCGCGGACTCAGTATTATCTACTGTAGCATGAATTTCAATACTCTCGGTCTGCTCAGTCATTACTTTGATTCAGCTCTTCTGTCTTCAAAAGGTAATGCTTCCCATATGTAAACAGAGCTAGTGCAACAGCCCTGTGGATTAATTCACCATTACTTACCGTCTCCTGTCCCTTCCAATTCAGCTAATTGAGCAAGAGTGGTCTACAAAGCAGCAGCAATGGGCATCGGGCCACTGCCGGAGGAGGAGGGCGCAGAGAAGAGCCAGGAATTTGACATCAGGCTGACCTGGGCTGGAATCCTCAGCTCTGCCGTATACTAGCTATGGGTACTTGAACAATTTATGAACTTATTTGGGCCTCAGTGGCATCATCCAAACAATAAGCACATTGTCACCCAGCGTGGACAGTCGCCGCCATGTTTAAGATTTTATTTATTTATTTGAGAGAGAGAGAGTATGAGCAGAAGAGGGGCAGAGGGAGAGGGAGGAGACTCCCCGCTGAGCAGGGAGCCTGATGCGGGGCTCGATCCCAGGACCTTGGGATCATGACCTGAGCTGAAGACGGACGCTTACCCGACTGAGCCACCCAGGCGCCCCAGCTGCTGCCATGTTATCAAGCACCAGCTCCAGGAGCTCTGTACCGAGGCCTGGGCTCTGCAGGCACTTCCTCCTGGAGCCCCCAGCACAACACTGTGAGGCCGGTCCTGTGCATGGCCTTATTTTACACCTGAGGAAACGGAAGCTCAGAGAGGGGATGTCCCAGAGAGCTCACGTGTGACGAGTCCCAGAGCACAGATTTCAACCCAGTCGCCCAACTCTAGGGCCTGGTATCAAGTACTAAGCCACAGAAAGGGCCAGGCCAGCAGCCAGCAGGACGAGGAAGCACAGGGATGCTCATTTCCATGCAGGCCTCCTCTTTAGATTTCATTTTCTCCATTCTGCCTGCCACGGTCATTTCGATGGCTTCGAGAGCAACGAAGCAGCCACCGATTCGATCTTTCCCGACTCCTAGCAGTTGAAAACCCACATGTGCCCCTCCCCATATGAGGTTTTTATTCAAACATTCAACAGCGGGAAAGAGATTTTATTTTTTAAATGTTTTTTTAAGATTTTATTTATTTATTTGAGAGAGAGAGAGAATGAGAGAGAGAGAGCACGAGAGGGAAGAGGGTCAGAGGGAGAAGCAGACTCCCCGCTGAGCAAGGAGCCCAATGTGGGACTCGACCCCGGGACTCCAGGATCATGACCTGAGCCGAAGGCAGTTGCTCAACCAACTGAGCCACCCAGGCGCCCAGTGGGAAAGAGATTTTAATTAGCCACGGACCATCCGGCACCAATGAATGGTTAACTGCACCGCAGGCAAGATTGACAGGGCCCTCAGCAGCCCCTCGAGAGCTAAGCTGGTCTGGCCTTTCCCCTGCTTCGTATTGGCAAGAAGGCCGCCCAGAACCTCCTCCGCAGCAGAAAACAAAGCAGCGACTCTGCGTGCTAGTCAGTCTCTTTTCGGGATGCGGGTGCAGAAATCGAGCTAAGAGCCAGTGAAGGGGCAAGAATGGGAACTCAGGCGGTGCCTCACAAACGTGCTGGTGCTCCTCGGATTACCAGGCCCAAGTGACAAAAAGACAAGAATTCTAGTCCAGATGGGAACAGAAAGAGCCATTCTGCATGGCCAAGGCTCAGAGTCCAAGTGAGGATGAGAGGGAAGAAATGGTTACAAGTTTAAAGGGTGCTGGGGGAGAACCTGGGTGGCTCAGTCGGTTAAGCGCCTGCCTTTGGCTCAGATCATGATCCCAGAGTCCTGGGATCGAGTCCCGAGTCAGGCTCCCTGCTGGGCAGAGTGTCTGCTTCTCCCTGTGCCTGCCACGCCCCCTGCTTGTGCACACG
Source organism: Eumetopias jubatus (assembly GCF_037043125.1). NCBI lineage: Eukaryota > Metazoa > Chordata > Mammalia > Carnivora > Otariidae > Eumetopias > Eumetopias jubatus. Next base: position 78,804,407 of record NW_028274818.1, on the reverse strand, counting down.
CTCTCTGACAAATAAAGTCTTTTGAAAAATAAATAAATAAATAAAATGAAGGGCGTTAGGGAGAGGAGGGTAACTGGTTAAATGTTTATTAGGTTCTATGAACCAAAGCAGCTGATTCTCACTGAAACCTCCAGACAACTCCCCAGGCAGACGAGAAGATGGCCCTCACAGGTGAAAACAACTAAGGCTCAGAGGGATGCTTCCCCAGAGTCATTCCAGACTGACACACACGGTCTGACTCCAAAGCCAAGGTTGCCTCTGCCATGTTAGCAGCTGCCCTCATGGCATGGAAGCTGACCCAGAGCCTAGTGGTCTACTCCACACCCGTTTCTCTCAGGTAGCTACTGCAGAGCCAGGGAAAATGGAAACAAGAAGAAATACAAGGGCCCATCACACCGAGGAGGACTCTGGGCAAACTTACGTCCTCAAGCAGCTCATCAACCAGCCCACAGCACTGAGCCACCCCCAAGCAGAGGCCAGGAGACACCGCCAAAACCACAGAGGCTGACAGCCCAGGTGACCAAGACAGTAGGCAGTAGTTTCCACAAGGACTGAGGCCCTGCAAGGCGGCTCCTCTTTGACCTGGCCCTCTATGTCCCTGACTTTTAAGGGAGGGACCCAGGAGCACAGAAGAAAAATCAACCAGTGACAGGAATCCCTCTTGCAGCTGTCTCCTGACCTCAACGGGAACCCCATTCACTTATGAAAATGGGCAACTGGTGAGATGAATGACAGCAAGTGAAGATTCATTGAAGGGCTAAGAGCAAAAGGAAGGGAGATGCACAACACAAGGGAGCAGGGGAGGCAAAGGGAATGTTTGGCAGAGAATTCCCAACAGACACCTCTGCCAGACACGGCGAGGGTGGACGGTCAGCTGGGAAAGAGGGGCACCAGCAGGGACACGGAGGTCATCACAGTAACGAGATTCAGGAATTCGGGGCAGCCACAAGCAGGGTCTGAAAGAAGCTGCTCTTTAAAATGCTAAGGAAGGGGCGCCTGGGTGGCTCAGTTGGTTGGGCGACTGCCTTCGGCTCAGGTCATGATCCTGGAGTCCCGGGATCGAGTCCCACATCGGGCTCCCTGCTCAGCAGGGAGTCTGCTTCTCCCTCTGACCCTCCCCCCTCTCATGTGCTCTCTCTCTCTCTCTCTCTCAAATAAATAAAATAAAATAAAATAAAATGCTGAGGAAGAGGGGCGCCTGGGTGGCTCAGTCATTAAGCGTCTGCCTTCAGCTCAGGTCGTGATCCCAGGGTCCTGGGATCGAGCCCCACATGGGGCTCCCTGCTCCGTGGGGAAGCCTGCTTCTCCCTCTCCTACTCCCCCTGCTTGTGTTCCCTCTCTTGCTATGTCTCTCTCTGTCAAATAAATAAATAAAATCTTTAAAAAGTAAAATAATATAAAATAAAATGCTGAGGAAGAGGGGCGCCTGGGGGGCTCAGTCAGTTACGCGTCCAACTCTTGGTTTTGGCTCAGGTTATGATCTCAGGGTCATGAGATGGAGCCCCACGTCGGGCTCTGCGCTGGGCATGGAGCCTGCTTGAGATTCTTTCTCCCTCGGCCCTTCTGCCCCCAACCCAACCCCCCTGCTCACACACACCCTCACTTTCTCAAAAAAAAAAAAAAAAAGTTGGGGAAGAAAGACATAGAACATTTTTTATATGACATGATACACTTTTAGGTCCAGATCCAAAGCAAATCACTTTAAACAGTTTCTTCATCTGTACAGTGGAGAAAATAAAGGTCCCTACTACTCACAAGGCTGTCATAAAAACTGAATGAGTTAATTTATATAAAAGACTAATGAAGTTCCAGCCTTGTGCAAAGTGCTCCCGTGTGTTAGTAGTGATTGTTAGCATTATCCCTGTCATCCAGACACACAGGAGCACGGCACACTACTTGGACAAAACTAAAATGGATGGTAGCAGAGCTGTAAGCTCAGAGACCTACTGATTCTGTTGTTTCTGTTGCTGGTGTTGAAGACAGATTTAATTACAAAATGTCATGCTATCCCCATGCACAAAACTAAAACACATCATCGATTTCCCAGCAATTGCCATGGCACCTGGTGACATAAGTCCCTTGGCTGCAGGACCCTGAGCCCCCAGAGATTGCAACATGTGGCTCTGAGGATTCTGCAAAGAACAACACCATCACTGACTACAGGTAAGACATCCTCACATGTGGATTTCTGCACCATCAGGCTGCCCCCATCCCAGTCCCACACAATGCCTGCCTTGCCCGCTATTAAAAAATAAATAAAAACTTTTCAGAAAAGACCACATCTTCTGCACTGCATCAGGCCAAGCAGTACCTGTTTCGGTTTTGCTGGCGAAGCCTGCTGCCTGTTTGATCGCAGCCGCCGTTAACGCTAATCCCCGGCTCCTCTTCAGGCCATGCTGCAGGACGGCCTCAAACTGGGCACACAGACAGGTTACCCTGCAAGAGAACCAGTGATTCATCAGCCCACCTGCGCAGGGAGAGAGACAACCAGGGCAGCCCCAGCCCCTCCGGGAAAGGGGTGAGTCACCAGCTCTAAACCTCAGGGGAGGTACACACCTGACACCTGGATTTATGGGCAGGCAATTGACATGCAATTGACTTGGGCCCCTCAGCACACCTCTCTCCATTTGTGTTATTTCACATACCTCCAGGAAGCCCCACACAGTCTAGCCATATTCATCAGCCTCTTGAAGAAATAGGAACAATTCACAAGAAAGGAAGAAAAATGGAATTGGTGCCAGCCAGCAGAGGAGAAAAAAATAAAAGCCAATTTAAAAACAAATCAGTCTGGCATGGGGAAGGGTGGGCTAATTGTATTCAATTCACAAAGTCCAACTCTAATTCATATCACGTGTAGTTTAAGGAACTAGATTATCTTTCAAGAGATTGAATGCACCAGCCTGCCAAATTGGAAACAGTGTATAATTTCATGGCCTGTTACATACACTAAAAAAAATAATATGAATTCTGATTCTTGTTCTTTTTTTTGTTGTAAGGGATTATATTGTGAAGTCAGATCCAGACTTGATGGAATGAATTTTCAATTAAGTTACTACTGGGGATTCAATTAAATTTATTTCTCAATAACCAAAGAAATCACGAACATACTGGTAAAGAGATGAAGTCAGAGCTACTACCTTCTATTCTTTTTTTTTATGTTAAGTTAGCCACCATACAGTTCATCATTAGTTTTTGATGTAGCGTTCAATGATTCATTAGTTGCGTATAATACCCAGTGCTCATTACAACACGTGCCCTCCTTAATACCCATCACCCAATACTACCTTCTGTTCCTTACAGTCCTCCCAGGGCTCCTGGGCACCTAGGCCCATTGAGTCTGTGGACTTTAAGGCCCTTCTATTCACTCATGCAACCTATGTTAAATCCTTGGGGCGCCTTGTTATGCACCACTTAGCACCATGAACTCCTATGTAATACACACCACAGTTATAATAAAAACCCCAGGAGGCCCTCTCATTTTTACTGTGAACATAAAACTGTTATAGAAAGAGTCTTAAGGAAAAGTTAACCAAAAAATTCCATGACACTGGAGCGCCTCTATGGCTCAGTTGATTAAGCGTCCAACTCTTGATTTAGGCTCAGGTCATGACCTCAGGGTCGTGAGCTCAAGCTCCACATCAGACTCCACAATGAGTGTGGAATCTGCTGAAAATTCTCTCCCTCCCCCTCTGGCCCTCCCCCACCCTACTCACGCTAGCACTCTCCCATCCCCCTCCCCTTAAAAAATAATAATAAATCCTGAACTCCTCCTATATACCAGGCACTACTGATCTAGGCTCTGAGGATACAGAGATAGCACAGTCTCTGCCTCACCAAAACTGCACGGTTTTAGCAGAGGGAGATACACAAAGATGCTAACCAGACCATTTCAGTTGATAGGAACTCTGAAAGAAAGGAAAACCAGATGAGGTGGTAGGTGAAGAAACAGCAGGAACAGGTTTAGATTCTGGGGCCTGAATGGAGGTAACCTTAGAGTTATGACCAGGATGTGACAGACACAGCAGACTAGGCAGAGGGACCCAGTGCAAAGATCCTGAGGCCATCACCATCTGGCTCAACCTTGCCTAACTTCAGGCATTTCCGGTTCCACTCCCTTCCACGCCTGCAGTAATAATACTCCAAGGGCTTATTGCTCTGTGGGCGGTAAAATATTTTCATACCCATTATTTCTTTAGCTCCTCCCATCAACATTACTATATACAGGTGAGGCAGGTATTATCTCCATTTTATACCTGAAGAAACAGGCTAAAGACATTTAAGAGACAGTACATGAGTACATAATAAGCAGCATTATAAGACTACATAATTAACAACATCTGTACTCCAGCCCGACCCAATCCCAAACTGATCCAAAGTAGATTCCAGATACACCCCATACCAAGGCAAACATACTTATTCTGAGACAAATGTCCTCTCTCTCCTACACCCCTCCTTTACTCAAGTCATCCGTCTACACCAGAAAACCCTAACACAGTGTCAGCAAATATACAGCACTTGCATTTACTCTCCATTCTGTGCTCATGACAGACATCACTAATCCATCCCAGCATTCTAGGCAACCACTGTCAAAGATCAAAGCTGGCCCTCCACAGGAAGGAAGCCTAATTAGCCCAAATCTAACACCTGTCCTCAACAACACTATTTGGTTTCCAGCTCCCACTTTGGCTCCCCTGCACCTAGCTCAGTGTCTGGTACATGGTGCATGCTCCACAATTGCTTTTTCAGGGAAGTAATTAATCTTGAGCCATGAGTCCCAGAATACTCCCCCCACATTGAAACAACCCTCTTTCCTAGGCAGATGTCACTCTTGAATATGAGATATGCATATGCTAGTATCTCTACAAATCCATGCAGGCCCACATTTCAGGGCTTCCTGAAAACTGGGACACCCAACAAAACCATCTAAATTCCAGGAACCAAAACAGGAATGGCAAAATGGAGCCCAACCAAAGCCCTATCTCAAGGCAAAAAACAAAAACCCCGGGCTGTGTTTAGAGTTCTCCATAATAAACCACAGCCTGGAGGCACCTGGGTGGTTCAGTCAGTTAAACGTCTGCCTTCGGCTCAGGTCGTGGTCCCAGGGTCCTGGGATCAAGTGCCAAATTGGGCTCCCTGCTCAATGGAGAATCTGCTTCTCCCTCTCCCTCTCCCCCTCTTCCCCTCCTCCCTGCTCATGCTCTCTCTCTCTCTCTTTCAAATAAATAAAATCTTTTTTTAAATAATAAAAATAAAAATACTTAAAAAAAATAAAGCGCATCCTGTATCTTTAAACAAATCATCTGCAAATGTAATAATTGAATCAACAATCTCTGTTAGTTTACTTGGCTCTCTAATGCACAAGTCAGGGGCTGCCCTGCCAGCTCTAGATAATATCTAGCCCCTAAAGGGAATGGAATGCAGGTGAACAGCACAAAACCAGTCCCCAAGGTTTGGGTTACATCATCAGTATTACCTTCTAGATGCAGACAGGTCACAACCAACCCAACACAGCAGAAAACTCAGGGAGAGTACTAATCCTATAATTAATTCATTTTGATGACTACCTTGCCAAAGGCCATGCTATTTATCACCCTTCCCATGTCCCCTTTTCACTTCCCCAATGGACCTGAGCTTATACCTACTGGTCATTCAAGACTTAGCTCGAGGGTACCCTCCACCAGGAAGCCTTCCTGAGTGCTTCCTCATTCTCAACTTCTTTCTACTGCAGCCCTTGACCAACCTCTCTGTTAATGATCTGCTTTAGAGATGCCTCCTCATGCTGACCTGAGCTCCCACACAACAGGGATTGTACCTCATTCATCTTTGTTGTCCCAGCACCTAGCACAATGCCTGGCTACTGTGGTAATGACGACCAAAACAGTCCCTCCCCTGGGGGCATTCGGAATACAGGCTTGATGGACATTTAGGAGAGAGATGCATCTCAGGAGATCTTATATAATCTGTAATCCGAACCCAGGTCAGTTAGGACTAGTGAATCAAGCAGAACACACTTGTGTAGCCACAGGCACACTAGGCACTGATTTATAACCTTGTCACCCTAAGGTTTCCATTTCTTCTCATCTCTACTCACTTATATGATCATTCCTACTAAATGAAAGAAGTACCTGTGCTATGGGGCTCTTTATTTCCTCAGCTCGGTCTCTCCTATTTCCCAGAATGCTCTCTGCGAGATGCATTGGGGCATCACCGTGGTGGGTCAGCTACCTCCATGGCGTTTCATCACAGCTAACTTCTACTCTGAGTCAATGAACTGGGCACGTTTGTAATTAAGTAGGGGAACGTAACAGCGAATGTTTTCTTTTTTTTTTTTAAAGCATGAGTCAAGGGACGCCTGCGTGGCTCAGTCAGTCAAACATCTGCCTTCTGCTCAGGTCATGATCCGGGGATCCTGGGATCGAGCCCCTCATTGGGCTCCTCACTCAGCGGGGAGCCTGCTTCTCCCTCTGCCTGCCGCTCCCCCCTGCTTGTGCTCTCTTTCTCTGGCAAATAAATAAATAAAATCCTTTTTTAAAAAGTTTTTAAATAAATAAAAGCACCAGCCAAGAAAATCACTTCAAGTTTTTATGCATACAACTGTTGACCAGATGAATGGATAAATAAAATGTGGTATCTCGAGACAATGGAATACTACTCAGCAGTACCAAGAACTGAAGTACTGACAACACACCACGACAGAGATGAGCCTTGAAAATATTATGCTAACAGAAAGAAGTCAGACCCAAAAAGCCACATGTTATAGGATTCCATGAAATGTTGAGGAAAGGTAAATATTTAGAAACCAAGTCAATTAGTGGTTGCCTAAGGCTGGAACTGGGGATTAATTGTAAACTGGAACAGTAGAAAATAGACATAATGAAAATGTTCTAAAACTGGGTGTGCTAATGGTTGTACAACTCTCTAAATTTACTTTAAAAAAATCACTGCAGGGGGCGCCTGGGTGGCACAGTTGGTTAGGCAAATGACTCTTGGTTTCCACTCAGGTGGTGATCTCAGGGTGGTGAAATCGAGCCCCACATCGGGCTCCACCCTCACTGCAGAGTCTGCTTAAGACTCTTCCCCACCCCCCTGTGTGCACCCTCTCTATATATTAAATAAATAAATAAATAAATTTTAAAAATCACTGCATTGTACACTTACAAGAGGTAGATTTTTATGGTATGTAAATTAGACTTCAATAAAGCTGTTAAAAATAAAAAATTTAAAAAACTGGGGTACCTGAGTGGCAGAGTCAGTTAAGCATCCAACTCTTGGTTTCCAATCGGGTGGTGATCTCAGGGTCTGAGATTAAGTCCCACACTGTGGTTCACGCTCAGCAGGGAATCTGCTTGAGATTCTCTCTCCCTCTCCTTCCACCCCTCCCCACCAAACTCAATCTCGCACATGTGCTCTCTCCCTCTCTCTAATAAATAAATCTTTAAAAGAAAACTGCTCTTGGGCGCCTGGGTGGCTCAGTTGGTTAGGCGACTGCCTTCGGCTCAGGTCATGATCCTGGAGTCCCGGGATCGAGTCCCACATCGGGCTCCCTGCTCAGCAGGGAGTCTGCTTCTCCCTCTGACCCTCTTCCCTCTCATGCTCTCTATCTCTCGTTCTCTCTCTCTCAAATAAATAAATAAAATCTTTAAAAAAAAAATAAAAATAAAAAAAAAATAAATAAAAGAAAACTGCTCTCAAGGTGCTCAGTAAAGCCTGATAAAGAAATGAAGGAATGGAAAATTAAATACCTTACTCCTGCTGAATTTAGAACTACCAACACCAGCAGAGCTGGACACCGTGTGAGCTTAACTAGTTTACTGCTGAAATTCTGCAAACATTGGTTTTCCTGAGTTTTGACCTATATTTCAAGACTCCTTATCCTGCCACATTAATCTGTAATAAGATTCTTAAGAATCCTGTACCTTTTTATGGCAAATGTTAGAATAACTGACAGGAGCAGCAATAAAAGCTGCATTTTTATGAATGACATCAAATTAACCTTATGAAAGAGGGCATATTTCCAAGTGCTCCTTTCACTATGTTACAGGAACCTTTTGGGGAAAACCAAGTACATCATGAAAATGGACCAGATTATCCTCATGTGGAAAGTTCCAATGTTACCTGGAACGAAGTCAACTGTACCCATAAAAATCAGCCAATTAACAGCATCAGCCATATCTCAGACTTAGCATAGTACAATCACCACTAGCCGTACTAGAGCAAGGCACCCATCTGCAATGGGCCATGCTCTACATTTATGTGTAATAAATTAAATTTTCCAAAGGTTCACATCCTTCAACCTATAAATTTTCCTAGCAGATACCAATCCTCAATGGCAATCTGTAAGTTAGATAAAGATTTAGGAACGAAGATACTAAAAACAACATTATCTACACCTGCAGAAAGTTAAAAACCACTAAAGATTTGACACTTGGGAAACTGGCTCAACAAACCATAGCACAGCTTATAACCGAACGCTATTTAGCCCTTAAAACTCAAACCTACAAGTTTGTAACATAAAATGAAAAATAAGCAGGATACGAAACTATATATTAAGTACACTCTCAACTATGCTAAAAAGAAAAAATCCTAAAGGGAATTATGTGAAAACATTAAGAGCCACTTGGTAAAAGAATTGCTGGTGATGTCTTTCTTGGCTTTATGCTTTTCTGAACTCAGCTTATTTCCAAAACAAGTATTAAAGTAGTATTCATGTCTCAAGAATCAGAAATATTGCTACCTTGAGCTACAACGAGCGGAGAAATACAATTTAAAAGTTATGGGGGCGCCTGGGTGGCTCAGTCGTTAAGCATCTGCCTTTGGCTCTGGTCATGGTCCCAGGGTCCTGGGATCGAGCCCCACATCGAGCTCCCTGCTCTGCTGGAAGCCTGCTTCTCCCTCTCCTGCTCCCCCTGGTTGTGTTCCCTCTCTTGCTGTGCCTCTCTCTGTCAAATAAATAAATAAAAATATTTAAAAATAAATAAATAAAAGTTATGCTGAGGGACACCTGGGTGGCTCAGTTGGTTAAGCGTCTGCCTTCAGCTCAGGCCATGATCCTGGGGTCCTGGGATCGAGCCCCGCATCAGGCTCCCTGCTCAGCTGGAAGCCTCTTTCTCCCTCTCCCACTCCCCCTGCTTATGCTCTCTCTCTCTCTCTGACAAATAAATAAATAAAATATTTTTTTAATTTTTTAAATAAATTAAAAATGTAAGTTATGGTGAGGAAAAAGCGTACAACTATTTTAAATGCTTATAGAAAACTTGAAATAGCATTTTTAAAAATTTATTAAAAAATAAATTTTTAAAAATAAATAAAAAGCTTAGATTTTAATGTTAAGCCAAAAAAAAGCAGATATACAAAGATATAAAAGTGTTTCCAACCCACAAATAAAAAATATTGCAATAAATGAAACTATAACATTAAAATTTTATTTTTTTAAGTAAACAAAACGGGGCAAGGGAATTCCATTTACAATAGTAACAAAAGTAAAATAAATCCTACTTTTAGGGCGCCTGGGTGGCTCAGATGGTTAAGCGTCTGCCTTCGGCTCAGGTCATGATCCCAGGGTCCTGGGATCGAGTCCCACATCGGGCTCCCTGCTCCTCGGGAGCCTGCTTCTCCCTCTGCTTCTCTCTCTCTCTCCCCCCCTCTCTCTCTCTCCCTCTGTCTCTCATGAATAAATAAATAAAATATTTTTTAAAAAATCCTACTTTTAAACAAGAAAGATAAAAGTCCTATGAAGAAAAGCATAATATTTTCTTAAAAGGTATAAAAGTCAAAATAAATAGAAATACCATTTTCCTGAATAAGATTTACTAAAATAAAAATGTCATTAATGTATAAATTAATATACATAAATTAATGTATAAATTGAATACAATTCCAATAATAATCCCAAGGATTATACTAATAAGTCCAAGGAAGGACTTGGCACAGTGTGGTTTTGGGTGCAGGAATAAACGTATTAATGGAGTATGGGGAAACCCCTCATAAAAAATCCAAATAAATATGGAAACATTAAATATAGTAATAATAATAATAGCACTTCAATTCAGTTGGGCAAGAACGGGCTGTTTTAGCAGGGGCAATAACACAAGTGTCTGGCTACAGGGCTAAAAGAAAAGAATAAACTTGTGTTTCAAACTCCAGATAGAACAAAACTCCAGATGGATCAAGATAAAGAAAAATATAAGTGGGAAAAAAATAAAACTGTAAAAATAATAAACAAAAATACAGAAGAACCTCAAGACAGGATACTCTAAAACCAAAATTTTAAAGGTTCATTCGAGGCACCAGGGTGGCTCAGTCAGTTAAGCGCCTGACTCTTGGTCTCAGCTCAGGTCTTGATCTCAGGGTAATGGGTTCAAACCCCATGCTGGACTCCACACTGGGCACGGAGCCTACTTAAAAAAAAAAAAGTTCATATAATTAACTGCATAAGATTCTTAAATTTCTATATGGCAAAAGATACCATAAACATGGTAAAACAATAATGATATACTGGAGAAAATACTTATAGCACATAATAACTGAAAAAGGATTAAAAGCCATAATACATGGAATGCTTCTACAAACGGATAAGTGAAAGACAAGCAACTCAAATAATAAACTTTTCAACAAGTCAACAAACCATGAAAGGAGGAAATATTGGCCAATAAACAGATGAAAAGATACTCAGTCTCACCAGTGGCCAGGAAAGTGTCACAGTATTAAGATACCAATTCAGGACTATTCAACTTTAAAACCAATCACAGACCAAGCACAAGTATATGTAAATGAGCACTGTTGGGAATATAAATGTGAATTGCTGCATCTTTCTGCAAAGAGATCAGACAGTACAACTTTTTTAAAGAATTTTATTATTTATTTTTGCGAGAGAGAGAGAGCACACACGAGATGGGGGAGGAGCAGAGGGAGAAGCAGACTCCCTGCTGAGCAGGGGCCCAACACAGGACTCAATCCCAGCACCCTGAGATCATGACCAGAGCTTAAGGATCATAACCGAGCAAGCTACCCAGGCACCCTAGACAGTACAATTTTTTTAAATGCTCATATACTTTGACTCAGAAATCCTACTTCTAGCAACGTATCCTATAAAAATAAAAGCATTACTAATTTAAAAAATGAGCAAAAAGCATAAACAGACATTTCACCAAAGGGGATACATGCATACAAGCATGAGAAAATATGTTCAATGTCATTAGGGAAATGCAAATTAAAACCACCATAAGATACGACTGCACACCTGTAAGAATGGTTAAAATAGGAAATCATGACAATGCCAAATGCTGGCAAGAATGCAGAGGAACTGGATCACTTGCATGTTGTTGGTAGGAATGTAAATGACACAGCTAGTCTGGGAAACACTTTGGCAGTTTCTTATAAAACTAAATATGCAAATATCATCCACCCAACAACTACACTCTGGGTGACTACCTCAGAAAAATGAAAACATTATATTCCCATAAAAACACCTATACATGAATGTTTACAGCAGCATTATTTGCAGTAGCCAAAAACTGAAACAACCCAGATGTCCCTCAACGAGTTAATGAAGAAACAGAGTTTGGTCCCTCGATACCACGGAATACTACTCACAACAAAAAGGCACACACACTGCTGATACGTACAACAACATGGGTGGATCTCATGGGAATCACACTGAGTGCGAAAAAAACCCAATCCCAAGAGGTTACACACTGTATGATTCCACAATTATAATGTCTCCAAGTGACAAAATTATAGAACGGGAGGACAGATTGGTGGTTGCCAGGAGTTAGGGATGGAGAGGGAGGGAACAGGAGGAAGGTGGGTGTGGTAATAAAAGGTCAGCGGGAGGGATCCTGTAACAATGAAACTATTCCATTATCCGACTGTGGTGATGGGCAGGTGTCCCTATGCAGCGATCATCCTGCACAGAACTACACACGCACATGTGCACACAAGTGCACACACACACAAATAAGTATAAGCAAAACTAGAGTTTTACAAGGTGTTATTACTAAGGGAAACTGGGGAAAAGGGAAACCAGGGACGCCTAGGTGGCTCAGTCGGTTGAGCGTCTGCCTTTGGCTCAGGTCATGATCCCAGGATCCTGGGATCGAGCCCAGCATTGGGTTCCCTCCTCAGCGGGAAGCCTGCTTCTCCCTCTGCCTCTGCCTGCCGCTCTGCCTGCTTGTGGTCTCTCTCTCTCTTAAATAAATAAATAAAATCTTTTAAAAAAAGGGAAACTGGATTTTTCTATATTATTTCTTACAAATGTATATGAATCTACAATTATCTCAAAATTAAAAGTTTAAATAAACAAATATAAAAACACTAGTAGGCAAAGATATGTGTGTGTGTGTGTGTAAATGCTTTTATTGCAGCATTGTTTACAATAGCAAAAGCAAAAACAGAACTGGAAACAACCAGAATATCCATTAACAGGAAAATAGTAAATAAGTTATAGTACCTCCACACTACAAAATATTACACAGAAATTTAAAAAGATGAGATGCCGTATGAAATCAACCCTAAGAAGCACCACCTTTCCCCCAACACATATACATCTTTGAAATCCAGCTGTGCCTCATAATTGATGAAATTATATAATTAAAATTGGCATTGGTCGTGAAGATGCCATTGATAGTAAGCTGCACCATTATGTTACCTACTGACCTGGAACAATCTCCATCATACACGGCTAAGTTTAAAAACAAAAACAATGGGGAGCCTAGGTGGCTCAGTCAGTTAATCGTCCAACTCCTGATTTCGGCTCAGGTCATGATCTCAGGGCAGTGAGATGAAGCCCTATGTCAGGCTCTGTGCTGGGCATAGAACCTGCTTAAGATTCTCTCTCTCTCCCTTTCCTTCGGCCCTTCCCCACACCCTCCCCCAACTCACATGCTCTCTCTCTATATATTTTTAAAAAAGGCAAGTTATAGAGTATAAATGGTATAGTTCCCATTTGTGAGGGAGTAGGAGAAAGAGGAGTGGGTTCCAATGATTATGTTCTCTAAATCATTTGCACTTTCTACATCATTTGAGTAGACTTAAGCATCCCTGAAAATTCATGCAAATTCATCTAGAGCAAGGATCATGAGGGCTGAGGCCCCACATCCCAATGTGACAGCACCAGTATGCAAGGGCCCTCCCCCCACCCATGGCTGTGCCAGGGGTCCCAGGACCTGAGAATCAAGCCAGCCTGGTGCTCTCAATTAGTGCCACGTGCCGTGGCCCAGAGCATGCTCTCTCCGTGCGAAGTAAATGGAATTAAAGTAAACTGCGGCCCAGAGATAAAGGACCAAAAAGATCTGTGAGAAAGATGGCAACCATCTAGAAGAAACTAAAATTGGCTTTAGTTTTATCCCATAGGCCATACAAAAATAAATTCTAGGTGGATTAAAGGCTTAACTATAAAAATAAAAATATTACAAAAAAATTTTAAAAACACTGCATGCACAATCTAACATTCGGAAGATCTTTTTAAAACACTGAAAACCTATGGGGCGCCTGGGTGGTTCAGTCACCCAGGGTGGTTAAGTGTCTGCCTTCAGCTCAGGTCATGATCCTGCGGTCCTGGGATCAGGCCCCACATCTGGCTCCTGCTCAGCCAGGAATCTGTCTCTCCCTCTCCCCCTGCCACTCCCCCCTACTTGTGCTCTCTGTCAAATGAATAAATAAAATATTAAAAAAAAAAAAACAATGAAAACCTAGAAACTGGTAGGTAGGCATATGGGTCCATAAAAAGACATTTAATCATGTAAAAAATTTTAAATGTGGTAGTATAATAGATACTGTTGTCTGTGCTTACAAAAATAATGGACAGATATGAAAAAATATTTGCAAAGAGAAAACAGAGGAAAAGTTAATTAATTATAATAATATATAAAGAGCTCTCACAAACTGACAAGGAGATAAATAATCCAGTAAGAAAATGTATACTATGAAGGAGCTTTACACAAAACAGTAGTCATATAGCCAAAACATATTTAAGGGAAAAAAAAGATACTGAAATTCACTAGCAATCAAGGAAATGCAAATTAAAGTGACTGTGAGCCACCACCTTTTTTTTTAAGATTTATTTATATATTTGAGAGAGAGAGTGTGTGCAAGGGCAGGGGGAGGTTGAGGCAGGGGGATAGGGAGAGACAGAACCTCAAGCAGATATTGCACTGAGTGCAGAGCCTGACCCAGGGCTTAATCTCACAACTCTGAGATCACGACCTGAGCCGAAACCAAGAGTCGAATGCTTGACTGACAGCCACACAGGCGCCCTGAGCCACCCCTTCCACCCATCAGACCTATAAAACTTCAAAACAATAGGAAAGAGAAGGGTAGTCTCATGCACTACCAGTAGAAATTTTTAGAAAGATACCTGATCATAGTAATTATTAAAATTGAACACATATTGGGGCACCTGGGTGGCTCAGTCAATTAAGCATCTGACTTCCACTCAGGTCATGATCTCAGGGTCCTGGGACAAAGCCCCGAATAGAGCTGGGCACTCAGCGGGGAGTCTGCTTTCCCTCTCCCTCTCCCTCCATCTCTCCCTCCGCTCATGCTCTGTTTCTCTGTGTCTCTCTCTCAAATAAATAAAATCTTTTAAGACAAAATATAAAAACTAAGCAGATACAGGGGCGCTTGGGTGGCTCAGTCAGTTAAGTGTCCATCTCTTGATCTCAGCTCAGGTCTTGATCTCAGGATTGTGAGTTCAGCCCTGCGTTGGGCTCCACACGAGACATGGGGCCTACTTAAAAAAATAATTCAATTAATTAAATAAAATAAAAACACATATTCTCTTTGACCCAGCAACCCAACTCCTAGAAATCTATGCCGAGGAAATAAAATCCTCGGTATTCAAGTAAAGATGCTCAAGGGTGTCTGTTGTTTCATTGTCCACAACAGTGAACAGTGGACACGAAGTCACTATTACCTCATAGGCAGCTATTTGCACATATGCATCATGAGATATAATGCAACCTCGTAAAAATAATTATTAGATTTATAAAATTAAAAATAATTACAACAATTATTGGAACCTTAACTTGGAAAGGTTTTGACAGGATAGTGCCAAGAGAGAAAACGCAGATACAGAACATTATATATCATTCAATTTTTGTAAAACAATGGCAATTAAATCTGTGTGTGTGTGTGTGTACACACATGTGTGTGTTACTTGTAAAAATTATATAAACATGAAGAACACCACAGAACAAATAATTTTTGGTCATGAACACAAGGTACTCAGAGGGAGGGAGGAAAAAGATAAAATAGAGAAAAAAGAGGCTCCAAAAAAGGTTGACAAAGAATCAGAAAGAATTCAAGCCTGGCAGCAGTGAAAACTCACAAGGCAATAGTTTTCAAGATACTGTAAGTGTGAAGGTTTGAGGGTGGCAGACAGGCATGTAAAAAGAAATCAAATAAATGTTCTACCAGAGGAGCCAGAATGAAAAAAATAACCAATTCTTCAATGGGTTGAATCACAATTTCTGACCATTTGCAAAAGTTACTAATATCAGCACAGTGACTGTCTTCTCTGGGGCAGCCAGACCTCCAGCTCTTCGTCTAGACGCAAACACAGCCTGGGACTCTCTTGGCAGACAAGGAGCTTCAGAATCAGGACCGGAAGCCGGCAGCCGGGAAGGAATCAGCTGAAGGGGCTGGTTCCATCAAATGGGAAAAAGAGAATGGAAAAAACACAAGTCCCTAGATGCAGAAGGGGTGAGTAAATGGGAAACAAGGAAACACAGAAGTGACACTAAGCCAGTGGCCCACGGGCTCTCCAAGCTTGGTTGGAGCCCATAGCCTGGGGAAAAGAAAACTCCACACCAAAGCTTGCTTTAAAATAAAACAGGGGCACCTGGGTGGCTCAGTTGGTTAGGCGACTGCCTTCGGCTCAGGTCATGATCCTGGAGTCCCGGGATCGAGTCCCGCATCGGGCTCCCGGCTCAGCGGGGAGCCTGCTTCTCCCCCTGACCCTCCCCACCTCATGTACTCTCTCTCTCTCTCTCATTCTCACTCTCTCAAATAAATAAATAAATCTTTTTAAAAAATAAATAAATAAAATAAACAAAACAAAATTAAAAACGACACACAATTGCTCTGATTTCTGGCCACACCTGAGAGTCAGAGAACTGACGTCTCACCCTCCATGTCCCCTCAGCCCCTCTGGCTTATCAAGGCTCAGTCATAAGGCTTCTCAAACCTTCTGTCTCTCCTCCCAACCACCTCCGCTCAGTCCTCCCACCCAGTGCACAGAGCCTGCCCCCACTGCCCCCCAGACCCCATCTCACCCCACCCAGCCCCACCCCACCCCACACCTCCTTCCAGAAATGCAACTCTAACTACGTCGTTGTCCTTCTTTGCCTTTCCCCCACCCATACTATACTTTGCCATGGCACACACGGGACATGACACAAATTTAGGAGGAACAGAGATGAACGTTTTTATGTTAATCATTTCAATGCATCAAGGAAGAAAACAATCAGCCATCAGTCTTTGATTTCACTGATGGTATTACTTATGACAAGACCAGAGTAGACAGGGCCTTCACATCCCACTGCAAGTCAGTATCTGGCTCAGATGGCATACAGAAATGGCAAAAACTGTGAAAATGGAATGCAAATAGCCATAGTTTAAGAAATGATACCCTATATTTACCCCAAAGATACAAATGTAGTGATCCAAAGGGCACATGCACCCCAATGTTTATAGCAGCAATGTCCACAATAGCCAACCAAGGAAAGAGCCTAGATGTCTATCAACAGATGAATGGATAAAAAAGACGTGAAATATATATATATATATATATATATATATATATATATACACAATGGAATATCATGCAGCCATCAAAAAAAAAAAACCCACGAAATCTTGCCATTTGCAATGACGTGGATGGAACTAGAAGGTATTATGCTAAGCGAAATAAGTCAATCAGAGAAAGATAATTATCATATGATCTCACTGATATGAGGAATTTGAGAAACAAGACAGAGGATCATAGGGGAAGGGAGGGAAAAATGAAACAAGACAAAACCAGAGAGGGAGACAAACCATAAGAGATTTTTTTTTTTTTAAGATTTTATTTATTTATTTGACAGAGAGAGACACAGCGAGAGAGGGAACACAAGCAGGGGGAATGGGAGAGGAAGAAGGAGGCCTCCCACTGAGCAGGGAGCCAGATGTGGGACTCGATCCCAGGACCCTGGGATCACGACCTGAGCCAAAGGCAGACGCTTAACAACTGAGCCACCCAGGTGCCCCGATAAGAGACTCTTAATCTCAGGAAACAAACTGAGGGTTGCTGGAGCGGTGGGGGGTGGGAGGGATGGGGTGGCTGGGTGATGGACATTGGGGAGGGTATGTGCTATGGTGAACGCTGTGAATTGTGTAAGACTGATGAATCACAGACCTGTACCTCCGAAATAACAAATAATACATTAGATGTTAATAAAAAAATTAAAAAAAAGAAATGATACCCTATGGGGTTCAGGGAGTCTGCTTCTCCCTCTGCCCCTCCCCCGCTCATGCTCGCACACTCTTCTCTCTCTCTCTCTCTCAAATAAATTCTTTAAAGGAAGGAGGGAAGGAGGGAAGGAAGGAAGGATGGATGGATACCTTAGTGGATAAAGTTCAAATACTTCCCCGTGACAGTAAGAGAGGACCCTCCCGTCTTTCGAGACCATCCCACCATATTCTCACACCACCCTACACCGTCCCACTGGCTACTCCTGCTGCCTGAATTCCCATCCTACTCACTCAACCACTAAAGACCCCGCACTCACCTCTCACGTCTGGACTATGTAATTATTACTACAGGCCACCAATGACTGTCCACAATTTACCCGCCCATCTCCTGGACTCAATTTTGAGTTCCCTGAGGACAGCAACCAACTCGTCCAGTTTATATCCCCAATGCCAACGTAGTGATCTAGAAATAGATATCTGTTGGATGGAGGAATTAATGAACAATGAGTGTAGCCTTTAGCTTTCAAATTAGCCAAAACACTGGTATGTCTAGTTAGAAAGAAAACGTATTGAGTTTTTTTAATTTTTTATTGTTATGTTAATCACCATACATTACAGCATTAGTGCTTGAAAACGTTTTGAGTTTTTAGTAAGTTCCTACCGGCTGTGCCAAGCAGACATTGTTACATCTAAGGAAGTGGGGGCTGTGATCACCATCTGACTTTCCAAATGATATGAGCGTGGCCCAGAGAAGCTAAGTAAATCCCAAATTACACAGCTGGTAATTGGTAATTTGTCCCTGGGGTGGGCATCTGATATCAAAGCTCATACTTCATGCTCACGGTCTCTTTCCACCATCAGGACAGTGATGAGGATGACAGCGATGATGGTGCTTACATATTGTTTCCTGTGGGCCAAGCACTATTTTCTATAGCTATCAATATAAACAACATCAATATTTATTAAAAATCAGACATGGAAATGTGCTCAGATTTGCTAAATGCCCTAGGGCTCCCCAGTACCTAAAAATAATCTTTTTCCAAAAAGAAATCAATTCATTTGATCGATACAGTAAAAAAAAAAAAAGAATATACAATGTGGAACTATCTGCCACAGATCCTCAAGGTGGAAATGAAGTGCTCAGGATAGGGAGGACAGATAATCCAATTAATGAACCCCCAGATCGTTTGCAGGATGAGAAGAATTAGAATATCCAGTCAACACCTCAAACTATTAGGTTGGTAAGAAACCTATGAGAAACTGAAGACGAAAATCAGATGATGAACATCCAGAGACATTTAAAAGAGGAAAAGGAAGATGAACCAAAAGAGACGATGGACTCTGAAAAACAAATTGAGGGTTCTAGAGGGGAGGAGGGTAGGGGATGGGTTAGCCTGGTGATGGGTATTAAAGAGGGCACATTCTGCGTGGAGCACTGGGTGTTATGCACAAACAATAAATCATGGAACACTACATCAAAAACTAATGATGTAATGTATGGTGATTAACATAACAATAATAAATTTAAAAAAAATAAAAGAGGAAAAGGAATGCTTGGAAGAGCCATTTGGTCTCATAAGTGTTCAGGGGAATACATATGACCATTTTCAACTACGCTAAGAATAACATTAGGGAACAGCAAAGGGCAGCTGGTTTTGTTTTGTAGCTTCCTGAAAAGTTCAGAAATGTTTCTAATTCCTCATAGGTAAAGAAAAACCACCAAAACCAATCACTCTTCCTTGGCAAGCTTTGAAAGGAGGAGAAATGCTCCTGGACTTCTTCTGACATAGTCACCAAAAGGGTCACAAAAATGTACAATTCCTGAATATTCTGAGACAAATGCCCAAAGCCGACTCACTGCCTCCCTGTAATGACAAAGAGACCGGGTGTGCAGAGAACAGTCACCAAGTGTCAAGGCATTTTACATAAAATTACAGTGACAATAACAACAGCTAACAATTTCTGGAAACTTCCTAGCCACCAGGCCCTGTTCCAAAGACTCCACATAAACTCACTCACAACTCTACCAAGTCAATATGATGGCAGATGTACCCACTTACAGATGAGGACATCAGGGCACGAGAAAGTCAAAACTTGCGCACAGACCAACATGACTCAGGACTGGCAACACCAAGATTCAAACTCTGAGCCCCAAATCCCACACGCCTTCTGCCGCCCCACAGCTGGGGCTACTGTTGACAATTCCAAGGAGAAACTTCCAGATTGTGCTCGGTAATTCCACGTGGGAAGAAGATGCTTCTGTGGAACAATAACGTATCTAGCCCTGGAGGTAACCTCCAGTGCCTGCTGAGTTCTTTGGCCATTATTTCTAGAAGGCAAATTATTCAAAATAATACGTTACAGCCTCGCCATCAGCCAGCATGACTGACAGTCCGTGCAATAATTTTAATGAAGCACAAGAGTGGGTCTTTGCTCTTAGGGGAACACAGAGAAGGGGAACAACTCCAAGAGAGAGAGTTAAGGAGAAACGCACGCATTTCGGGGCCCAGTGACTGCCCCCATTTCCTCCTGGGGAGGTTTCTAAGGCCAGAAGCTGATGAAACAAGCCCTGCCTCTAATTTCCCTTCATTTAAATGGTGTTTGACACTTAACAGGAGGACTGGTGCATCTTGCCGTGTAGAAGATCAAACAAATCTCCCTCCCACACCCTCAGGCTTTGCATCTAGTGTTAGCCCAAAAGTACTGTTTATCGTGGAGACCCAAACGCCACACACAGCTTCAGACTGGCCAGGGCTCCTGCCCAGACTTCAGTCGTTCACAAACAGCTGGGCAACTTCTGTTACATCTGACGGCAGGTACTGTTATTTACTTGTCCTGAGTCTGACTCATATTTTCCATGTAAAGAAGCCTGTTTTAAAGGGAAAACTGGGCGCCTGGGTGGCTCAGTTGGTTAAGCGACTGCCTTGGGCTCAGGTCATGATCCTGGAGTCCCGGGATCGAGTCCCACATCGGGCTCCCTGCTCAGCAGGGAGTCTGCTTCTCCCTCTGACCCTCTCGTGCTCTCTATCTCTCATTCTCTCTCTCTCAAATAAATAAATTAAATCTTTAAAAAAATTAAAATAAAAAATAAAATAAAGGGAAAACTATTGCTATTGCAAATGGAAGCCAGCATCATGGGCCCTACAGAGTAAATGTAAATGCAATTAAAGTATTAAATTGTCTCTGCCCCTCAGCCAGAGGAAGAATGAGCCTGAAGCCTCTGTTTAAAGAGGAGGAGGGGGCTGCTGGAGACATACTACTTTGAAATGGAGGATACTGTTGTTTTTGTAGGTTAAAAGGATCAAATATTAACAATTTCATTTAATTCAACCTAACATTAATACCAAACCAAGTCTCACCATCAATATCGAGACATAAAAAGAAAAGGCGAAACACTGAGCCACTAGGCAACTGAAAGGAATCTAATGCCATGACATGTAACAATCGAAATCATGTTAAGCACTTGCAGTGAGACAAACCTCTCATCTGGGGAAACTGTGTGTTAGAAAAACAGGAGGAAGTGTAGTGCCAGAGTGAAGACCACAGCAGGAATACAAAGTCTGTCTCCAGTCCTGCTCCACTACCTGCAAACCACGTGACCCACCCAACCAAAGTCTTTGCCCCCAGCACCAATGTGTACCAGATACTAAGTTAAAGCTGCATAAACGACCAGCTGCCAAGTTTCTACACTAGTAAAAGTAGGGAAATCATCCCCCCTCCTGCTTGTCTACACCTCAGGGTCATTGCAAGGATCAAATGAGACTGATGATGGAGACATGAACATTTTTTTTTATTTTTTTTTTTTTTTTAGGATTTTATTTATTTATTCATGAGAGACAGAGGCAGAGGGAGAAGCAGGCTCCCGGCAGAGCAGGGAGCCCAATGCAGGACTCGATCCCAGGACCCTAGGATCATGACCTGAGCCGAAGGCAGACGCTTAGCCAACCAAGCCACCCAGGCGTCCTGAGACATGAACATTTTTAAACCAGAGACTACTGTCACAAGAAAGACTACACTACATCACTACAGTACAGTAGAGACAGGGGAGAGCTGTTGGGCACTGCGGGCAGCCCATGTTCATAAGTCACCTTCAACAGAGCACCCAGATTTCATTTGAAGGTTTATTTCTTCCTCACTGGATCCTGTCTTGGGATGTGAACCCAGGTAGACATACTGCACTGAGCAAGCCAGTAGAGTCCCAGGAAGCTCCTTCAGCCAAATCCTTGTACTGGCAGCCATGAGAGGGTCATGTGACCTGAGAATGGCCAATCAGGTGCTTCCTCCCTGAAATGTCAATCTTGAGCAGAATGAGAGTCACTTCAGCAGCAGAACCTTAACTAGACTGCCATTCCTGCTAGAAGACCATTTCTGGGCCCCTGTTTCCAGCTTAGGAGGCTTCCTTCGGGAGTTGTCTTGACTCCTTCCTGTTTCCAAACCTGGCCTGCCCTCAACTCTATAAGCTCACAACTTCCTTAACTGGAGTAGATTTCTGTTGCTTGTTACCAAAGAGCCTTGGCAGAAACAGCTGTGTACCATCCTTTCAAAGGTTCCCACTGATGTTCATCCAACCAGCTGGAATCTAGCTGTGACCACAGGCCAACACTCCCAGTCATGCTTAGAACTTTGCCTTAGTAAATTTTAAATTTACTTTGAACTCTGCCTGCCACTCCCCCCTGCTTGTGCTTGCTCTCTCCCTCTCTCTCTCTCTGTCAAATAAATAAATAAAATCTTAAGAAAAGAAAATGGAGCTCTTTAGATGTGTCTCTTCCTGCATCATTCTTCTGCAGGAAGCTAAGAACCAGTGTCTGCTAAGACATAATGGATAATCAGAAGGGATGTTTTCTTAAAAGGCCAAGTGTTGGGCGCCTGGGTGGCTCAGTTCGTTAAGCGACTGCCTTCGGCTCAGGTCATGATCCCAGAGTCCCGGGATCGAGTCCCACATCAGGCTCCCTGCTCAGCGAGGAGCCTGCTTCTCCCTCTGACCCTCCCCCGTCTCATGTACTCTCTCTCTCTCATTCTCGCTCTCTCAAATAAATAAATAAATCTTTAAAAAAAAAAAGTCAAGTGTTATCTTTGAATGCCATTTTATTTATTTACTTTTTAAAAAGACTTTATTTATTTATTTGAGAGAGAGAAAGAGCACAAGAGGGGGGAAGGTCAGAGGGAGAAGCAGACTCCCCACTGAGCAAGGACCCCAATGTGGGACTCGATCCCAGGACCCTGGGATCATGACTTGAGCCGAAGGCACCCACTTAACCGACTGAGCCTCCCAGGCGCCCCTAAAGAGCTCCACCTTCCAAATGGGGCTGAGAACTATACCCAGAGTTACACAGAAAGAAACCTTCCATCTCCGATTGTTCCTCTAAGAGCAAAAGAGAATGTCGATAAGGCTCACTGATTCACATTTGCCCTTCTGTTTGCAGACTACTATCTCCATCAGGAGGCAGCATGGGCAGGAGGCAAAGCTAGGTGATGACTGTCCCCCCCACCCAGATTTCATTCCCTGGGGAGTGAAATTAACACCTACCTGGCTGGCACTTCTACACACAGTATCTGACTTAATCCTCCCAAGTGGCAAGGTAGATGTGATGCTGATTGATCACCTTTTTGGACATGTGGGTTTTTCCCACACATCCTAGCAGTTCTCTGACACCAGCTGGGTGTCCTACAACTCCACCTGATTCTGACACCATCCACCCGGAGACAGCGTTAGATCCCACAGGTGAAGATCTCAGTTCTACAAAACGGCACACATCCCCCCCTACTTCAGATGTTGGTCGCAAGCCCAAGTTATCACCTGTACTTCTGACTGACTGGCTATGTATCTCGAAGATTCCCACGTCCTCCTCTGTGGGTTAATTTGCCAGAGTGGCTCAAAGAACTCAAAGAAGCATTTTACTTACTAGATTACCAGTTTATTATAAAAGGATGTAACTCAGGAACAGCCAGGTGGAAGAGATGCGTAGGGCCAGGTAAGGGAAAAGAACATGGAGCCTCCACGCCCTCCCCAGGCACACCTCTCCCTGTGCCTCCACATGTTCACCAACCTGGAAGCTCTCTGAGCCCCATCCTTTCGGGGTTTTATGGAGGCTTCATTACATAAGCAGGATTGATTAAATCATTGGCCTTTGGCAATTGAACTCCATCTCCAACCCCTCTCTTCTCCCCAGTGGTGGGGGGCTGGGAAAGAAAGGTCCACCCCTTTAGTCACAGGGTTGGTTCTCTTGGTAACTGGCCCCCAACCTTTGGGACTTTCTAAAAGCCACTGCATTAACATAACAGAAGACACCTTTATGGCTCTTATCACTTTGGGAATTCCAGGGGTTTTAGAGCTCAGTGCCAATCACGACCAAGAACAAATATAGGGGCGCCTGGGTGGCTCAGTCGTTGTTAAGCGTCTGCCTTCGGCTCAGGTCATGGTCCCAGGGTCCTGGGATCCAGCCCCGCATCGGGCTCCCTGCTCGGCCCGAAGCCTGCTTCTCCCTCTCCTGCTCCCCCTGCTTGTGTTCCCTCTCTCGCTGTCTCTCTCTGTCAAATAAAGAAATAAAATCTTAAAAAAAAAAAAAAAGAACAAATATAAATATTTCCTGATCCATGGTATAGAGCAAGGAAAAAAGATCCAGATGACCAGGACTGGGGGGGGTGGGGGCAGCGGGGGGTGGGGGGTAGAATTGGTGTCAGGGATCTGAAGATTTCCCTGAAGATTATTAAAAGGCTTTAAAAACAAACAAAATAAAACAAAAACAGAAAAGGTCAGGCCAGGGTAGCTGGAGCAAAGAGCAAGACTGTGTTAGGGATCTGAGTCTTTTTCCACAGAGCAAAAAGAAGCCAGGGGAAGGTTCTCCAAGGAGGTGGCGGGGGGGGGCGGACAGGAAGGCATCTGAATTCTGCAGAAGTCTCTGTGCAGAGGAAGCAGAACAAGAAGGAAGACAGGCAGTCAGTCTATGGCAGCTATCCCGTGGGAGATGTGGTGACTGGGACAGGTGATAGCAGGGGAGCTGGAGAGAAGAAAAAACATCTGACATCACTTCTGGTGCTGGGCCATTTGTCAGGGGTGGAGGAGAAAGGAGACTCATCTATATTTTCAGACCCCACAACAAAATGTTCAGAGACTTTCCCTCCTGAGCTTAAGCTTTCTCACAGAGTAAGGACAAGGACGTGGACTTTCCTATATGAATGTGATATCACCTTTATGCAAACATATTTCAAAGGTAAGACCAAGACTGTTATTGAGAAGGAGCCCTCAAGGTGAGGGAAAAACTTTTTTTTTTAACCACCTTCAAAACTAACAAAATCACTCAATGCGCTATAACACGGGAAGAACAAACTTTGGAGCCCTAGAAACTAGGGTCCCACTTGCAAGTCTAACTTTCTCAGATGTCTAACCTAGGCTGCATTATCCTACCTCTGAGTCTGTTTTCTTATCTGTAAAGAAGGGGTAAAACCATCACTCCTCCCGGGGTTGTCCTGAAGACGAAGCATAAACATGAATCATGAATGGCAGGAGCCCGAAACAGTCACTCTTATTAATATAAAGCAGCATACTACTTTTAGCCATAAACTACAGCTCTCATTGAAGGAATGAACTTTTTAACTTCTACTATAAAACATAATATTGTACCCAATAAAAATCTTAGTTGTAAATACTGTTATATAAGAACATGTTGGCATTTAGAGATGGATTCTCTCAGGAAAAAGACTAGACAATCATGAGGGGGGGAAAAAAAGGGAGGAAGAAGTCCTGAATCCACATACCACATACACATCCATATGGATGCACACGCTCGTGTGCATATACACAGGCAGTCTACGGTGGGATGGAGAGTTGCCTTATTGATGAGTGAGCCTCCCGGATGATTCTGATGTAAGCTGACCTTGCATCCCCAAATCAGGACCCCTGTGCTGACCGGGGCCAGGCCCCATAGTAGAGCCTCATAAAAACTGAAGCAATAAACCAGTCTAATGATCTGATGCCACAAGCATATGCTGAGAAGCAAATGTGTGACAGGCACGAAATGCCCATGCAAAACACTAGAGGAGTCGCCCCTCTGCTCTCAGGGCTCACGAGTCTCGTGGTGGCACAGATATTTAAACACCTGACTATGGCACAACGCAATGCACATGCTCAGCCGGACAGCGAGTCTTTCCTGAGCACCTTCTCCATGCTTCCAGGCGCCAGGGATACATCAGCGAATAAGACAGCAAACATCCTGCCCGTATAGAGCTGACATTAGGACACAGAGACAGAAATCAACAAAATAAAAAAGCCTAACGTACAGTCTGTTGGTGGGTGCTAAGTGTTAAGGAGAAAAACTAGAGAAAAAAAAAGAGAATAAGGGAGGGGTACAGTTTTAAATCTGTACCAGTTCAAATTGGCCCCGCAGCTCTACTAAAATGTAGCACTTCGTGCTTTGCTCGCAGCTGGTAAAGTAGCAGACAGGGACCTGAAAGGACAGATGGGGACTGGCTCTGCTGGGCAGGGTGGCGGCCACGGCCAGTCTCCAGGATGAGATGAATGCTGAGCTCGTGAGTTCTCTTCCCTTCCTTTGTGGGAATGCTCCTCCTGCCACCATGAATCAGCCCCGAACGATTTTACAAAGCAACGGCCTGTGTGTCTCTTACCTTTGCCAAAACATTTCCGTCTCCTCCCAGTCAATGTGAAAAGCTTATGCAATTACATCAGCCCTTCCTGGGTCATGAAGTTCAACAGCAATTTTTAGGATTTTTTTTTTAATTATAAAAGAAACACATGACCACAGTGTAAAATACGAAAAATATCAGAAAGTGTAAGGATTCCCAATATTCTCAACCCCAGGATTACCTCTGTTCACATTCTGATGTGTTTTTCACCAGAGTGGTGGTTTAACATAGCTAGCATCACTCTGCATCCATATAATTTTGTGTCTTACTCTTTTTATGTCAACTACATATATAATTTGTAAATTACTACACGTGCATTTCTCTGCTTAAAACAAATGTTGTGGGGAGCCTGGGTGGCTCAGTCGTTGGGCATTTGCCTTCGGCTCGGGTCATGATCCCAGGGTCCTGGGATCGAGCCCCGCATCGGGCTCCTGGCTCCACGGGAAGCCTGCTTCTCCCTCTCCCACTCCCCCTGCTTGTGTTCCCTCTCTCACTGTGTCTCTCTCTGTCAAATAAATAAAATCTTTAATAAATAAATAAATAAATACTAAGAACAAATAATGCATTTATAAAAAAATAAAGAAATGTTGTATGGACATCAATTTTAATGGCTACATAACATTCCGTCCTCCCGATGCACTGCACTTTATTAACCATTTCCCACCTGTTAAGCATTTAGATTTCTGAGTTGCCATCATGATCAATTACCCTGAAAATAACTTTAAGTAGAAAGGTATTTCAGGGAATTCCCTCGGAATGGACTACTAGAGGGAGGGAGCATCACAGGAAGCTGCAAATACTCTAGACAGGTAGTCACAGCATGGGTGGTCTACAGATCACCCAAACTAAAGCCCCACACACCTCAGCTGCAGCGGCAGAATACAGAAGCTAGTCATCTCTGGCCACCTTTTTGGTCTTGACAATAAATGGTTTTAGAAGCGACATGTTTACCTGCTGTCGGAATCCGAGGCGATCTCCTTTCTCCCTCCAAAGCGGATCTGGCACTGCAGGGAAAGAGAAGTCACTGAGATCGGCAGTTGGGATGGGACACTCAGACATCACAATCAGCCCACACAGGCTTTCAAGATCCTGGGACACACAGGGTGCCCTAGGTGTCAAGCCAAGATGTGAGATGGTGGACACCCCAGCCTTCCAGCCACCGCTTACAGGAAGGCCTTATCTGCCACTTGTACAGAGTGGGGAGCCTTGTGGGAAAACAACACCAAGAGGAAAACAAAAGCACACAGCCTTGTGCGGATTATCTAGGAAGCTTCTTCTGTATGTCAGAGGCTGGCTGCCTGAACACAGAGCTCCCAATGGGACAATTAAAACTTACACAAATCTGTGATGATGGGTGCCTTTGGAAAGGGCCCCAGAGTTGTTATGATTGCCTATAAAATTATGGCAGCATGCTTCAAGCTTCAACCATGTCATCCGGTTGTGCTGCATGACATTTCACCCAGGGCAGGTACACATAAAAGCAAACCATTCTTTCTTAATTGTGGTAAAAAATAGAAAACATGAAATTTACCATCTTAAACATTTTTAGTTATATAACATTCAATTCAAAAACCGTATGACCATCAGCAGTAGCCACTACTGTCTTTTAAAGGTGTGGAATCACCTCTGTGTGTAGCAAGCTTGCAAGATTCCAGAACTTATTCTCCAAAGAATGAATGCTTTTAAATGATACGTATGTCATATGTTAAGAAAAAAGAAAAAGAAGAAGATAGCAGGAGGGGAAGAATGAAGGGGAGTAAGTCGAAGGGGGAGACGAACCATGAGAGACGATGGACTCTGAAAAACAAACTGAGGGTTCTAGAGGGGAGGGGGTAGGGGGATGGGTAAGCCTGGTGATGGGTATTGAGGAGGGCACGTTCTGCGTGGAGCACTGGGTGTTATGCACAAACAATGAATCATGGAACACTACATCAAAAACTAATGATGTCATGTATGGTGATTAACATAACAATAAAAAATAAAAAAAATAAATGATACGTATGTCAAAACTCATGGAACTGCACACTTTAAATCGGTGTACTTTATTGCATGCCTCAGTTATACCTCAATAAGATTGACTTTTAAAAGGTCTGTGTACAATGCTTCCATCTCCCCAAATCATAACAACAACAATAGTAACAGCAGCTCTGGGCATAGGCTCCAATTTATTTCTGTTTAACAGCTACATTCAAAGTGGTCCCACTTGCCTCTTCATTTTCTTATTGTATTTCCCACTTCTGGGACAAAGAAACAAATAATGTGGATTCCGTATTTACTGCTGGGCCCTTTAGCTACTTTAACAAATGCAATCCCCTCGTCAGCCCTCTGGAGAGCAGTGACCCGATGACAGAGAAGAGGGATGCCCAGAGAGGCTAGATGAGTTGCCCCAGCACACACAGCCTTGAAGAGATGAAGCTGGCATTCGGCCCCAGCTTCACCTAAGCCTGTGTCCTTTCCACCACATACCACACCTGGGTGCCTAGAGGCTGGGGAGATGCCAAGTTCTCTGGGTTCACTTCAACACTTGACACGCATCTCTATGAAAGTATCGACCTCCCTATATGGTGACCACATGCACAGAATTGTCAGTGACGCCTTCCGAAATGTGAGCTACCGAGAATTCCCAGCGTTGGGTCCTAGCTCTGCTACTTACTACCTCTAACTCCTTAAGCGAATTATTGCATCTTTCTGAGCTTCCGTTTCTTTGTCCGTAAACTGGAAACACATGCAGGAACCACCTCACAGGATGGTTGGAAGGATTAGAGGGGAAGCACTCAGCGGAGAGCCCGGTACGGGACTGACGTGTGTGCAGTTAACCATACATGTCTGCCACACACAGGCAAGCACACCGAAGCCAGCCTCGTGCCAAAGCTTGCTTCCACAGCCAGCCAAAAGTCGATATCAAAAATCTCATCAAGCCATCAGAGCAGAGCCCACCTGGAGGACCCACGCGACCCTGGGCATGGCTTCGCTCCTCCTGTGTGTCTTTGTTCTTATGCCCAAGGAGCGCTAACTCCAGCCACCACTTCAGCGCCCAGAAGAGTTGCCCTGAAACACAACTGAGGGGAAGTGAGACTTTGACACTGACACCAAAGCCCTTCTCAAAGGGACATCATGACGGACGGGGTCCCCCACGGTGTTAAAGAGTCAGGACACGGGGCATTCCTCCGTCAGTACTTCTGAGTGCCCTCCCTGCTCTCTCGTGGCCTGGGGGATGCTACGAGCCTCACTGCTCCCAGACAGAAAGTAGGGGTAGGTCCGTGTGCAAGGGACGTCGACATGAGTTGCCTGACACTGTTACTCGACCCGAGAGTCAAACAAGAGCTTTCTTCTTACCTGCTTCACTGCATCCAGCAGACGCTCCAGCAGAAACTGTCTTTTCAGGTCATTGTTCTGTGATCCTAAAATGCAACGAGGCTTCATTAGTTCTGTTTGACACGCGCCTGCTGCCACAACGGGCTTCAGCCTCCTCTCCAGTGAAGGCACCAATAATCTACATCATTCCAGTGAAGTTTGGCCATTTGCCTGTTGCTACCTCACAGGAAAGCAGCTCAACGAATGTCTCCCACATTCAAAAAATGTGTCCAGAAAGGTCTAGCTCAGGGTTTCTCAACCTTGGTGCCACGGACGTTTGGGCCAGATCAATCTCTGTGGTGGGGGCTGCCCTGTGAACTGCAGGATCCCGAGCATCATCCATGGCCTCTACCCACCAGACACCATTAGCAAGCAAGCACGCTCATGCGTGCGCGCGCGCACACACACGCGCGCGCGCACACACACACACACACACACACACACACACACACACCCCTAGTTGTAGCAAAATGTCTCCAGATACTGCCAAATGCCCTCTGGGGGACAAAACTGCCCCCAGCTGAGAACCAGCAGTCTAATTTACCACACAGGTTCCCTAGTATGGCAGGCACTGCCCATTGGCTGACCTCACCATCGGCTCCAACGTCCTTTCCCCATGCCATCTCCCACGGTACAAGCTGAAAAGCCTAATTACTACTTTTCTCGGCCTCTTTTGGAAGGCTGACCTTAAGAAGTTCAAGCTGATGAGATGTAAGCAGAAGGGAGGGCTGGGGGGAAACCATGCCTTCCTGATAAAGGAACAGATGTTAGTGGTTTCACTCCTCCTTCCATCCTTCACGCCTTCATCATAACCACACTGGGCAGAGTGGGACCACAGCCATGAGGCAACAGCCCAGAGGGAAGGCCAAGAGAACCAGAGAGACACCAGCCCTCACGCCATTTCACTGCTGAACCAATACTAGAAATCTCCGGCCTCTCATACAGCAAGCAACCCCATTTGTTCAAACCACTGGATGCCGGGCTGTTATTTGCAGCCCAAAGCATTCCTAACTGATACACGTGGCATGCACCAAACTTCCATTTAAAAGGGTCTGAGGCAGGGACACTTCAAAGCACCAAGGAGACCACTATAGAGCTACATCTGATGGTCCACAGGAGGCCCAGCAACTCCAGTCAACAGGGACACAGCTCTGTACTATGATGCTCCAGACGGAGAACACAGTCAAAGGAAACTCAAATTCAGAGGTACAAGAACAGACGCCCCACACCACAGGCCTTGAAGTGACACCAAGCTGCTTCTTGCTTGGGCAATTTATCATGGACTTCACCAGGGAGTCCCAGCAAGGCCTTCCCGCAGAGATGGTCAGTGACTCATCTGAGTTATGTCAGGGCCACTTGGTTGATAACAACTGTGACCACGTGTTAAGCACTTCCTGCATGCCAGGCACTAAACTGAATACTCTGCATGCCTCACATCCTGTCATTTCTACACCTCCCCCACCCCCCGTACAAGCAAAGTATTAGGATCCCCACGCTGCAGATGGGAAAACTGAAGCCCAGAGATGACAGCAAGTGTGTGCACTGACCCACTCAGTATTTATTTAACTTCTACTGTGTGCCAGGCAATGTGCTGAGTGCTGGGGATATGGGACTGTAATGGTACAGAAGATCCAGCCTCCCATGGAGCAAAAATCGCACCTAAGTAAACCTAAACTGAGATGATGTCAGAGAGTCATATTAGGAAGAAAAACCAAATGGGGTGATGAGACAGGGAGGAGGCAAGACGGCCCTGTTCACCAGGGCAGTGGTGGAAGGCCTCCCCACAGAGCTGACATGTGAGCTGACC
Source organism: Eumetopias jubatus (assembly GCF_037043125.1). NCBI lineage: Eukaryota > Metazoa > Chordata > Mammalia > Carnivora > Otariidae > Eumetopias > Eumetopias jubatus. The sequence goes on along the minus strand of NW_028274818.1, from coordinate 78,773,158 downwards.
CCTTAATAAAGAGAAGGAGCAACCCTGGAAAGACATGGGAGCCCAGCATTCCAGGCAGAGCAGATAGCCAGGGCGGATACCTGGAGGCAGGAAGAAACTAGGCTTCTCGTCTTCCAGGAGCAGAAGGAAGTCTGCCGTGACTTGAGCAAAAAGCAAAAATGAGGAAGGAAAGATCAGACAGGTAGGCAGGGGCTAGTCACAAAGGACCTTGCGAACTAAAATAACAGGTTTTGTTCTAATTTGAATACTAATTGGTGGAACTATGATTCTTACTCAAGACCATGCCCCTCGAGAGTCTGTGTCGGGGCCACCACACAAGGTTCCTGCCTCACTCCAGGCCCACAGATGAAACCAGGGAGTAGACACGCCACGGACACCCGGTGATAGCAACTGACTTCCCCAACGTTGTCATTGTTATTCTTCTCTGGAGGGGCCTTGAGAAAGGGGGTTTGAAGGGTCATTCAGGACATCTGGAGACCACCCCCCTGCCCAAAGTCCCCAGACACCTCCCTTGATACCTATGTCTACCAGTAAATCCTACTTTCTTGTTTAGCAGGTTTGGCTTCTGCTCTTCTCTCTCTAACACCAGGATGGACAAGTGAGGCTTTCTTTCTTCCTTCTTCCAAGCACTGCATCCAACAACCCTACCCGCCCTTGGGCAATACCAGCTGGAAACTTGACAAGGTTTTCCACCCTGAAATGCCTTTGCTATTTTTTTTCTAATCAAAGAAGTAATTTATGTGATAGAATCCCCATATGACCCAGCAATTCCACATCCGGGTAGACACCCAAAAGAAATGAAAGCAGGGTCTCAAAAAGATACTGTACGCCCATGTTCATAGCAGCATCCTTGGTGGTAGCTGAGACGAGAAAGCAACCAAGTGTCGATCGACAGACGGATAAGCAAAATGGGGTCTATCCACACAATGCACTATTATTTAGCCTTCAAAAAGAAGGAAATTCTGCACTATGCTACATGGATGAGCCTTGAGGACTTTAGGCTGAGTGAAATAAGCCAGTCCCCAAAAAGATAAATACCACAATTCTACTCATAAGAAGTAGTCAAAATCAGAGACAGAAAATATGATGGTGGTTTCCAGGGACTGAGGAGAGGGGAGGATGGGGAGTTATTGTTAATGGGAACTGAGTTTCAGTTTTACAAGATGGATAGTCAAGGGGATGGGCGGTGGTGATGGCTGCACAACAGTGTGAATGTATTTAATACTACTGCACTGTCTGCCTAAAAGTGGTTAAGATGGTGAATTTTGTCATGTATTGAACCACAATAAAAAAAAAAGTAATCATGTAAAAAAATAATTATAAATCAGGAAAGCAGGTAAAATGAAAATAAAAATCTCCATCATCTCATGACTGATCATTTTTAGTGCAGTGATTCTCAAGCTTTTGTATTCACACGAAATCTGCCAGGCTCTTGTCAAAGACAGGTTCTGATTCAGCAGGTCTGGATGAGACCTGGGATTGGGCGTTTCTCACAAGTTCCCGGATGGTGCTGATGCTGCTGGTTCCTGACCCACGCTAGCACAGCGAGGATTTCACACCCTACCCTTCCTGATTTGCATGATGATCCGGGTTCTTTTTTACAGTATCTGGATCCACTGCTCTTTCTAGATGAGATGTCAGCAGCCTCCTCTGCCTTACCCCGCAAAGCCTCTCTTTGTGGTGGGAAGAAAACCCTGTTCACTACAGAGGATCAGCCCTCCACTCACCCTCCCTGACTGCAATCCCTCGGCAGGTGAGAAGTGTACCCGAGTGAGGCAGTCCTGACCTCAGCAGAGGCACCTGTGGCCATCCTGGCTCTAACTGGGGATTCAGAGAAGGGAGTCTCAGAGGGTGGAGGGAGCACATGAGGCCTTGGGAGCATGTACGAACTGCAGGAGGTGCCCGGGGGACCATGGCCACGAGGAGCAGCGGAAGGAGGACCAGCGGGAAGTCACAAGGCATCATGAGTTCTCATCCCAACAGAGCCGCTTGCTGGCCATGTGACAGGGACAGTCACTTCCCTTCTCCGGGCACTGGTTTCTGCATGAGATCATACTCTCCTAGCTCCGCAGTCTGGAACATGGGGCCCCCGTGCAGACAGGCAGGCAATCTATGCTACCAGTGTCTTTCCTGTCTTTTTCCAGTGAGCAAGAGGAGACTACAGCACCCCTGCCAGGGCCAAAAAGAATCCCCCCGTCTCAAACACTGCAACCACCGGAGGGGAGCAGGGAGGCAACGCCTACCCACTGAGCCTCAACAGTGGGGAAGCCATTAAGTGACTGACATTTCATCTTTGACATAGGAAACGTGGCTCCATTCACCAGAGCACTGAGGCTCAGTGTGGAGCACCCAAGGGCAGTCTCATGGGAAGTACCCAAGGAGGGATTCAGTTTCAAGTCCACTAGCTCCAGGCTTAGCCGTCTGCTAAATCTTGCTGGCTCTCAAGCCTTGCAACAAACCTGCAGTCACAGCCCAACTGCAGCTCAGGGGTGATTCTCTTGAAGGAAGCCCCAACCTTCCTGCTCTCTTTCTTTTCTAAGGGCAGCCCTCAGTCCACACTATTGACCAGATGAGCCAAAAAAAAAAAAAAAAAAAAAAACCAGGCTTCTTTTTAATTTCTTAGATCACCATCAAAAATGAGAATAGAAAATGTAAAGGTGCCCCCAGGGAGTATCCCCAGGGGGCCACAAAGCTGTCAGAGAAATGTAGTGACCCCCTGCGCTCTAACTCGGAAGTCACATGTGCATGTGAAAAATCAATCACCTGGCTCATGTGCATCCCTGTTGTCTTTAATGTTTAGAATCCTTAGGATCCTACATTACTTTTTACCACAAACCTCCAGCCCTCAGTTACCTCCTAGGGAGACAGAGCAGGGGTTAAGAATGGAATAGCCCAAATTCAAATCCTCACCGCCAGCTATGTGACCATGGGCCAGGTTACTGACCCCCTCTGCCCCTCCTAGGTCTACTGAGTGAGTGAGTGTTAACTGTGCACCTAAAACAGTGCCTAGCTTAGACCAAGCACTTTTTACATATTAGCTATTATTACTCTTGTTGTGGTTGGCAACCCTATACCCAGAGATGTAAGACCTCTGGCCCTAAGACATGCCTTCAACTGGTTTCTCTCTAAAGCGCAAGAAAGCTACTCAATCCAGGCCTCTGTGCTCACTGCACTGGGTGGAATAAATGAAAAAGGGCCCAGGGCATGGAGGGAGGGGAAAACAAGCAAGATGAACCTGGAACTCTATGTATATTCCTTCTCTCATCCTTGCAACAACTCTAGAGATCAAGGTAAATACCGCTGCCACCCACAGAGGATGTTAGGTCACTTGATCAAGCCCACATATGCACTTACACAGTGGCATTTCCCAACCTCTCTATGCAGTGGCAGAAGTGAAGTCATGCCAGGTATTTCTCTGGTTGAAGGCTAATCCTTGCGATGCACACACTACGAAGGTTCAAGGAAGGAAAGAAAGGGCAATGTTCTTCGGATGTCACTGCATGCAAGGAATTCTGCCCAAAGTCATGCAACAAAACAAGTGGTGCATCAGAGGATAAGACCCTGGTCTGCCTGACTCTTAGGCCAGTGCTCCGTCCACCAAACCATGCTACCCTTTTGCTGGAGCCAAGGGAGGCTCACTGAAAAAGGGGGAACTTGCGTTGTGCTTAAAAAAATGGGAAGGACCAGAATAGGTAAATCAATGCAGATACAACACAACTACTTAATGGGAACGGACTCTCCCTTTGGGGGGATGAAAATCTTTCATAACTAGACAGAGAGTGGTGGCACATTATGAACGTACTAAATGCCACTGAATTGCTCACTTTAAGATGGTTGTTTTACTAATTGTTAATTCTAAAATTGAGCAATTATTCATGGTTTTAATAGTATTAAAAACATAAATGGTTTTATGTTATGTTAATTTCACTTCAGTAAAATAATGTTTTTATGGGAAGGGCTGCCACAAGCAAATAATGGCCCAGAGCACATTCCAAACCAAAGGGACAGGTACAGTAGGATTTGCCCTGGGGGGGTTGGCGGGTAGACAAGAGGACTCCAGATAGCCCCCCGACCCCATGCTCACATCTCTTCCATATTTCTGATTACACTGAGCGGGTGGGATGCTAAGAGGTCTGATCATGGGGCTACTAACAGGAAACAACAGGCACACTCAAATAAGGGGAGTTCAGGGAGGTGTAATTATGAGGGGTGGGTATAGATAAATGATTCTCAACCAGAGTGATTTCGCCCCCACCATGGACATTTGTCAACGTATGCAGATATTTCTGGCACAACTCAGGAGGGTGCCACGAGGGGGTGAGGCCAGGGATGCTGCTACCCCTCCTCCAGGGCACAGGATGTGCGCCCACAGCAGAGAATTACCTGGCCCAAAATGTCAGCAGTGCTGCAATGAGGAAATTCTGCCCTGAAGTACATGTGATTGTCCCATTTCAGAGATGATGAAACTGAGGCTCTCAGAGGCTAAATAACTTGAACCTCAACTGGTGCTCTGAATCCTGTCTCCTCTCGTCTGCTCGAGGACACACTCGGGCAACTGTCCCCCGGTCAGTTGTTTCTTCTCATCTATGCAATTCTTACAGCTAACGAGGATGTTGTAATATCTCCCCCAAGTTTACTGAAAGCCATGCCTGCACCCACATGCCCTTCCAGCTGCAACCCCACTCCTCGGCTGCCCTGGCCAGCTTGTCCTTCACAGGAGCCACCAGGCTCTCACGGAGAGCCACCCCTGCCTAGAATGCCGGCCGTTCTGGTGCCCTTCTGCCCCCAGCGCCTTCACCCTGCACTGATTGATAATCTACACAGCGGCCATAACATCTGGGAGCACAGGTGGCAGCAAATGACTTACTGATATTATATAACGAAGACATGATACACTCAATGATATTCTGTGATTTGTTCCTTCCATGCACCCTGCAAAACTGCAGTTAACCCTCGGTTTTTATCAAGTCCGAAGCTCGCAGTGGGTTGTCTCAGACGATGTGTATTTCTGGTTTTCACCGAATTAAACCTCCACCTTTAGCGTGCCCTAGGACAGGGGTCAGCAAACGTTTTCTGTAAAGAGCCAGATAGTAAATATTTTAGGCCTTGCAGGTCATATGGTCCCAACTAATCAACTCTGCTCTTATATCTCAAAAGCAGCCATAGACGATACATTAATGAAGGAGCAGAGCTGTTTACCAAAATGGGCCTTGGGCTGGATTTACCCTACGGGCCATAGTTTGCCAACCACTGCCCTAGCAGAATTAATCTGATGGGGGTTTTACAAATTAAAACAACAGTGTCTGTGTTTGCAAACTTTATGGCCACCCAGTAAGCAGTAAGATGGTTACATGTTAGGGGATCCCCAGAAGACTGTAGACCAGACCCACACCTCCACTGTGTTCCCATCTTCCCTCACCCTATAACTTAGAGCCCAAACTGGAGCCCTGCAAGGGACAGATACACCATCAGCTTGTGCTCACTGCTAGAATTCATGCTCAGTCACATCTGCAGGCATAGGATGCTCGGCGCTCTCGGCCCAGTGGTGAGTTTAGTGCTGGTGCTTTGTTCTGTAACTTCCATCATCCCCCAAAACCCACCACCATTCCAAAGCAGAATCAAGAGGAGTGGGCAGAAAGGGCGGCCTCACATAGGCCAGGGGCGTGCCCAAGACCAAGATCAGACCCTGCCCCGCCCCCCATCCCCACCCCCATCCCTCCAGGGTCAGGCGGAGAATGGAAAAGCAGGGTGAGGTAGGGAGAAGGGGGCAAGGCGGGTGTCTCTGTAGAAATAGCAGCTGCTACTGGGCTCCAGCAGGTCACGCCTCACAGCAACTCCAGCAAGCAGTTGCCCCATCTTCTGGTTTTTCCAGAGAAGCCAGAAACTCAAGACTTTCATGTCAACTAGTTGGCACCTGCTGTATACTTTTTAGAGCACTGTTTCAGCCAACTCTGCGTGAACCAAATATGACACACCTCGGGGCCAGATCTGCTAACAATTTTCTGTTCTGAGACACACATTAAACCTTCATATCCACCTGTAAGATGGCTGAGCGGACAGCACCATCGTAACAGATAAAGGAACTGAGGTTTGGAGAAACCAATCACTAGCCCCAGGAACTGCACCCCAACACTTTACCCCAATGCCCAGGCCCGCCAATCTTCACAAGGCCAGGCCAACCTCAGGCAGCTCAACTTGCAGACAGGGAGCCCTCTGCAAAGGGTCACTAAGGACAAACCAACCTCCCAGTGGCTGGCTCAACTGTCCCTTTCTGTGAGAAACCTTCCTGCCCTGGGCACAATAAACTGTTCTCTATAGGGTGCTCCCGTGACCCTCCAGCCACATCACAGCCCTAGTATAATCCCTATAGAAAGGATTATGGGGAATCATAAACCTGCTCCTTGTGCCTATCCTAGACTGTGAGCCTTCTCTGGGGTGGAGCACATTAATCCCCCCCAACCCCGACCCAGACTCACAGAAGGAGCCCAACAATTGTCGAATCAAGGCTCTGGGGTTAGGTTCTGTGGCTCCCCAAGTGGCTGCTTTAAACAGAGAGGACCAGAAGGAGCCAACACACAGCAGCAGCCTCGTGCATGTGTGTCATGAGCCGAGAGAAGCAGCAGGGTTGTCCACTCAGCGTTTGCACACGAACAGATAAAACAGACTTCATTCTTCCCCAAAGTCAAGGCGCTCCCTGTACTGTGGGGCAAAGCCGCACAGCTGGGCCAGGACAAAAGGAAAGACTGTCCACCACCACACAATGGAAAGAGACTGGCTCTGCTTCAAGGCAGACAGATGGCCTCAGGCCATCCAAGTGGACTTGTGAGGTCAAAGGTCAAAGACTAAGTCAACAGCATATTCATCAACGGGTGAAGAATTGACTCTGGAGCAGGGCTCAGCAAACATTTTCTGTCGAGAACAAATGGTAAGTATTTTAGGCTTTCCAAGCCATAAGGTCTCTTGTCACAGCCACTCAATTCTGCCATTGTAGAGTGAAAGCAGCCATAAACAATAGTCAACAAATGGATGTTGTGTCTATGTTCCAATAAAACTTTATTCACAAAACAGGGGGGCTGGCACAGTTTGCCAATCTCTGCTTAGAAAAATACCAAAATGTCACTGTACAAACATTTTGAAGGAGAAGTGTATCTTCCCTCATGGTTGGGCAATTGCAAATTATAAACCTACTAAATTAGCTGCCACATGTTAGCATTATATAACTACTCAATTCACCAAGAAACATTTAATGCTGACAAGCTATGGGGAAACATGCACACACCGCCACTAACAACATATTGGGGCGGTGGGTTCTGAAAGGCAACAAGGCAGTGCATACAAAAAGCTACCAAAATATCAAAAAACACCTTTCTGACACCTTGGAAACTAGGCTAGAGGGGACGAAGGGGGGAAATGAGAAAAGGAGTAAGTGACAATTTCACCAGTTCCTCCATCCTCCAGGTACTGAGTAAGGCCCTGTATGTTCATCACTTGCTTTCATTTCCATTTTCTGATGAGGGAATTGAGTCAGAGAAGTTCAATAACATGCTCAGGCTCTTCCACGGGGAGTTAAATCCAGGGCTGTCTGAATCCCAACTTTTTTCCACTACACCCCAATGACTGCCGAAACATGGCATCATGGGCACATAGACTTTTCTGGTAGTGTCCTGGAACGGGGGTCAGCAAACTAACCAAATCCAGCTGCTGCCTGTTCCTCTAAATAAAGTTTTATTGGCACACAGCCACATCCTTTCATTTATTGATTGACTGTGCTGCCTTATGCTACAACAAGGATGAGTGGTTGGGACGGAGACCAGATGGCCCACGAAGCAGAAATTATTTACTATCTGCATCTCTACAGAAAACGTTTGCCAATTCCATCCTAGAACATTGTAAATGGAATTTACTTTCTTTTCCTACAATGGTATATCCATTTGGTGGAACGTTATGCAGCCTTTTTAAATAATTGTGACAGGAAGGCACATGGATAAATGCTATAATGTAAATGGAAACACTAATTCAGATGTAGACTCAGGGCAATTATGTAAAATGCATATGCACTGCGCAAAGACAGAAGTGGAATACCTAAAAATCTAAATATTTAATGTTCTAGGGAGGTATATTTATAGGGCTATCCCATGTTTTCACAATAATCTTTAATGTCATTTTGGGTTTTTTGCCTTTTTTTTTTTTTTTTTAGATGGGGAAGAAAAGAGCAGATCCCCAAATATGCAGCTCAGGCAAGGAAAAATAAGATGCGGTGGGCAAGGTTCCCTCCAAGCAGGAAGCCTGGGAGCACAGGCCCAGCAGGGTGGGGCAGCAAGGACAGAGGAGGCAACACCACCAGGCCTCTGGAGGGCTCTAGGACTGGCACACAGAAGTCAGGGCCTGGGAAAGAGTCCTCGCTCCCCCTGAAGGCTTCAAACTGCTACATCCCACACCCAAAACTGATGTTCCACAGCCTTTCCCACCTCAGTGAAAGGCAATGTTTACTCTTTTCAGCTGCTCAGTAGCAAACCCAGGAGTCACCCTCCTCTCCCTCAGGTCTCTGCTCAATCTCACCTTCCCTGCGAGGCCTTCCCTGAGGGCTCCATTCAGAATTACAACAGCCCTCCCCCTTCAGTTCATCCTCTATCCAGACAAGTAAGTCAGATGCCACCCTTGGGCTCTGGACTGGGCCTGCCATCCAGACCTGGCCAACCAAAGCCACAGTGATGGGTTCCAGGATGACCACACAGCCCGCCAGACTGCTGTGAGTCAGCCTCAGGACTTTTGCTGGAGCAACTGGGAAAGAGGCCCACCCTTGGCTCAGGTGTTGCTACATTGTAGGATGAGACCCAAGAGCTGCTGGTAGCCATCTTGCCTCCATGGAGAAGAGGCTATTGGAGGATGAAGCCAACAGAGAGGAAAGCAGAGTTTCAAACTGGACAGAAAGGTAGTCCTGATGACTAAGCACCTGAATGCAACCGAGCCTGAAGACAGCCCTATCCCTAGACATTTCCATTACAAGACGCTTTAAACTCCAATTTTTCTGAAATCAACTTCTACTCTGCCACATGCAACTGAAAAGTCCTGGCTAACACACCCATTACTCCAACAAAATATTTTTTGGTGCATTCATTCGATGTGCTTCAACAGACACCAACAGTACAGCCCTCTGCTAAGTGACAGAAGAAGCACTAAACTGTCATTCAGGAAATGCTGAATGTTGAACCCTGAATTTCTGGCCAGGCTCTGCTGCCACTTGAGTCCTCACTCTTACTAGCAGCATTTTAACCTACTACAAACACTCTGAAAGCCAGAGCAATCAAGAACTATCAATACTTTCATGTTATGGCTATTTCAGGGAAATCATCCTAAAGACATATCAATGTAAAGGAAGGAAAACTACCTTAAACAAAAATGTCACTTCATCATTCCTTATAATAGGAACCAAATAAGGGGGGGAGGGGAAAGGGAGGAAAATAAGCTAAGTTTCCATAAGTAGAATCAAATACTTTAAAAATTATACTACATGCAAAACGATGGATTAATGATGGATTATGAAGTCCGTTAAAGTGATCAATATGAAGACCACGTACCAATGTGGCAAAGTTTTATCCTAAAATGCTAAGGGTAAAGGCAAAATGCAAGTTTATATGGTAATGGTAAAATTACTTCAGCACATACCAGTGTTTCTCAACCTTTTGTTCATTACCTTCCCTCTTAGGATCCTTTTCAGACGTTTTCTTGATCATACTCTCCATGAAATTTTAATACCACAAGTATACTGTGTATCTGTTTACATACTGCACACATACCTGTGCTTTACACACAACATTAAAATCTCTCTCTCCCTCGAGAACCAATTTTCGCTCCCCCTGAGAATGCATGGCCTATGTACAGACAAGATGGTGGCAGGATGGAAGGGGCTTTATCTGGAATTATGTACACATTGCCAGAATTTAGAGAAGTCCATAAAATCTTGGATTTTGGTTTCATGCTTTAAGAGCTCTAAGAACTTGACTTCTTATTGGTTACAACAAGAAAGCAGGAGAGGTGATGTCAATGAGATTTAGTCCATTGCCACTTACCAGCATAGGACGTAGTCAAATATTTGCTGACGGTATAACACTTACTTCTTATAATCTGCCACAATAAATCAATCTGGTGCCTTCATGGGGGGAGGGGAGTTGATATCATCACTTTTTCTGCTTTGAATGAAAACCACAAACATTCTTTTTTCCATTCATTCGCTTCAGCTGATTCTTTATCCCAAACACAAGCTACTGCTGGAAAGGACCCAGTCAATGCCAAAGAGAAAACCATGACCCTCAGCATTCCAGAAAAATAAGATAAAGCCGCTAAAATGTACACAAACATCAGTCATGAAACAGCAGTAAATTACCCACCAAGCCCCAAACCCTGGTCTATCAGGCCCCTAGAGCTTGACGGTTCCACAAATTATCTGACCTCTCTGGGTCAAGTTTTCCCCACCCTTGAAACTGGGTTTTTAAAGATTCTTGACAGATTCATTACTGATGGAAATGAGCACCAAGGACCTTCAAATCTGGTCTTAGGAAAGACAGTACTTGAGAATCATAATGACTTTCCGGCCCTTCAAGTTCTACTTTCCAAGTAAGAACAAAAGCATTATCTGAAATTCGTAATTCCTTTGCTTAGAGAGGCTGGAAATCAAGTATTCCTACCTACTGGATTCTTTAAAGAGAAACAAAGAAATCATGACTGCTATCACCCTAAGACAACCACCCACTTGTAGCAAGTATCCTTCCTCCAGACCAATTGTTTACTTCTACACACATATACAAATCCACAAACATTGTTTCATATGCATGTTTTAATGTGCAGCAAGGTATATATTTTAGTATAATTCTGCACTCTGCTTCTTTTTAGAGAAGGTTAATGTTGAGATAACATTATGTGATGTGCATAAATCCATTTTATTCCTTTTAACGTCTTTGAGGTTTTCCATCATGTGACCATACCACATACATGCATTATCTCCCCTGTTAATGGTCATCCTAGTTGTTTCTGGCCTCAGGATACTCATTTATCTCGCGTATGCATTACCTAGGCATTCCACTTCCTGGGGATTTGCACTTAATGCGCTTGGCCTTGAAACCGTCTGACCTCTGACTCAAACATTTTCAGCTACAACTGCCAATTTATAGGAAATACAAGAGAATGAGAAACGTGTCAAACCACACCACAAGAATGCAGTCAGCAAAATCCCACAAAGAAACAATCTATCCTGTAACAACCAGGGTGAACTGTTTCCTTCAACAAAAATTGTGAGGGGTAAAAAGAGAGAGAAAAGAGGAACCTATTAGTTTAAAAAAAAATGTTTTGTGCTTCAAAGGATACAATCAAGAAAGAGGAAAAAAACACAAAATGGGAGAAAATTTTTGTAAGTAACACATCTAAGGGACTTGTATCCAGAAATTATATAGAATTCTTACAGCTCAACAATAAAAACCCAATTTAAAAATGGACAAAGGATCTGAACAAACACTTCTACAAAGAAGATATACACAAAGAGCCAATAAGCACATGGAAAGATGCTGACCGGGTCATTGATCATTAGGGAAATGCAAATCAAAACCACAAAAAGATACCACTTCACACCCACTAGAATGGCTATAATCAAAAAGACTGTTGACAAGGATGTGAAGAAACCAGAACCTTCACACTTCATACAGTGCTGGTGGGAATGGAAAACAGTGTGGCCAACTTTGGCAGAATCTGACAGTTCAAATGGAGCCAGCAATTTTTTTAATAGATTTTTTTTATTTATCCATTCGAGACACAGAGATACAGAGAGAGGGAGCATGAGCAGGGGGAAAAGCAGAGGGAGGGGGCGAAGCAGATTCCCCGCGGAGCAGGGAGCACGATGCAGGGCTTCATCCCAGGACCCTGGGATCATGACCTGGGCGGAAGGCAGACGCTTAACCATCTGAGCCACCCAGGCGCCCCGGAGCCAGCAATTCTACTCTCAGATATTGACCCAGGAGAAATGAAAGCACATGCCCACACAAAAACTCGTACGTGAATGTTCACAGCAGCATTATTCAGAGGAGCCAAAAGTGGAAACAAGTCAAATGTCCATCAACTGACAAATGGTTAAACAAAGTGTGTAATATCCATAAAATGAAACAGTATTCAAACACAAAATGGAATGAAGTAAACAGCTACATGCTACAATATGATACAGCTTAGAAGCACCCTACGGCGTTGTATGATTTGATCTATATGAAATATGCCAAAGAGGTAAAAACCCAAGATAGAGTAGATTAGTGGCTGCCTGGGGCTAAGGGGAGGGAGAATGAGGAACCACTGCTAACAGGTACACGGGTTCCTTTTTGGACAAACAAAAATGTTCTAAAACTGATTATGGTGATGTGGGCACAACTCTGTGAATATACTAAACGCTAAAAAAATAACAATTAAACTAAAACTAAAGAGAGGACTAAAAGACTTAAAAAAAAAACCAATTTGCATTGTTTCAACCTTATTTAGATCCTGAGTCTAAAAAACACACTATAAAATTATAAGACAATTATGGAAATTTGAACATTTAATATCTGATGATATTTATGAATTATTGCTCAGTTCTTCTAAGTATGATAATGAAATTGAGCTATTTTTTTTAAAAGAGTCCCTATCTTTTAGAGATATATATTAAAATATTTACAGATGAAAGGATTCAGTGTCTGGGATTTGCTTCAAAAGAAACTGGGGACAGAGGTAAAAAAGACAGCTATATATAGGGGACTGCATAGGGGCTGGTCACGAGATGGTAAATGCTCACTACACTATTCTCTCCACTTTGGAGACGTCTGAAATTTTCTATTGAAAAAAAGGACAGAGGAAAGAGAGGAAATACTTCCACGCAACATTATTTTATTGTATGCTGGTCATCAATCCCAAGGGTGGGAAGACCCTGTTTCAACTGTATTCTCAAGACACGTGAAGGCGGTAATTGGAGGAAGAGGTTCAAAAGGTAGAAACTGCCAAGTTATAAGATAAATAAGCACTAGAGATGTCACATGATGACTAACACTGCTGTACAACATATAGGAGTTAAGAGAGTAAATCCTAAGAGGTCTCATCAGAAAGAAAAATTTATTCTTTTCTTTTTGTTCTTTTTATTGTATCCATAGAGGATGGATGTTAGCTGAGCCTTTTGTGGTAATCATTTCACAACATAGGTCAATCATGCTGTTCACCTTAAACTTATATAGTGATGTATGTTAATTACTTCTCAATAAAACTTGGGGAAAGAAAAAATTGAAATACCTTGGACTTCCCTTCTGTCCTCAGCAACCACTTTTTCGGCCTCAATTACAATCTCTCCAAAAGAAGGCTTTCATCTTGAATGCTTTTTCCTAAAAAAGCCATCTGTTGGTTTCCATTTGTAATGATTTTTTAAATTAAATTTCAAAACCTCGTTATCTTTGATATTAAGTTGGTTCTTGAAGGACACATTGACCAATTTCCCTTGGCTCATCAATTTCACTGTTCCTGTGATCAAGGCAGGAGAATGGTCCAGAACCCTGAGCTTGAGGCAGAGTCTCCTTGGTCATATTAAAAGCAAGAGGTTTTCCCTAAGAGACTCTTCAACTATAGGAAATAAACTGAGGATTGCTGGAGCGGGGAGGTGGGTGGAGGGATGGGGTAACTGGGTGATGGGCATTAAGGAGGGCACTTCATGGAATGAGCACTGGGTGTGATATGCAATCACTAAACTCTACCTCTGAAACTAAGAATACACTGTATGTTAATTAATTGAATTTAAATAAAATAAAAAATAATTTAAAAAAATAAAAGCAAGAGATTTTCAAGGCATACTTAGCCCCAGCCCTTGTCCCAGAACTGGGTCAGAAAACAACCCCACTTGAACCCCAGCTGGGTCCTTATGGAAACAACTGGTCTAAGTTCCTATGTACATACCATTTAAGAAGCACAGCACCTAAATAAAGTTATTTAGTCACTGCAATAAGCCTAGGTGACAGGTACTATTATTTACCCCCATTTTGCTGGGACTTCAGAATGGTCGTAAACACACACAGCTTTATAGAGCAGAGTCAGAATTTGAACTCAGGCTGTCTGGCTCCAGGGCCTGCACTTAAACCAGGCTGTACTACCTACGTGCTCGGTGGAAACCAGCTCATCACCTCTTTGTTGCAGTATCACTAATGTTCAAGGACCAGAAGTTTAATGAGGCCAAAAGTCACGTGCTCTGACAACAGAAGCTGTACGGACTATCTCCCAGGAAACCCCCTTCCCAGCTCCCTCATTAGAACCAACAATTTCACAAATCTTGCTCTTGAACAGCAAAACAAAAGGCGCATGACTTGTTTAAAAAAAAAAAAATGACCCACGGAGATAACTCAAGAGTTAAACATTAAGAGAGACCCAGCTCCTTCACCTTGCCCTCCCCCCTCCTCCTCAACCTCCAGAAATGCCTGGGTGAAAGGCTAGGGCCAAGGTAGCTGGATGCAGGGACTCTTCAGAGGCAACTCCACAGTAAGAGGAAAACAGGCAGTGTGAGGATAGGCGGGTCCTCCTAAGTAAATCCAGATCCCAGACAGGGCGGACTGCGAGGCTTCCCGGAGTCCCTCTGCACACACAACACCCAGGAATGACTTAGCACCAAAACACCAGTAGATCGCTTCAGAGAAGGGCTGAGCATACACGTCCAAGTCTTGGGACTAAACTTCAGAAACGCGGAGCACAAGCTGTCCACACCCACCTCCCGCCCACTCCCGGCCTCCCCACCAAAAACCACACCCCTCCCTACGGGCGGGAGAGGGGGATGGTGGGCTGGGAAGGGCAACGCGATGGTCCCCAGATGGGTTCAGTGCTGAACAAGAAGGGAAGGGGTGCTGACAGGGCGAGGGAGACCTCAAATGAGCTAGGAAAAGAACTCAAAGGAGCGGGAGTATAAAAAAAAAAAGGACCAAAATGTAAGAAGCAAGGACCAGAGAGGGACCCTGAGAGCGTAACTGGGAACAACTGGTAACTGGAACAGCAAAGCACCGGGGGACAGGACACGAGGGAAGGGGAGGGGCGGGGAAGACAAAGAGGCTGGAGAACTCACAGTCCTCTGGGGACCGAGAGCCACGGGGGGCACGCGGTTCAGGGGTCATCCAACTAACAGTGTCCAGAGACGACACCATGCCCGTGTGGAGACTGGAGCGACTGCACAACAGGGGCCTGGGAAATGGGAATGACTGCGGAGCAGGGGGGCCCGGAACTGAAACTGGGACTGGGGGGCGGGGGGTCCCGGAGTTAGGAGGGACTGAGAGCCGGGAGGTCTGAGCACTGGGGGGAGGGACCGGTGACTGGGCAAGGCAGTCGGAGGACTGGGAGAGGCTGGGGGTCTGGGGACAGGTGTCCAGGAGCTGGTTGTAAGCGATGGACAGGAGGCAGGGGACTGGCAGTGCCTGGACTTGGGACGCCAGAGAAGTGCAGGTGACCAGGGGCCAGCTCCCGCGCGGACCGGGGTCTGCGAGAGACCGGACGGGGGTCTGAGAGCGAGCGAGACCGGGGACTCGGGGGCCGGAGTGTGCAGCTGGAGCGGCGGGAGCCGGGGCAGCCGGGCCGGGTGACAGCGGCGAAGCCGCCACTCACCGCTCATGGTGCCGCTCCCGGGCCGGTGCCTGCGCCGTGCCGCCGCCACCACTGCCGCCACTGCCGCCGCCGGGCTCCAGACAGGCCGGGAGACAGCGCACCTCCCCGCCCGCCCGCCCCGCCCCGCCCCGGAAGTGGAGCTCCGCCGCCGCGGACCCGCCCCCCGACCCGGAAGGTAAATACGGGCGCCGGCGCGGCGGCGCGGCGGCGCGGCGGCGTGGCGGCGTAGCGAGGCGGTGGGGTCCTGGCGGGTCAGAGACCCTCGCTGGGAAGCACCGAGGTGCGAAAGTCGCCCGGCGTGCTTGGCTGCGGAGGGAGCGAAGTGGACGTTTCTGTGCCCTCTTGGGCCCACAGCTCTGTCGGGGAGACAGTGAACAGGCCCGGAGAAATGAGCCAACACCGTTCCAGAGAGCAGTAGGAGCTGAGAAGGGAAATAAAAAAGGGCAATGGTCCAAAACCTGCCTGGACATGGGCAGCTCCGGAGGGCACCCCTAAGGAAACGATCTTTGAGCTGAGACCGGGACCATGGCTGGGAGACGGGCCCGAGAAGATGCGCAGGAAGGGTGTTCCAGAACAGCGAGTGCAAACGCTCTGCCTCAGGGCTTGACTGGAGCCAGAAGTTGGGTGAGAGAGAGGAGGTAGGAGAGCAGGGTGGAGGGTATAAGGGAATGGGAAGCCATTGCAAGAATTTACGCAGAGGAGTGACACGATCTGAATTAGGTCTTAAGACGATTACTCTTCCTGGGTTCAGAATGAATTGTAGTGGGGCAGGGTGGAGAAAGGGCACCTGCTTAGGGAGCCATTGCAGTCAGCTGCCCAGCAAGAAATAGGTCTGGGGTTAGCGTGGTGGCATTGGAGATGAAGGTGGATGGATGATGTGCCAACACGTGTTCATAATACGAAGCTCAGATTGCTGTCCCATTTTATACGTGGGGGAAAGGGGACCCAGAAAGGTTTAAAAGGGCATCTTTCCTGAAAACCCGGAGTAAAAAAAAAAATACATTTTACATCACAACCCAGTACACACATGCATACATTTAAGGAGATGTTTAACAAAACAATTCCATGGGTAATGTATTCTCTTCTATTTTTCTTTCTTTTTTTTTTTTTTATGCTGACTGAGACAGTTGATTGATCCACAGTTGAAACACTGAAATGAGGAACAGGCCCCACAGGGAAATGGAGCCAGAATTCCAGCCCAGTCCTGTGTGACCCACAGCTCCATGGTCTTCCTACTACACTGCCTCTCAACACAAAACCTCCGGCCCCCAGGAATTTATCTTTTGGATTCAGCAGAAGTCAAGAGCTCTTTGGAGAAGGCTGTAGGGCAGCATTATTTATGACAGTGAAAGAGTGGAAAGCACCAAAGCCCAACTGCAGAAGAATAGCTGAGCAAATCATGGCCCATTTCACAAGGAATCTCTTGCAGTAGTTGAAAATGCTAATTATAAAGATGGAAACATGGGGAAAGGCCAATGAAAATGAGTTAACTAAAAAAAAGCCCCATACAAAATGGTCTGTATGCCATGATTACAATCGTGTCAAAGTATGACCATGTGTAGGGACTAAGAGAATGGAGAGATGAAAATACTTGTGTATTTGGTTGGTGGGGCTGTCTTTGCCATTTTCCAAAATTATACTCTATATTTGTTGTGAATTTGTAATTTTGAAGAGTCTATGTGCCTAAGTCCACCCCCTCAACTCCCCCACCCCCAAAAGTCTAGTTTGGTTCCTCCTGCCTCTGTAACCCTTGGTGAGGCATCACATACCTGCTTCATGGAGTTGTCACCAGGATAACATGTTCTGCCTTCTCATAGCGCCCTGTACCTTTCCTTCATGGCACTTGAGGCAGATTAAGTAGTGACATCAGAGCTTATGCTTTACCTATTCTATCCCAAACCAACCCAATTGAAACGTTGTAATTCCTTTTTTCAGAGATTTTCACCTGGTCCTCAAAGACCAAGAATTAAGAGCCTAAAGTCTACAGCTCTTGTCAGCCTTGAAAAACTAAACTCATTGAGGAGATGTTGGGGGGTTGGGGAGGAAGAGGGCCTGTGAGAAGCTAGGAGCAGTATTCCATATACCGTTCCTGCAATAGCTGTAGAACAGGAAAAGAGTGTGTGCCTGCTCTCAGACTACAATTCAAGCGGATTAATAAAAATCATTACAGCAATGTAACTCAAAGTATTTATTATAAACCAGATACTTTCATGAAAAAATTTATATATATATATATATACATGCACATGTATGTATGCAAATAAGTGTGTCTGTGTGTTTTCATTTAATCCTTAAAACAACTTACAAGTAGATACTATTATTATTCCCATTTTACAGATGGGGA
The DNA here is from genome assembly GCF_037043125.1 of Eumetopias jubatus. NCBI lineage: Eukaryota > Metazoa > Chordata > Mammalia > Carnivora > Otariidae > Eumetopias > Eumetopias jubatus. The sequence continues at coordinate 78,755,184 of NW_028274818.1, read as the reverse complement.
AACTGAGGCACAAGTGGTTAAGTAACTTTCACAGTCACCCGAAGTCTGTAACTTCTAGTAACAGAGCCGGGATTCAAGTCCAGGCAATCTGGCTCCAAGAGCCAGTACTTTAACCACTGTACTATATTGTCTCCTGTGGTCCTCAAGGGCCTGGAATGGAAACTTGGAATGGCCCCCAATGGGTAAAAAGGGCTCACCAAGTTTCCCCTTATCCCAAACCTGACACAAAAGCCACAAAGCCCCAAGACTTTGAGGTCTACGCTGTTTTGTCAGTGGGCATCTTAACAATGATCAAAGTCAACATATTATCAGAGGGCATCATCACCTGTTGCATAACCTTTCCATAACACCTCAGGACCTTTGCACAACCCCAGGGAGGGACCCCCTCCCCCAATAATGACTAAGATTGTAGCCCAAAGAGCTGGGGAACTCGAACTTAAATCGACATGAAGAGAAAAAAATAAATAAATCAGGATGTCTGGGTTTAAATCCTGGCTCTGCCATTTACTGGTTATGTTACCTTCCTCTGACTCAGTTTCTGCCATCATCTGTAAAATGGAGGTAATAATTGTCCACCTACCTTGTGATTTGTTGTATGCATTAAATGAGTTAGTACAGGTAAAGCATATAGAACAATCCTGGCACATTAGTAAGGCTAAGTTTTTTGTTGTTTTTTTTTTAAAGATTTATTTATTTACTAGAGAATAAGAGAAAGAGAGTGTGAGCAAGGAAAGGGGCAGAGGGAGAGAGAGAGATGGAGAATCTCAAGCAGACTCCTTGCTGAGCACAGAGCCTGAGTCATGGGGCTTGATCCCAGGACCCATGAGATCATAACCTGAGCTGAAATCAAGAGCCAGACGCTTAACTGACTGAGCCACACAAGCGCCCCTAGTAAGGCTAAGTTTTAGCCATCATTATTATTACCTGCATTGGGGTCTGAAAATGATACCTACTATACCTTTGTCATAGTTTGCAATTACACATTTATTTATGGGATCATAATAATGCCTGATGTCTCCATTAAGCTGAAAGCTCACAAGGTCAGGAGCCTTGCCCTCACGCATTGCACACTAAATTAGTGTGGCTGACTCTAGGCTTCTCCTATATCCAGGAGTACATAGGATCACCTTGCTTTCCATTGATAATAAAGAGAAAAATCCAATCTGGCTTGAAACATATGTGTGTGTGTGTATAGGAGAGAAGGGAGCTAGCCATAGAAATATGGGACTATGGGCTCTGCACACTGCAGTGCTTTTCTTCAGTGAGTCAAGAATTTAATCATGAAACCAAGGAAATTTCCACAGTTAAGCTCCCAACAGTAAGGTAGGGAAGTACATCTAACAAAGATTTTCTAGAATTACAGGACAAAAAGCTCTATCAGCAACCAATAAGTACAATCATCCTAAAGAGATCTGATACCTCATCCTTCTGACATAGGATTTTCAAAGCAGCTCTACACCAGGTGAAATGGTTGATTATCTGGTAAAAATGGGTTTCTCCATCTCTGTGATACTAGCTAGCAGGCTGTTACAGTAGTCATTTGTTTTCGTGGTGACAAGAATGGTTGCACCTTCCTCCATAGCTGGAAGTGGAAAGAAATGGTCAGAATTGACCTTTGATTCAGAATTGACGCAGTCTTCACAGGTACATTCTTCTACTGTGTACTCCAGGCCCCTCAAGAGAACTTCCTCACCAGTCCTGCTAGCACGGCCCTCCTCCTGGTCAGTGTTCACCTCGTTCTGGAGAGCCGATCCTGATTATGCAGAAACACAACCATTAACCCCAACTTCCCAGGTGGTGCAGTCATGATAGTCTTAGCAGTACACATTAGGGCTCCAAGCCACGGAGACAGATCTCCTACAAAATAAATGAGTATGTTCCTGCACTAGAAGTCACGAACTGGTAGACCACAGGCCACATTGGATTTGAAGATAGACTTTGTTTAGGTCCATACAGTGTTTTTAAGTGTTTGCTTACATGTTTTATGCTGACCCCCCCTTTAAAAATCAAAAGATTTAAAAAACAAAAAAAATTCAAGGGATTTCACCCGCAAATTGAGGTGATTGGTCTCTTTAAAAAAAAAAAAATGGGGGTAACTGGTAGCTAGCATTCCTACATGAAAACAGTTGGCTGGAGTCAGTAGCACCTGTCTCCTTGAGGAAGGGCATAGGCTCTCTACTGTTGAAACCTCCACCTGGCCCATTGCATTCAGTGGTTGCCCACTTGGCCCTTGGAAGCATTGAGGTATTGATCCTATTAGACACCGGTGAAATGACAGATTACCGTATGTTACAGCACACCAAAATGAGCCTTTGGGTGACACTTCAGAATTCAAAGATGCTTCCCTTACAGAGCATTTGGTAGCAAATCAAAATTTTCCTTTATAATGCATCTTTTGTGACCATGTAAGGAAGGAGCCTCTATTATGTCCCCATTTATATGCCGGTGAAGGTAAGCTTTATTACTTCCCCAACATGCCACAGAATAACTCCATCTTCCAGAATGTCCCACTTAAAGTCACTCCCCACCTGTCTCTCAGATCTCAGGCACAAGAAAAAAAGAAAAGTGAGTAAATTATAGGCAACAGTCATCTACCTCTCTTTACTGCAAACGAGCTGGGTGCTTTATGCAGATGATGCACAGAAAATAAATGCATCAAGAAATAGGCCAATGGCTGCAATGTGTTTGGGAATCAGATCATGGGCAAAAGTGCTGCAGAAATATTTTTATCTTAAAAAGCCTTTAAGTAGAACATTCACTTCTCCGAGACTGGTTCTCTGCTGCTTAATAAAGATAATAATCTTTAAAATGACTGTTCAAATACTCCAAGAACAGCTGGTTATTCATTTCTAGCAGGTTTTTTTTTTTTTGGCAGTAAAATATTCACCCAAGCAAACAGCATTTACATTTCTATTAAGAATATGGCCATGGATCTTGTCAAATACTTTTTTCCTGATAGTAGCAGACCTGGGTAGCAGTTTCTGAGAGAAAGACATTTAATCAATGTGCTAACTTTGGTCAAAGAGATGGATGTTTGCCAAGGAAGCCTCAGTACTTCAGAAGAGTAATTACTGAGTGAAGAATGTGGGGGAAGTATGGCTCTGTGGGGCACCTGCAAACCAAAAAGAAGACAGCTTGCTACTTCCCAAAAGTTCTTTTAACACAACTGTCCTCTAACACACTCAAAAGGGCTCTAACCAAATGAAACACTCAACATGGGAAAAAAAAAGAGAGAGAGCGTGCCGCGAAAAGGAACTGAAATTCACAATAGCGACCTCTTGGAAATAGATTTCCAAGACTAAACATCAAACCAACCTGTGTTTTTACGTTCATTCTTTGATGGTTCTGAATTCATCTTCTTTAGCAAGAACATCAACACGAAAACTGTCAAAGAAACGATCAAGCTCAGGCCCAAACAGGTCCAGAGAATTGTATTCGTTTCTTTCACTGAATGAAAAGAATATCAGAGAGATAATGAACTGACAACATAATATCCACATCAAGTAAAGATTATTTACCATCCAATTCCCTTAATTCATCAGCATTGACTTGTAAATTCTAAATAACACTTAATTAGAAGAGTTGATAAAATCTATGTTGCTAACAGCGCTGAATAAAAATTGAGTTCAGTTCTGAGTAATTACTTTGCTCCTGTTGGCATTTAAATACTTGCCTTATTTCCTTTCTCTTTTTGATTCAGGAGATCTCACCCTCTTCCCCATAATGTCTATTCTTCGAATAAATAGTCAATGTAGAGAAAATAGGTCACGCCAGTGAATTAATTGTTCAAGCAGTATTACTTACTTGCATCACAATAACGCTGACAAGGTAGAGGAGGGGTATTAGAACATCGAAGGTGACACGGTTTGCAAGCAGTAAGCAATTTGTCAAAATACTCATTTTGGATGCACTGCTGAGCCATCTGGAACGGGATCACAAAAAGAAACAAGGAAACCCCAGAAAGAACAGCATGGAAGGACAAGTAAAATCTCGTCAGGAATTCCCCAGCAAATGTACTGACAGCAGCTAGAATGTCAAGGGGAAAAAAAGAACTTCACAACTATGACTTAGTTCCTACGAGGGGCTGGCTACTTGTACTGTGGCTAAGGATTTGAATACCAGCTCTAATTCCAGTTTCTAAGTTTGAGGCTGGCGTAGGGTCAGAGATGGAGTGTAAATATCAAGGGCAAACCATACCTGAAACAGAAACCACTTATTTATAGAGGAAATTTCTATAAATAAGCCAGGTGATAGTTGCAAGGTGTGCAGACATGCCTGACGCATCAGGCAGAAAGGTTCAATAACCACTTCTGGACCATCTGTTTTTGAGCTGTGCTGTGTGATGCGCCCCAGGGAGACAAAGTCTGTGCCCCTTAAGAACTTAAAATCTAACAGGGGAGGGGCGCCTGGGTGGCTCAGTCAGTTGAGTGGCTGCCTTCGGCTCAGGTCATGATCCCGGAGTCCTGGGATCGAGTCCCGAATTGGGCTCCCTGCTTGGCAGAGAGCCTGCTTCTCTCTCTCCCTCTGCCTGCCTCTCTGCCTGCTTGGGCTCTCTCTCTCTCTCTCTCTCTCTCTCTCTCTCTCTCTCTGTCAAATAGATGAATAAAATCTTTAAAAAAAATAAGAAAATCTAACAGGGGAGATAGAAATCCACTCAACCACAAGGTGTAGTAAGAACTAATGGAATGTGAAACAGGGAAAAGGGCATCAAGCATGCCTCCCGGGTTTTGGACCTGTGAAGAATTGCAGAATTCCAACAGAAATAGGGATGTCTATGGGGCGCCTGGGTGGCTCAGTCGTTAAGCGTCTGCCTTCGACTCAGGTTATGATCCCAGGGTCCTGGGATCAAGCTCCATATTGGGCTCCCTGCTCAGCGGGAAGCCTGCTTCTCCCCTTCCCACTCCCCCTGCTTTTGTTCCCTCTCTCACTGTGTCTCTCTCTGTCAAATAAATAAATAAAATCTTTAAAAAAAAAAGAAATAGGGATGTCTGGGGTAAAAGCTAAATTGGTAAGAGGGTTGAGGGGAAGATAGATTTGGGGCATTAGTAGTAAAGTAATCCATGCTCCACTGTTGAAAATTTAGAAAACACAAATGAGCAGATAGAAAAACTATCCATAGTCCAAGCATCCAGAAATAATTAACATTTTGATGTCTAACAGAAGTTGCAAACAGGCTTGCTGCTGGGTTCTGTTTGGTCAACCCCTGATATAGATCTTTCTGGAAGGATTTCTGAGGCTAGATGATAGATAAATAGATAGATGATAGGGCAAACACATTTTCCTTTTTACATAAATGGAATCACTTGCGTTAGCTTTTAGCCATACTAAGTGGGATACCCATATAGAGACATCCGGAGAGGTCAGTCAGAAATTCAGGATTCAGTTAAAATGCAAGAAAATGACAAACTCCAAATTCAGTGTAATCTCTGGGGTGCAGGGAGGGTACAAAAGAGCCCCAGTTGTGTTGGTCACATTTTATTAAGCCGAGTGGTGGATACATTGGTATTTGTTGTGTTATTCTTTTGTTGTACTCTTTGTTACTATTGACATCTTTTCATATTTTTTTTTTAAGCCCCGCACCCAGCGTGGAGCCCAACTCAGGGCTTGAACTCACAACCCTGAGATCGAGACCTGAGCCAATATCAAGTGTCAGATGCTTAACCAACTAAGCCACCCAGGTGACCCCACACCTTTTCATATTTTTTAAATGGTACATAATAAATATTAAGATAGTGATGATGATAACATAAAATGCGGGAATTAAAAACAACACTATTTTTTTTTAATGAAGGGTTTGAGCCTAAAAGAGATTGTGAATTCAGATTTTGATCAAAACCTCCCATTCCTCTGGGAGTCCAGGCAGTGAGGTAAATGGGTGTGGACCAAGAGCTAACCCAGCAGGTTCCACTCCCTCAAGCTCCTGCCAGACAATAAGGCAGACAAAGGTCCCAGGAAAATCACGCTTAGGGAAACGGGAAGATGAAGATCATCCACCATAACAGCCAAACAAGGAGAGTTTCAGGACGGGATGGGCAGTGAGGTCAAATTCTACAGAAAAGTCAGAAGTGATGTACTAAGGAAGGAGGTCACTGGTGCGCCTTGAGTATGTTTGTGGGTAGAAGCCATATTGTAAGTACTTAAGGAGTCGAGAGAAAGAGAAGCAGCCAATGTGGGCCATGCCTGGGAAGTCTGGTAGAAACCAGAAGAACAAAGCTTTGCCAACTCTTGGGAAAAGAAGCACAATTGTTTCCAACAGATGTGTGTGTGCTCAGGTGCCTAACGTAAGGTGCACAAGGATATTTGCTGCCTCATCATTTGTATTCACAAAAGCCCATCCATCAATGCGGACTTGGGGTGGAAGACTATGCGGCCATCAGAAAGAATGCGCCAGATGTGTTCTCATATGAACGATACATCACTGAGTGGAAAATGCAAGTTACTGAGCAAGTGTGTAATCTCTTCTGCTGTGTTTACAAATAAAACAGTAGGCAGGGGCGCCTGGGTGGCTCAGGCCGTTCAGCATCTAATTCTTGGTCTCAGCTCAGATTTTGATCTCATGGTTGTGAGTTCAAGCCCAGCGAGGAGACTACTTGAAAAAAAACAAACAAACAAGTAGAATAGTAGGTATATAGACCTATAAAGATATATATCTATATATAGACGTAAGCTAGGGTGGGAAAAAAGACAGTTTTCACTGAAAAATCTTTGGTACTGTTTGAATAATTATTTTTGAATAATTATTCTTTAAATAAGAATCTTTTTTTTTTAAGGGTGGTGTTTTAGTCCATTCAGGCTGCTATACAAAATACTACAGACTAATGGGATGCCTGGGTGGCTCAGTAGGTTAAGCGACTGCCTTCGGCTCAGGTCATGATCCCAGGGCCCTGGGATCAAGCCCCGTGTCCGGCCTCTGCTCCGCAGGAAGCCTGCTTCTCCCTCCGCCTGCCGCTCCCCCTGTTTGTGTTCCCTCTCTTTCTCTGAGAAATAAATAAAAATCTTTAAAAAAATACTATAGACTGAGTATAGTTCTTTTTTTTTAAAGATTTTATTTATTTATTTGACAGAGCAAGACACAACGAGAGAGGGAACACAAGCAGGGGGAGTGGGAGAGGGAGAAGCAGGCTTCCCGCTGAGCAGGGAGCCCGTTGTGGGGCTCGATCCCAGGACCCCGGGATCATGACCTGAGCCGAAGGCAGACGCTTAACTACTGAGCCACCCAGGTGCCTCTAGACTGAGTGTAGTTCTGTTACAAATAACAGAAGTATATTTCTCAGAGATTAGGTGTCTGGTGAGAGCCCACTTCTTGAACCTAGGAAGAATCTGAGAATGGGGAAAGAAATAGGGAAGTCCAAGGGAAAAGCTAAATTGGCAAGAGGGTTGAGGGGGAAAGGACAGCAATCTTTTTATTATATTCCCCCAAGGCGGAAGGGGCAAGAGATCTCTCCAGAGTCTCTTTTATAAGGACACTAATCCCCTTCACGAGAGCTCCACCCTCATGACCTAATCACCTCCCCAAGACCCCATCTCCCAATACCACCACACTGGGGATCAGGTTTCAACATGAATTTCCAGGGGACACAAATATTTAGTCTGTAGGAGCAGGGGCATTTGGAAGAGGAAAGAAAGCAGAGTGAAAGGTATGAACAGCAGAGACCAAGAGAAAAGGGATAAAGATTAAAGATGTCAGAGAGGGGCGTCTGGGTGGCTCAGTCATTAAGCATCTGCCTTCGGCTCAGGTCATGATCCCAGGGTCCTGGGATCGAGCCCCGTGTCGGGCTCCCTGCTCGCGGGGAGGCCTGCTTCTCCCTCTTCCACTCCCCCTGCTTGTGTTCCTGTTCTCTCTCTCTCTCTCTCTGTCAAATAAATAAATAATAAATCTTAAAAAAAATAAAGATGTCAGAGAGACCCCTGATGGGCAGAGTCTGGGCCAATGTGAGTCCTGAAAGCCAAAAGCACCAAGGGAAGCATCTCCCCAGCTCTCCCTGGGTCTTAGAAGCAGTGAAGTCCTGCAGAGGTTGTTCTTCATCACCTGGGGACCTCGAGCAGCTTGGAGAAGCCCAGGGATGGCTCCACCCTCAGAGAGGTCTGGCTGACCCTTCTTGGTGGGCCACCAAGCCTCTCTGATATGCAGGAACCAGGTTCCTCCCAGCAACCAAGGCCAAGAGGCTCATCTCACTTCACTCTCATCCTTAAAACGTATTCCATCTCCCAGCCATTTCAAGCTGGAACCAAGAGTGCACCATGTCTGTGGTCAGCCCAGAGAGGATTTCGATGAAAGCCTGCTGAAGTTCCCCGGGACGGCTCTGATTGCTTGCCTTCCCCAAGTCTGTTGTTGCTCAGCTTGTCCCAGCTCTGTCTTTGATTCTGTGGGGGAAGCCTGTGATGCTTCCAATAAACTCTGTCTCTGGCTTACATTAGCCAAAGTCAGTTTGGGTTGGTTGCTAGCAATCCAAAAATAAAAATAAAATCTTTAACCACATAACTGATTTTTAGCTGATTGCTCCACTCACGCCTCAAAGGACAACAACGGACCATGACTGGGGGGTGTCATGCCTTCCCCTTTGCTCCTCAGGATGGGAGTGACTAGTTAATTCTGACATCTTAGGGTCAGCTGGTTCTCCTGCAGGACAGGTAAGGAGATGGGGAAACAGACTAAGAGCAGACAGGGATAAGTGTGCAACAGAGGTTGGGAGACGTCATACTAGTCAAGACTCTTTCAAAGGCATGACATAAAAACTTAAGTTAAAAGGAATTTAACTTAACCTGGGTGGCTCAGTGAGTTAAATGTCTGCCTTTGGCTCAGATCATGAGCTCAGGGTCCTGGGATCAAGCCCCGCCTCGAGCTCCCTGCTCAGCAGAGAGCCTGCTTCTCCCTCTCCCTCTCCCCCTGCTCGTGTGTGCACTCTCTCTCTCCTCTCTCTCTCTTTCTCTCAAATAAATTAAAAAATATATATTTTTTAAAAAGGAATTTACCATGGCTCAAAAAAAAAAAAAAAAAGGGGGCGCCTGGGTGACTCAGTCGTTAAGCGTCTGCCTTCAGCTCAGGTCATGATCCCAGGGTCCTGGGATCAAGCCCCGCATCCGGCTCCCTGCTCAACGGGAGGCCTGCTTCTCCCTCTCCCAGTCCCCCTGCTTGTGTTCCCTCTCTCACTGTGTCTTTCTCTGTCAAATAAATAAATAAAATCTTTAAAAAAAAAAAAAAAGGAATTTACCATGGCTCAGTCAGTGAAGCAACCAGCTATTGATTTCAGCTCACGTCATGATCTCAGGGTTGTGAGATTGAGCCCTGTATCAGGCTCCACTCTGGGCATGGAGCCTGCTTAAGATTCTCTCTCTCCCTCTGCCCCTCTGCCTCTCCCCTGCCTCTCTCCCTCCCTCTCTTAAAAAAAAAATAAGGGGGGCACCTGGGTGGCTCAGTCGTTAAGCATCTGCCTTTGGCTCAGGTCATGATCCCGGGGTCCTGGGATCGAACAACACATCGGGCTCCCTGCTCAGCGGGAAGCCTGCTTCTCCCTCTCCCACTCCCCCGGCTTGTGTTCCCTCTCTCACTGTGTCTCTCTCTGTCAAATAAATAAAATCTTTAAAAAATAATAATAATAAGGGAATTTACTGGCCTCTGGTTGAGAAATCCAGCAGTAGAATCGGCTTTACTGGCTTGAGTTTTGTCTTAGCATTCTGGTTTCTCTCTGTCATTTAATTCAGCAATGCCATCTTCTGGGTCTTGCCTACAGTCTCGGGTCCTCCCCTCATGGTTACAAGAAAGCTGCAGCACCTCCGGACTTCACACACTCCTCTTCCTTCCAAACTCTCTCCCAAGTAATCTCATCTGCTTCTGTGGTTTTGAACGTGTTAACATCCAAACCTACATGTGCAGCCCCAACCTTGTCCCTGAAATCCAGACCCAACTACGACTGCCTACTTGACATCTCTACTTCCAAGCCAAGGAGGCACCTCAAACTTCATTGAAGTGCATTTGGATTCTCCAAAAAGGACAGAGTATATGCTGTCTTTATGTAAATCCACTTGGTCATGGAATCCCTTTTTTCAAGGACCACCTATCAACATTCAGGAATATATGTTTCATAGAACACAATTTGAGAAGAATGAGGCCAAATTAGCTCCATGATTCGCCCCAGGTCTGAAATACTGTGATTTAGGAATTTAGCAGAGCAACATTTAAAATAAGGATTTTTTAAAAGTGTCATGACAGAGTTTGTCAATGAAATAACGTCACCAAAACAGTGCTAGGTCTGACCTCACTCTACACAGAAAAAAACAAGAGGAAAACCAATCCCGGAGTCTGCCTTAAGCTTCTACACCTACTTATAGCTCTGAAGAAGCAGAGACACTGCCTCAAACATCCAAAGACATTAGCATGCTCTGCAAGGAAAATTCCATCCAACCAGAAGATTCTTCTCTCCACACTATTAAACTATGATCAAGTTTTCACAACAGAGCACTTTAACCTTTAGCTCTTAACTCCAAACAAAAGTACACAGTTTCTTCCAAGGGCTTTAGTAGATTTTTCACTTGGGAGGAGAAATCTACACCTGTATTAGTCAGGGTTCTACAGAGAAATACAACCAGCAAGGTGTGTGTGTGTATACACAAACATATACATACATTCATTTGTATATATATTATATTATTACAAGAAATTGATTCACACAATGATGGAGGCTGAGAAGTCCTAAAATCTGCAGTTGTCAAGCTGGAGATGCAGGAGAATCAATAGTGTTGGTGTAAAGTAAATTCCAGTCTAAGAACTGGCAGGCTTGAGACCCAACAAGAGCCAAGAGAGAAAGGTGGATATTTTAAGGAATTGGCTCACATAGTTATGGGGGCTGGCAAGTCTGAAATCCATAGGACAAGCCAGCAGGCTGAAAATTCAGAAAAGACTTGGTGTTGTCACAGTCTCGAGTCCAAAATCCAGAGGGCAAGCCAAGCAGTCTGGAAACCCAAGCAGGATTTCTATGTGGCCGTCTTGAAGCCAAATTCTTTCTTTGGGAAACCTCGGTCTTAAGGCCTTCAACTGATTAGATGAGGCCCACCCACATTATAGAGGGTGAACTGCCTCATTCAAAGTGTGTTGATTTAAATGTTAGTCACATCTAAAAGAGTATATCCACAGCAACATCTAGACTGTGTTGCTCTTCTGCTCATTAGAGCTGTTGCCAATAATACAGTTCTTTCCATCTGAGGACAAGGCCAGATTGTATTTTCCATATCCCTCTTGAAGTTACTCATGTAACTTGCTTTTGATCAAAGAAATGTGAGCAGAAGAAACATTTGTCACTTGAAGACAGAGGCTGTGCTTAAGTCATCACATTCTCTTCCCTCTCCCATGCCGAATGGCAAAACCCCAATGGGCCTAAAATTTATTTGTAGAAGCCCTCACCCGCAATGTGATGGTATTTGGAGGTGGGGCCTTTGGGGGTGGTTAAGTTTAGATGAGGTCATGAGCAGAGGCCCTCATGATGGGATTAGTGTCCCTATAAGAAGAGACACCAGAGATCTTACTCTCTCAAGCAATAATCATGCCATGTGAACACACAACAAGGAGGCAGCCAGTCTGGTTTGTAAACCAGACACCAAGTCTGTCGGCACCTGATCTTGGACTCCCCAGCCCCCAGAAGTGTGAGAACTAAATTTCTGTTGTTGAAGCCCCCTAGCCTATGATATTTTGGTACAGCGGCCGGAACTAAGCCAGACACATGGCACGAATGAGATTTGGATGCTATTTGTTATGGCAACATCGCTTTGTCTCTCCTGACTGATAAAGGGTCAAAAGCCATGGTATTAACCACTGTGCAGTTGCACCTCTTCACTGTCACTAACAACTTCTTCACGAGACCTACTATTCCCAACAACCCCGTTCTCGTGTTGTGCAGTCCAAACTGAAAGAAACCCCAAAGCACACAAAACTAACACGAACACAAAGGAAGAGCAAACCCTAAACCAGGATCATTGGCCCACTAGAGCACCCACAAACTCCAGATGGTTTCGTTTCTTCTTCACTTTGAAACAGAGCCTGGGGAAAGCAAGCCTTCACTGAGGGGCAAGGGACGAGGTTCAACTGTTCAGAGCCAAGAGATCTAAGGACGCAGAGCCCAGAAGCCCCACTGAGCGAGCCCTGGAGCCCTGCACTGGAAGATTCCAATGCAAAGATGCTCCTCCCTCCTTCTCTTCCTCTCACTTAGATCTCCGCGCATTACTCAGAAGCCTTGTTTGCTTGGGGACATGAGAAGGCTAATTTGATTTGAGGCCAAGGCTGGAGGCCTGTGAATATTCCCTTTGAAGACGGGCACCTCTGAATTCCTGCTTCCCCCCCTCCAACACAGACACTATCAGAAGCGCCACAACCTGTCAGCTCTTTAGAACTTCTCAAAGTGGCCTCCCTCTGATTTCCAGAGGGTCCTGGCTGCTTGCAATTCTCAGGCTCACGGTGTCAGGGAATGGGGGTTTCTTGTTTTTCAAATCACTGACTCCTCCCTGGGACGCTTTTTTGTCCTTGCTTTAAACACCAACAACCACAAGACCCAGAGGACCTGACAGTGACGTCTGCATCGTTAAGGGATCAGAGCGGTGGAGGAAGTCCTCCCATCCAGTAAAGATGGACCACGTGCCCACCACGTGCCAAGCTCTGTGCCAGGCACCAGGCACAAGAGTGAGTTCCATTTAGATGGGGTTCCTGCCCTGACGGAGGTTGCAGTCTGGTGGGGAAAACACAGCAAAAATTAGCAAAGGAGGGGCATCTGGGTTGCTTAGTCGTTTAAGCATCTGACTCTTGATTTTGGCTCAGGTCATGGTCTCAGGGTCATGGGATGGAGCTCTGAGTCAGGATTGGCCCTGGGCATGGAATCTGCTTGGGATTCTCTCTCTCCCTCTGCCCCTACCCAGCTTGCTCTCTGTCTCTCCCCCTCCCCCCCAAAAATATATAGGGGCACCTGGGTGGTTCAGTCAGTTGAGCATCTGCTCTTGGCTCAGGTCATGATCCCAGGATCCTGGGATCAAGTCCCGCATCAGGCTCACTGCTCCACAGGGAGTCTGCTTCTCCCACCACCCTTCATCTCTGCTCATGACCTCTCTCTCTCAAATAAATAAATTCTTAAAACATATATATAATATAATATAATATATATATATATATATATATATATATATATAAAGGAAGCATATCCAATTGTGAAAGTACTTTTAAGGAGAAAGCACAGTACTGAGACACAAACTAAAAAGAGGTGAGTGGGGCCGGGGAGCGGGGAGTTACTCCAGTGTTGGCTGGAGGTCTTCCTAGAAACAGTTGCCATGATGGAATTAGACCATGACAAGTTCTGGGCGGAAATACTTGTGAAGGATAAAGGGAGGAAGCCAGCGGAAGAGAAGAAACCTTCAGATGCAGGCCTAGCTGCACTGCAGGTGAGGGGAGGGAAGAATTCGGGGGGGAAAGCACCTCAGCAGGCAATGCAAGTCCCCGAAAGGCCAGTCTGAAGGGGAGTTCTTTTTTTTTTAAAGATTTTATTTATTTATTTGAGAGAGAGAATGAGAGAGAGAGAGCACATGAGAGGGGGGAGGGTCAGAGGGAGAAGCAGACTCCTCGCTGAGCAGGGAGCCTGATGTGGGACTTGATCCCGGGACTCCAGGATCATGACCTGAGCCGAAGGCAGTCGCTTAACCAACTGAGCCACCCAGGCGCCCTGAAGGGGAGTTCTGGAGCCAAGACTGCCCATCAGAGGAATCTCATGTCTTGGAGGAGGGGGCCCAGTGTGCTAACGCCCTTGCCGGGCTCAGGCCTGGCTGGGAACAGAAAGGGGAAGCGTAGTCTCAGTGTGAAAGCAGTGGTGAGTGGCGGCAGCCAGCGTGGTCAGTCAAGCGTGTTCCCTGCTGGACATCCCAGAGGACACTGTCATGGCGGCCATGAGTGTTTGGGGAGCAGCCTGCCATGACTTCCATGGGCCGTTCTCCCTGAGGGAAGTTAGTGAATCAAACCAAGGCCTTTGTCACTGCAGTTGGTCATAGGACTGCACCTGGTCTCATTCTTTCCTCCACTCCTCATCCGATAGCTCCTTACCTGCAGCCATCACCTGAGCTGCTCGGGAGGGCTCACCTGGTGACGTGGCCCAAATCTTCACTCTTGAGAGGTATGAACTCTTGCAAATCACACCTTTCTCAGGCCCAGATTACTGCGTGTGCTCATTCACAGTTTCAGGGGGGACAAGGGAGTGCCCCCAAGTAGATTCCCTGGGTTGCACATATTCCTCCCTGCTCCCATTGCATTCAGGCACCCGTACCTCTTCCTGCCGACCAGGCCAATTACCTACACTAATATGATTTCCATTCTCTCCTGCTGGTCTGGGCACAGGTGTCCAAAGGGTCCTGGCATGGCTTTTGACCGCCCCACCCCTGGCAGTCAACAGCGCACACCCCCTGTGGGGACCAGCACCTACAACATTGCAATCAACTTCTGTTGTCTTAAGCAACCAAGTTTGTGGCACTTTGTTACAGCACCCCTAGGAAATGAATATAAAAGGTAATATTTAGTTTGAGACCCACCAGATCAAGAGAAGGCAACAGTGTGAGCCACCAGGGGACAGTGGTTCTGGCAAAAGGAAAACTAAAGGCAATGCCCCGTAGGCCAGGAAGGGTGCAGGTAAGCTGGAGGACCTGAAAAAGGGCACAGGTTGGAGTTGAGAACAGAGAGGTAAGCAGGGCACAGACCAGGCCGGTCCTGCAGGAATGGAAGTGGGGGGTTTTAGACCAAGTGCATTGGTGCATTTTACCCAGATGGGTGTTATGATCCAATTTAGCATAGAAACTATTTCACTTGGGGCTCAGTCTGTTAAGCAACCGCCTTCAGCTCAGGTCATGATCCCAGGGTCCTGGGATCAAGCCCCGAATCGAGCTCCCTGCTCAGCGAGGAGTCTGCTTCTCCCTCTCCCTCTGCCTGCCGCTCCCCCTGCTTGTGTTCTCTTTCTCTGTGTGTCAAATAAATAAATAAACAAAATCTTTAAAAAAAGAAAAAAAGAAAGAAACTATTTCACTTAAGTCCACTGTGACAGGGAACATAGATTTGGTGTGAAACTGCAGGATTTTGTCTTCTTTCCTAATGACACTATACTAGCCTAAGTTCCCTAGAAAACAGAACTGGAGGCAAGGACGAAGGTGCTAATGCTAAACTTGGGGCGTGCAAATGTGCCAGCAAGGGTGAGAAGAAAAGGGAGTGAAGCAATGTGAGTAATCAGTGTTATGGGCTGAATTGCCCCCCCCCCAGATCCATAAGTTCAAGTCTTAACCCCTCCACCCCTGTACCTCAGATTGCTACTGTATTTGGAGATGGGGTCTTTAAAGAGGTAATTCTGTTAAAACGAGGCCATCAGGGTAGGACCCTCATCCCATCTGAACGGTGTCCATATAAAAAGAGCCACCAGGGTGGCGAGCACATGCATAGAGGAAAGGCCCCTATAAGGACACGTAGGAAGGTAATTGTCTGCAAGCCAAGGAGAGGGGCCTTGAGAGAAACCAAACCTGTGATGCTTTGGTCTTGGGTTTGCAGTCTCCAAAACTGTGAGAAGATGAGTTTCTGTTGTTTAAGCCCCCATGGTCTACAATATGTAATATGGCAGCCCTCACAGACCAATATATGAGTTACTTCAACAGCTACTGATTTGGGGTGAATTGCAGAGAGACAAAGCAGGTGCTGTCTGTCCTACATGCAGGACTTCTTCAGGTGGCCTTTGTAATTTGTTGAGTAGTGTCCCCCCCAAATTCATGTCCACCTGGAATGGTGGCACGGGTGCCTGAATGCAATGGGGGCAGACGTGACCTCATTTGAAAATAGGGGCTTTGCAGATGTGATTAGTTCAGGACCTCCTAAATCCAACAAGCAGTGTCTAAGAGAAAGGCCATGTCAAGACAGAGGCACACTGGAGAGACACAGCCACAAGCCAAGCAATGCCTGGGGCCACCAGAAGCTGGAAGAGGCAAGGCAGGATTCTCCCCAACAGCCTTCAGAGGGAGTGCAGCTGTATCAACACCATGATTTAGGACATCAGGCCTCCAGGACTGTGAGAGAATAAGTCCCTGCTGTTTTAAGCCACTCTGTTTGTGACAATCTGTCACAGGAGCCACAGGAAACTAATACAGGCTGCAAGGGGAAGCTACATCTGAATAGTCCATGAGCCCATGAAGGAGGAAAGAAAGGGAATTTGTCCAACTGCCTCCCACTTCCTGTTTCCCAGAATGCAAAGTGTTCTCCCCTGGGCGTTAACTAGTCTGAGCTGGTTTGCCTCCTGCTGCAGCTTTGGCTGCCACCTGGGATGGTGGTGTTTCATCGGGATCTGAAATTTACAGGAGGAGCCAGAAACTCCACACCTCTAGCTGGTTGATGTGGCTGCAGGGGTGGGTCCAGAACTCCTAGGGCAAACGACTAGTCAGATCCAGGTCCGGGGAGCAACTGAGAGTTCAGGAGAAGGGCATTGAGGTCCTCTGAGCAGGACATACTATGTATCCATTATAGATACATGTCCCTTGGGAGACCTGTTGTAAGAATTAAATAAAAGTATGACGGCAATGGATGAACCCAATGTGGTCTATCCATGCACTGAAATACTGCCCAGCCTGAAAAAGGGAGGAAATTCTTTTTTTTTAATTTTGTTTTATTTATTTATTTGAGAGACAAAGTGAGCAAGAGAGAGAGAGAGCACACGAGCAAGGGCAGAGGGAGAGGGAGAAGGAGAAGCAGGCTCCCCGGCTGAGCTGGAAGCCTGATGCGGGGCTCAATCCCAAAACCCTGGGATCA
Organism: Eumetopias jubatus; assembly: GCF_037043125.1. Classification (NCBI taxonomy): domain Eukaryota; kingdom Metazoa; phylum Chordata; class Mammalia; order Carnivora; family Otariidae; genus Eumetopias; species Eumetopias jubatus. The sequence goes on along the minus strand of NW_028274818.1, from coordinate 78,738,389 downwards.
TGACCTGAGCCGAAGGCAGACGTCTTAACCGACTGAGCCACCCAGACTCCCCAAGGAAGGAAATTCTGACACGTGTTGCAACATGGATGAACCTGGAGGACATCATGCTAAGTGAGAGAATCCAGTCACAAAAAAACAAATACTGTATGGTTCCCCTTAAATGAGATACTTACAGTCATCAAATTCACAGAGTCAGAAAGCAGAAGGGTGGTTGCCAGGGGCTGGGGAAGGGGTAATGGGGAGTCAGTGTTTAACGGGTGTGGAGTTTCAGTTTGGGAGGATGAAAAAAGTTTGGAGCTGGATGGTAGTGAGGGTTGCACAGTGAGTGGTGAGTGGTTTCTCGGTGCCACTGAATTGTCCACTTAAATACGGTCAAGATGGTACATTTTACATTATGTTCATTTTACCACAATTTTTAAAAATAAAAAAAAAAACTTTTTAACGACTGCAAAGCATTTAACACAATCTGGCATATGGTAATCACTGGGAAAAAATAGTAGCTTTTATTGTTCTTATTTTTATGAAAGTAACTCACACAGTATCCGGCATATGGTAGGCATGCAACAATTATTTGTTGAATTGAATTAAATCATATCAGGTACTAAAAAATAGAATCTACTATTCTTCCTGGATTCTGAGTTAGAACACAGCATCCCTTTGTTTAGAAGACTGGTGACTTTCAGAAAAGAAATTGACGTCATTCATCTTTGTATCACTCTCTTCTCCATCACCTAACAAGTGCTTTGAACCTGGTGGGCCTCTGACAGACGCTTGTTAAATAAGCACACATTCTGTTGTAGGGTATTAGTCTGGAACACTACTGTATGGTGGACATTAGAGTTGGTTTTATCCTGCCCTCTTCCTACCCCATCCATGCACACTTCTTTTTATGGTAACTATGGGGAATCCATTCCTGCCTCATTCCATTCAACTCATTCAATCCTTCAGACATCAAATTTCTCTTGAGTGTTAGCTATTTGCCAGACATTGTACAAGACCCTGGAGATAGAGCAGTGAACAATGTGGTTATAGTCCCTGCCCTCATGGAGCTCAGTATTGCAGAGAAGAAAAGCACAGAACAAGTCATTAATCGCAAATAGTTCTTTATGGATGATGGGGTATTCTGCGTAGATACTGTAGGAGGTTTTTTTTAAATCTTCTGTCCATCCAGCAGTGGAGAGGTGTATTAACATTCTCCTTATGTTGGAAACACTGATGTTTTTACATCAGAATTGTTAGGTACCTTTAACCACCTCAGATCTGTGGTTATTCCCATTTAGTTCACATTAGATTGAGCAAGACCCCATTAAAATGTGATTTAGAGACATAAAACTCATTAGGAAGATGATTATACATCAGAATGCCAAAAGGAATGATTTAATTTCTTCTCTAGATCATCCCACTTGGGATTTTTTTAATTCCATAAAACCAGTATTTGACATAATATTTTGAAAAATGAAGAAAGGAAAATATGTCTGAATTATAACCAAAGCTCTGATTCAAAGTTCTTCAAAATGTTCTCTAAAATTACATGAAGGGGGGGGCACCTGGGTGGCTCAGTCGGTTAAGCGTCTGCCTTCGGCTCAGGTCATGATCCCGAGGTCCTGGGATCGAGCCCCGCATCGGGCTCCCTGCTCAGCAGGAAGCCTGCTTCTCCTTCTCTCACTCTCCCTGCTTGTGTTCCTGCTCTTGCTGTTTCTGTCAAATAAATAAATAAAATCTTAAAAAAAAAATAAAAATAAAAATAAAAAATAAATAAAATTACATGAAGGGTTCCAGTTTCTAGGTAAGATGAAATAAGCACACTCTCCCTAGTCTCTCCGAATTATTGCTATAAAACTGAGTGGAATGTAGCTACTTGAGGACTCTGAAAAATACATAATGGCAGTAAATGGGGATGAAGAAGAAAATATTAAGTGCTAGCAAAGCAGAGATGAGTCCTCCCATTCTCTCACTGCTTAGCCCAGATGTGGGTGCATCCCTAGAAATGCAAGGCAGTATGGGATAACTAAACCCCCAGATCTGGTCTGTAAGACCAAAAAGGGGCTTCCCAGAGGACTAGAAAGTACCCGGGATATTGTAGAAAGGGAGAAGCCTGGGAAAGTGACTCCATAAAGTCATTTATGACCTCCTGAACTTCTCTACACAGAAAAGACTTGGAGAACCTTGAGACAGACTACTGCCTAGTCCAGATCCCACACCGGCCATTTGGTGGTACACACAAAAGACAGATCTGACTAGCACTGCAAAGCTTCTAAAGAGTAAACTGATACTGGAACCACAATCCACAGAAAATGGATAAGAACGTTTATCCTAGGGGCGCCTGGGTGGCTCAGTTGGTTAAGCATCTGCCTTCGGCTTAGGTCATGATCCCAGAGTCCTGGGATCCAGCCCCATGTTGGGCTCCAGCCCTGTGTTGGGCTCCCTGCTCAGCAGGAAGTCGGCTTCTCCCTATCCCTCTGCCCCTCCCCCTAAGCCTACTCTCCCTTTCTCTCTGTCAAATAAATAAATAAAATCTTTTAAAAAAAAGGATGTTTCTCCTAAACCTAGCTAGCTTGTTTGCCTGCTAAAGCAACGTCATCTTTTTTTTTTTTAGATTTTATTTATTTATTTGACAGAGATACACAGCGAGAGAGGGAATACAAGCAGGGGGAGTGGGAGAGGGAGAAGCACACTCTGCTGAGCAGGAAGCCCAACATAGGGCTCAATCCCAGGACCCTGGGATCATGACCCGAGCCGAAGGCAGACACTTAACGGCTGAGCCACCCAGGTGCCCCTAAAGCAATGTCATCTTGCCATCCATTTACATTTTATTGGAATACTAAGAAAATGTTTAACCCATGCTGGAAAGGGAAAACTGAGGAGTTAAAAACAAAGTAATAAATGGAAAGCAAATAATAAGGGGAGCCTGGGTGGCAGTTAAACTTCCAACTCGATCTCTGCTCAGGTCTTGATCTCAGGGTTGTGAGTTCCTGAGAAAAAAGAAAGCAAGCAAGCAAATAATAAAATGGTAGACCTAAATCCAAACATATTAATAATTACATTAAATGTAAATAGTCTAAACAAATCAATTAAAGACAGATTGTGAAAATGGGGGGCAGGGAGGATGGTGGTGGAGCATGACCAATTATGCACTATCTACAAGAAAGTTACTTCAAGGGGTGTGCAGGTGGCTCAGTCAGTTAAGCCTCTGCCTTCGGCTCAGGTCATGATCTCAGGGTCGTGGGATCAAACCCCTCATCAGGCTCCCCCTCATCAGGGAGTCTGCTTCTCCCTCGGCCTCTCCACGACCCCTCCCCACTTGTACTCTCTCTCTCTCAAATAAATAAGTAAAATCTTTTTTAAAAAAAATAAAAAGGGCTGGGTGGCTCAGTCCTTAAGCGTCTGTCTTCAGCTCGGGTCATGATCCCAAGATCCTGGGATCGAGCCCTGCATTGGGCTCCCTCCTCAGTGGGAAGCCTGCTTCTCCCTTTCCCAACTCCCCCTGCTTATGTTCCCTCTCTTGCTGTGTCTCTCTCTGCCAAGTGGATAAGTAAAACCTTTAAAAATAATAATAATAATAAATAATTTTAAAAAGAAAGTTACTTCAAATATAATGATGCAAGTACCTTAGAAAAGCATGGCAAGACAAATAAATAACAGGAATAATATACACTGGACAGGAAGAAATGAAACTCTCCCTATTCACACACAATATGATTGCCTACAGAAAAAAATCCCAAGAAAACTACAAAAAAAAAAAGACTTCTAGAACTAATAAGTCAGTTTAGCATGGGATACAAGTTCAACACACAAAAATCCGTTGAACCTCTATGTACTGAAAATGTGTAATTAGAAACTGAAATTCAAAAAATGATACATTGACAATAGCTCCCCACCAAGAAAATGAAATAATTACATAAAAAACTAACAGAAGACATACAGATATGAATGCTGAAAGCCACAAAACACTGATGTGAGAAACCAAAGAAGACCTAAATAAATGAAGAGATAAACCACGTAGTGATTGACTCACATAGGAAAAATGTCAGTTCTCTCCAAATTGATCTATCCATTAAATGCAATTCCAATCAAAATCTCAGTAGAATTTTGGTAGATACAAACAAGCTGATTCTAAAATTTATGTGGAAAGGCAAAGGAAATAGAATAGCTAAAACAATCTTGAAAAAGGAGAAGTTGGACTCAAGCCATCCAATTTTAAGACTTACAATAACACTACAATAATTAAGACAGAGGAGAGATAGAAAACAGAATAGACAATCCAGAAATAAATCCATACAAACGTAACCATTTGATATTTTTTAAAAAAGATTTTACTTATTTATTTGACACAGAGAGAGAGAGAGAGTGCAAGCAGGGGGAGCAGCAGAGGGAGAGGGAGAAGCAGGCTCCCCGCTGAGCAGGAAGCCCAAGACCGGCTCGATCCCAGGACCCTGAGATCATGACCTGAGGCAAAGGCAGACACTTAACCTAATGAGCCATCCAGGCGCCCCCCAACCAACTGATTTTTGATAAAGTTGTAAAAGAAATTCAATGGAGAAAAGACGGTTTTATTTATCAAATTGTAGAAAAATGGACATCTATGTGCAAAAAAAAAATGTACCTCAAACTAAACCTTACATCTGATACAAAAATTAATTCAAAATGGATCACAGATTTAAATGTAAAACATAAATCTACAGAAGTTTGGGGGGGGTGGAGAATGGGAAAAAACCTTTGGGACCTGAGGCTAAGCAAGGAGTTCTTAGGCTGGACATCAAAAGAATAATCCATAAAAGGAAATATTGATAAACTGGACCTCATTCCAATTAAAACTTTTGCTGTGCAAGAGACACATTATGAGAATGAACGTGCACTGGAAGAGAATTTTGCTATCATATATCTGACAAAGAACTTGTATTTAAAACATGTAATTTTCAAAACTCAATAGTAACAAATGGAATGTATAATAAAACATACAACCCAATTTAAAAATGGGCAGACTCATTTTAATGGCTCAGTCAGTTAAGGGGCCGACTCTTGATCGAACCCTGCTCGCTGGGCGTGGAGCCTGCTTAAGATTCTCTCTCTCCCGGCGCCTGGGTGGCTCAGTTGGTTAAGCGACTGCCTTCAGCTCAGGTCATGATCCTGGAGTCCCAGGATCAAGTCCTGCATGGGATGGGGCTCCCTGCTCAGCGAGGAGTCTGCTTCTCCCTCTGACCTTCCTCTCTCTCATGCTCTCTACCACTCTCTCTCTCTCTCAATAAATAAAAATCTTTAAAAAAAAAAAGATTCTCTCTCTCCCTCCCTCTGCCCCTCCCCCCCTCTCTAAAATGGGCAAAGACTGGGGCACCTGGGTGGCTCAGTCGTTAAGTGTCTGCCTTCGGCTCAGGTCATGATCCCAGGGTCCTGGGATCGAGCCCCACATCGGGCTCCCTGCTCGGCCGGAAGCCTGCTTCTCCCTCTCCCACTCCCCCTGCTTGTGTTCCTGCTCTCGCCGTGTCTCTCTGTCAAATAAATAAATAAAATCTTTTAAAAATAAAAAATAAAAAAATAAAATGGGCAAAGACTTAAAAAGACACTTCACCTAAGTGAGGAGGCAAATAAGCCCGTGGAAAATTACTCGATATCATTAGCCATCAGGGCAATGCAAATTAAAACCACAGTGAGCTATCATTACAAACATATTAGAATGGCTAAATATATATATATATATAATCTCTCAGCAAGACCAAGCACTGGTGAGGGAGTTAAATAAATGAAACTCTTTTTTTTTAAAGCAACTTTATTTTTTTATTATTATTATTATTATTATTATTATTATTATTATTTGACAGCGAGAGAGGGAACACAAGCAGGGGGAGTGGGAGAGGGAGAAGCAGGCTTCCCGCTGAGCAGGGAGCCCGATGCGGGGCTGGATCCCAGGACCCCGGGATCGTGACCTGAGCCAAGGCAGAGGTTTAACTGACTGAGCCACCCAGGTGCCCCTAAATAAACAAAACTCTTATACGTTGCTAGTGGGAATGCAGAATTTATAGAGCCACTCTAGGAAACAGTTGGGTAGTTTCTTATAAGATTAAACACAGGGCGCCGCGCCTGGCCGGCTCAGTCAGGGGAGCATGTGACGCTTGATCTTGGGGGCCGTGAGTTCGAGCCCCACCTTGGGTGCAGAGATGACTAAAAATAAATAAATAAATAAACTTTAGAAAAAATATGCTTTCCTAAGATGTAAATAACTTTGAAACATCCACATTTGTGATTTCATGAATTGATTAGAAAAATGAGACTGTTTTCCTCAATTCTTATGGTGAAATCATTCAAGTATCTGAAGCAAGAGCAGTTCTCACACTTGTTTCACTTTGCTTTCTTCATGATGGAGATTCAAGAATAAATCGCACTGAGGCAATGGACTCAGAGAAGAAGGTGCCAAGCCCCGAGCAGTGGCTGGGGTCTGTGATCCTATAGGCATCGCTCTTTTATCGCGACCCTCTTCCGGAAGCTTCCTCTCGGTCGTGGAAAGCCGCAGGACCGATGCCGCTGATGACGTGTGGAGTGTGACGTCCTGCCATGATTCAAGGTGTCAAGGGACACAATGCAAAGCTGCATGTCGTGCTGCTTTTGCTTTACCTTGCAGTGCATTTCTTTTCTCAGCCGTTGCCCTCAGTTAGACCCAAGAACAACTTCAGACCACAGGTAACATTCCCGGATGGAGTCATGTGTCCTGGAGCCAGGCTGCCTGATTTGAGATTCTGGTACATTGCCTGGGACTGGTCATGTGGCTTTGGTCAAATCTCTTTTAACTGGTCAGAGCTTGGACTACTTAGTCTATAAAAGAGAGACAATAAGGATGGCACCTATCACATGAGTTGTTGTGAAGATCAAATAAGACAATACTGAAGACACCACCGCTGGGGACTGGGAGCTGGGTGTGGTGCACCCAGAGGGAAAGTATTCACCGACTGCTACTCTTTAGAATTGGCTTGGGATACTATGGCAGCTCAGTACCTGGCACCTCAGTAAGGACTTAATAAACGGTCTTGTATAATGATTTCGTTTTTTAAACGGTGAGCATGTATAACTTAGAATTTTAAAAGATGCAAATTAGAAATCACACATTATCTCCATATATTTCCATATGTACCTGTGTGTTTGCAAATGCATAGAAAATATCTGGAAGGAGGGGCTCCTGGGTGGCTCAGTCGGTTAAGCGACTGCATTCTGCTCAGGTCATGATCCCAGGGTCCTAGCATCAAGTCCCACATCGGGTTCCCGGCTCCCTGCTCAGCTCTCTCTCTCTCAAATAAATAAATAAAATCTTTAAAAAATAACAAAGAAAAGAAAATATCTGGAAGGAAGAAACATCAAAATAATAACATGCCCCTTGACCTTGGAATGAGAGGAGCCAAGTCCCAGGTGGAGAGGGTGAGAGGGAGGAGTGGAGGGTCGAGGAACATTAACACTTCATCTGCATTATTTTAATTGTATAGCACATGAATGCCTGTATAAAGAACATTTTAGAAGATTTTACTTTTTAATAGAATGACACAGTGGAGAGAATACTCTTCTCCTATTGGGCATGGGCCAGGGGGTTGTTCAATTCTCATGGTCTGGTATGTTCCCCAGAATCTGTACAAACTCCCAAGATTCCTCCTGTCAAACAGTCTCTGCCTCCTTTAAACTCAGACACACACACACACACACACACACACACACACACACACACACGAACACACACATGCACTTTGGCCCTGTTTTTCTTACTTTTAGGAGAATTTCTAATTTTAATAAATAGTAAATTACAGCATACTTCTTTGCTGGGAGCTCCCTGGGACTAACTGTACTATCCAGGCAGGTTTGTATCTCCATTTTCAATCATTAGTTCCCTCTGTTTAAAACCTCCCAGGGCACCTGGGTGGCTCAGTCGGTTGAGCGTCCAATTCTTGATTTCCACTCAGGTCGTAATCTCAGGGTCCTGGGATGGTCTGTGCTCAGCGGGGAGCTTGCTTCTCCCTTTCCCTCTGCTCTTCCCCCTGCTCTCTCTCTCTCAAATAAACAAATAAATAAAATCTTTCAAAAAAAAAACTTCCCAAATCAGGGGTGCTTGGGTGGTACAGTTGGTTGAGCATCAGACTCTTGGTTTTGGCTCAGGTCATGATCTCAGGGTCGTGGGATGGAGCCCCCTTTCAGGCTCCATGACACTTACCAAAGCAGCTGACCACATCTGCTCAGTTCAGTTCTACAGAAAGCCTGACTTCTTGAAAAGAAAGGTTGTCACCAACTTAGCTCCTCAAATCAATGAGAAGTTCCAATCTTATTAAATGACTAGTGCTTTGGGGAGAGCTAGGAGCCAATAGGAAGCTAGTTACAATATTTAAATTCATTTCACTTAAGGGCCTTTTTTTTTTAAGCAGCTAATGGATATTCTCTTTACCCCGCACTTGATTCCCCAAATCTTATGTGCTATAATAAAATTATGAATATATGAATAATTTGCACACATTAAATTTTGGAATTGCTCTGAAATGTCTTACCATGCATTTTAAACATTTTTTTGAAACTTCCTGATTAAGAGGTTTTTCAGAAGTGAAGAACACCAATTCCGAGCCATGATTAAAATGAATCCCTTTATTTCTATACTTAAGATTAGGTCTATGGTGCAAATTAAATGATTTTAATATAAATGTCAGTCTATTTTAAGTTTCTCACTTACTGTATTGGTATTGTGTGTATAAGGATATGCAGACTCATGCTTCCCAACTTCTCCAAACTTCAACAGGCCAAGATGCTAGGCAAACTGCCTCTTCATCATTTTGAACAGTTGTTGGGCAAGCCAGCTTTGCACATGTGATTTTTCCCATCTTAACAAAGGACTCATTTTACATCGCCTTGGGCCTCCAGCCTCAATCCAAGACAAATGCTGACATTAATCCTGAAAGGTAGCACTTGGGTGGGCTCTCGGTGCTGGGCACTGTGCTCCACGATTTGCACTGATTCTCAGTCAATCTTCGCATCCACCTGGTCAGGGAGGAGCAATTTTCCCGTTCCCATTACTCCCACAAATGGGAAGACAAAGGCTAAGGCTGAGAGTTTATGGCACAGGGCCGAGGTCCAATCGCTGGCGTGGAGTAATAGGGAAAGAACAAAGAGTTAAAAGCAGAAATGTGAGATCAGGTTTGTGTTAAAAAGAAGGTAAAAAGTCAAGCAGCAAGGAGAACCGATGGAAGGTTCTTGCAGTAATTGAGAGGGAGCAATGAGCCAGAGCAGGGACAATACACGTGATACAGAGCGATGAATTCAAAATGAGCTGAAGCTGGTAAGATGTTGTGGCTGACAATGTGGGGGAATCGATTCCTCTGAAACTCCCTGGTGGGTACTTCCTATGTTTTAGACACCCAGCTGGACAGTAGGGGTACAAGAGAGAATAAAGAAATAAAAGTCTTGTCAAGCAGGAGAAAAATCACAAACAAATAAGCCAACAAAACAATTACCAACAATTAGTTTCCTAGGTAACAAGTCACCACAACTTGGTGGCTTAAAACAACAGAAATTGGTGTTCTCATGGTTCCAGAGGCCAGAGGTCTGCAATCAAAGTGTTTGTAGTGTCACTCTCCTTCTAAAGGCTCTAGGGGAGAATCCTTCTTAATCTCTTCCAGCTTCTGGTGGCTGCCAGCAAAGCTTGGCGTTCTTTGGTTTGTAGACACATCACTCCAGTCTCTGCCCCTGTCTTCCCATGGTGTTCTCCTTCTGTCTGTCTGCGTGCAAATTTCCCTCTTCTTATAAGGACACCAGCCAATGGATTAGTGCCCACCTTAATCCAGGATGACCTCATCTTAACTTGGTTATATCTGCAAAGACCCTATTTCCAAACAAGGCCGCTTTCACAGGTCCTAGTGGTTACGACTTGGACATCTCTTTTGGGGGAACATTATTTAACCCAGTGACAAATCATAAGGAAAAAAAATTAAAGGAATGCTATCATTTAAAAGAGGGGAGGGGCAATCTGCTCAGATGATAGGAAGGGTCTCTGGGGGACTGTCAATTCAGCAGAGTCCTGAAGGTTGAGAAGGACCAGGTGCATAGTAGTCCGGGCAGAGGAAGCCACAGGTGAAAATGGCCTGGGTTTGGAAAGACCATGCTAATGATGGAAGATGAAAGAAAGCCAGCATGCCTGCAACAAAGTGCGGCTGAGGGGCGCCTGGGTGGCTCAGTCGGTGAAGCGTCTGCCTTCAGCTCAGGTCATGATCCCAGGGTCCTGGGATTGAGCCCCTTGTCGGGCTCCCTGCTCAGCCGGGAATCTGCTTCTCCCTCTCCCTCTGCTGCTCCCTCTGCTTGTGCTTTCTCACGCTCATTCGCTCTCAGTGTCAAATAAGTAAATAAAATCTTTAAAAAAAAAAAAAAAGGGCAGCTGAGCCAGGTGGGCAAGCAGGGACCAGCTTCCCCGGGGTCTTGGAGGCCAAGGAGAGGAGTTTGCATTTTCCTACATTGATTCAGTGGGAAGACAGCCATTGATTTTAAGCAGAATGGGGAGAAAATCTGGTTTGGGTTTTAGAAGCTCATTCTGGCCTTGTGTTGTGAGAATAGGCTGCAGTCGAGACAGAGAGGAAGCCACAGACAGTTAAGAGGGGACTGTCGCCCCCCCAAGTAAGAGACAGACATGCAGAAGAGTTGAAAGATGTGAGATGCATTTGGAGGGTTTACTGCAAGTTTCGAAATGTCGGAGAGAGAGAATAAGCGAGCGAGGGCAGTGATGAATGCCTGGCTGTGGGGAGTGTGGGAGAGTGAAGATGATGAGCCTGTGTTTCATTTGAAAGCCTGGATGAAGGGCCATGTCACAAATTCACTGAAGGGACTCGGGTCGGGGGAGATTGGTGCAAAATGATGCCTGAGCCCTGACCCATCTCAAAGTTCATGATTGGGAATCTCCCCATCGTGCACTTTTATTTAACGGGGCAAAGTGGTATAGGGGAAGAAAAATAATTTTCCCTCTGCTCTTCTAGGTTCTTGGCTGAGACCTCCTGTAATAAAAGACAGAGGAAGAGGAGAAAAACTAATTCAATTACATATGTACATATGGAAGCCCCACAAGGATATGAGACTCCAAGAAGTGGCAAGAGCTGGGAGCTTTTATACCTTTTAGACAAAGAAACCATACATTGTGGAGGATTGACAAGGCAGAGGGTTATGGGCTACAGGTAGCAAATGGTGAAGAATTAACGAGGCTTGTTTATACAGTCTTCTTGGCCCTGAATTCCCTGTCTCGGGTGATAAGGATGCCTTCTACCCTCCTGGTACAGAGAGGGCACTTTCCCATGGAAGACTTTTCTCCTGTTTTTGGGGGGACAGAGGAGGATCAGTGTCCTTTTTACATTGGCTGTTTCTCAAGAAACTTTAATTCAAAATAATCAATATGCCAAAGTGGCATATTTTGGGGTGACATTCTGAACCCCTACCGTGGGAACAAAACAATCCTCTGTTTTTTATCTCACATTGAATACACAGCAGAACTAATTCTCTTCTACCACATTGGCATCCCCTGGCTCCCTGGTGGCAGAGTAGACTCCAGCCCCAGGACCCCCACTTGGGCTAAGCACTCAACTTTGCATGCATGCACAGGCTCTCTGTTAATTGTGGTATGAAAACATTCCAATGGCCCCAACACTGCCCATCACTGAGCTAGAAAGTCCCCCAGTGGAGATCCAGCCCTCTCATCTCTAGATAAAACCCCAAAGAAGCCAGAGTCCTTGCTCACAGACTTCCCACCGGAAGACTCCTCTACCCGAACCCACCCATACCTGGAAAATTGTCTTTGGTCAATATTCACGTTACCCCTACCTGACATTATTGCTCGAGAATTACCCAGGTTGGGCCTCAGAGGTGGGGGTTAATCAGGTGGCCTCTTTACTGTGACCTCTATCTGATTTATTGGTTCTGAAAAAAATGAATCAAGAGGTAAGAACAAGGGCCTTGAGGTCAGAATTCCGGCTTGGATTCAAAATCCCAGTTCATGACTTGCTTATTATGTAACTTTCAGGGAGTTGCTCACTCTCCCTGAGAACTCCCTATCCTTATTGAGTAAAATAAGAATAATTAAATGCCCACATGTAGGGTACAGAGGCTTCAGTGGGCTAGTGTGGGTGAGGGCCTGGCGCCACGATGGCTTGCCTAGGGTCAGAGTTTGGGTTCATGTCGTTCGTGCAGAGAGAGTCAGGCTATGGCTCACGTTTCCAGACAGACAGCTGCAGCAATCTCCAGACTGAGAAGCACCCCGGGGTATTGCTGCACCCCTGTGGGTTCTCTGCTTCCCAAATCCCGAGGACTAGCAGCCCCCTTGGCAATAATCAGGGATGGTGAAGCCTTCCCAGGAACTTGGCTGGCCAGGTGCCTGCCCTGCCGCCCTCAGTGCCTGGTACCCCTGGGGTGAAACCAACCAAGAATGCAACCTAGCAACTGGTCAGGAGCAAGAGTTTCCAGAACCCGGCCTGGAGAGTCCTGGGAGGTGGTTCCCTAGGCAACACCAACAGGAGGTTTTACCCTCTTGAAGACTGTATTTGACATCATTTCCCCTCCAGGTGGCTACTGGGAGCCGTTCCCCAGGGAGAAGCCATTTTTTGAGATGCAACGTGAGTTGGAAAAGAGTGGAAAGAGCCCACAAAGCCAGGGGCAAACCCTGGTTCTCCCACTTACGAGGATGGGTGACTGTTGCCTCCCCGAGTCTCAGTGGCCCAGCCGGGACATAGACAGATGTCAGTGCCCATCCAGATGAGATGGCATGAGGGAGTGCCCAACACCGGCGTCGGGGTATTGTACAAGGAAGCCACATAGAAATGAGAGGGGGCAGAGGAAAGCCTCCTACATGATTCATGCACCACCAGCTATTTCCTGCCTATCTGGGACGGGATGAATCAAAGGTAAGTGAAACCTTATGGTCAAAGCAAAGCCTTTGGGTCTGAGGGGATTCTGCAGTGGACGAAAGTGGCCTGGGGCTGGCTGAGTCATCCATGCGGGCGATCGTTTCTTTCCCCATCTGCAAAAGCAGAGTGGGGCTCCAGAGAAGGGGCGCTCGGGGTGGGATTACACATTAGCCCCATGAACAGCCCCCTCTTCATAAGGCATCCAAACAGCAGTGTTGGGTAACTCTCCGTTGCCACCATCTGGAAGAGGAGAGGTAGTGAGTCTCTCAGCCAAAGATAGATTCTCTCCAAATCCTTCAATCTTTGCAGATGATTTGTTCCCCTACAACTGGGAAGAAGCGGAAGTGGGCGGGAGTATAGATTAGACCAGCCAGTCTGGGTGAGTGGGTGACTGGCACGTGGGGGATTTTTTATACCAAGGAACATTTGTCGTTTTTAAATAATAATAAAAAATTTTTTCAATGTACCATCCAAAACCCAATACATATTAAAAGGCTTTTTTAAGTTGATATTCTTTAACAAAGCAATTGCACTTTTAGGAATTTAGCCTAGATTTAGAGACACAATGCAGATTGGTGGAAAGAGCTGTGTAGTTTATAATAGCAAACAACTGGGGGGCAACCAGGTGGCTCAGTCGGTCATGTGACTCTTGGTCATGGGTCGTAAGTTTGAGCCCCACGTTGGCTGGAGACTTTACGTAAAAAAATAAATAAATAAAATATTTATAATAAGCAAGAAGTTGGAAACAAACCAAATAGAAAGGCCCATTTAATAGAACACTAGCCAGTTGGTAAAAAAAAAAAAAAAAAAGATGCAAAAACAAATAATAAACTAAGAAAAGATATTTGTATCTCAAATTACAAAGGGATAATTGCCCTAACATACAAGTTTCCTTCCTATTAATAACTCACCAAAAAAAAGGCAAAGAATATGAAAAACAACTTGTGTGTGTGTGTGTGTGTGTCTGTGTATTTGCACAGATAAGTGAGGATCACAATTTGCTAAGACATCCTAACAGGAATGAAAATTAGTACCATCATTGTGAAGAGAATTTAGCAATATGAGTGCATACTACTGTACCCGTATCTACAGCAGTATCTATTGCTAACTTGACCCAGCAATACTTCTAGCAATTTATTCAATATGCATAAAGCAAAGGATGAACAAGCTTATTCACTGCAGCAGTGTTTAGAATAGCAAAAGACCAAAAACAACCTAAACGCCCATCAGTAGGAAACTGGTTAAGGACACTGGATGGAATAAAGTTAGCAGAAGCAAGGACAGTGACCAGAGGTGACTATGAGAACATGAGCAATCCTAACCTGACCTTGAGAATCTCCAGGGAATAGACTTGGGGTTCAAGCCAGTCTTTTCTAGATTCCCAGGGGCAGGAAGACTCCAAATAGCATTTGGGACGTGTAAACACTGAAGTCGATTTTATGTTCTAACATAGAAAGACGGCCAGAATATACTATTAAGTAGGAAAAAAGGTCACAGAGTAACATTAAGGGTAATCTCCTTTTCATCTAAAATTTAAACATCATGTATATGTGTTAGTACATGCATAGGAGGGGCACCTGGGTGTCTCATTCCGTTAAGCGTCTGCCTTCGGCTCAGGTCATGATCTTGGGGTCCTGGGATCGAGCCCCACATCGGGCTCCATGCTCAGCGGGGAGCCTGCTTCTCCCTCTCTCTTTGCCTCTCCTCCCTGCTCGTGCTCTCTCAAATAAATAAATAAAATCTTTAAAAAAAAAAAGATGTGCAAAGGAAAAAACTGGAAAAGAAGTGTATACACCAAGCCATTAAAGCAGTTATTAAGTGCCTACTGTGTGCTAGGTGCTGGGAACATGCAGATCATGAAGAAATTAGAATGTCGGTTCCATGAAGAAAGAGAATTTGCTGTTTTGCGTCAGTGTCTGGCACATAATACCTACTCAGTAAACAGGTACAGAATGCAGGAACAAAGGAAAGAAGGAACAGAGGCAGGGAGAGAGGGAAGGCTAGAGTTGCTGCCCCCAAACAGCTCACAGTTATATGCTAGCACGGACACAGATGAGTTGTTCTGGGAAGGGGCAGTGCAGAGAACTCCGGCAGTAAAAGGTTCTGAGCTACTGGGTTTCACATTAACTGTGTCTCATCACTTCCCCATGAACACAAATGGGAAGAGAAGCCAGTTGAAAAAGTCATGACCATGGAACCCGTTTTCAAACTCAAAGCTTATCCTTGGCTTTCACTTCTTTCAGGACAATGCTTGGCCCCACAAAGGAAAACCAGATGATCCAGGATGAGTTGGGGGCAGGAGTGCGGGTGATGCATACCTCCAAAACTGGATTCTATGGAGCCAGAAACCCTTGGAAAACAACACATTTTGTCAATTTCCGGGGGCGATTGGCTTCAGACAACTCGAAGGTGACACCCAATGTCGCCAAGGGGAACTACACAGAAATCTTCAATCGTGGTTCCAGGGAGGGGGGTGGGCAAAGCTGGACCCTTGGCTTTCACTGTTTTCCAGTTAGCTCCTTTGCCAAACAAGGAAAGCTTGCCAGGACTTTGTGAAAAATTCCTTGACTCAGAAGCCAGTCCGGAGCGAGATGAGTACATTCTTCTCGGGGTTGCTGTCACTTTTCTGTGCCTGAATAAGCTGTGGACGATTTCATTCCTGGGTTCTTCTCTGATTCCTTTCTGATGGCATTTGCTTAATTACAGTTGCATTTGAATAGCAGAAGCTGCAAGAACACGCCACCAATTCAGGCTAAAAACTTTCCCAAGACTAACGCTTTCGGAGGGCCCCAGAGTCTGCCAAATCTGGGTAGAATTTCTGCCCTGCTTCTTACCGAGTGTGGAGCCCTGCACACATTCCTTCACCTCCCTGAGTTTCTGTTTTCTCACTTGTAAAATGGAGGCGATGATACCTATTTTGCAAGATCGCCATGTACAGATTAAATAAAATCACCTGTGTGTACGTAATAAAATAGAAACAGCTTAGCAAGTGTTGATGTCGTTACTATGACAGATAACATTCGAGTTCTTACTAAACCTTTGACACGCACATGCCTATTTTGATCCTTACAACAACCCCGCGAGTTAGCTAATATTTCTACCTCCATTGTGTACGTAGGAAACAGATCCAGAGAGAATGGGCTAATGTACTAATAAGCAGCCAAGCTGGGAGTCAAATCCAGGCCATCAATTTCAGAGTGTCCACTATGAATCATGTTTCTATAGTGGTTCCAGTGTGTAATGGTTATGGAGACTATTCAAGATTAATGCACCCAATGACAAAACAAGCAAGGGATCTGAACAGACATTTCTCCAAGGAAAAATACACAAATGGCCAATCGACACGTGAAAAGATGCTCAACATCATGAACTCTCAGGGAACTGCAAATCAAAACCATGATGAGATACCACTTCAGGTCCACCCAGCACGGCCACGCAAACAATCAAATAACCCCCACCACAACCACAGAGTGGACAATGACAAGTGTTGGAGAGTATGTGGAGAAATCAGAACCCTCATACATTGCTGGTGAGAATGTTAAATGGTATGGCTGCTTTGGAAGGCAACTGGCTATTCCTCAAAAAGTTAAACATAGAGTTACCATATAACCTAGCAATTCTACTCGTAGGTATAGACCCAAGAGAACTGAAGACATTTGCTCACACAAAAACTTGCCCACAAATGTTCATAGCTGCTTTACTCTCCATACCCACGTTACTCTCTGCTCATAACCAAAAAGTGGAAATAACCCAAATGTCCATCAACCGATGAATAGATAACCAGAATGTGGGGTAACCATACACTGGAATATTTTTCAGCCATATAAAGGAATGAAGTACCAATATGTGCTACAACATGGAGAGGGAGAGAATCTCAAGCAGGCTCCACGCTGAGCACAGAGCCTGACGGAGGGCTCGATCTCATGACCATGAGATCATGACCTGAGCCAAAACCAAGAGTCAGATGCTTAAACGACTGCACCACATGGGTGCCCCTGAATTATTTACTTTAAATTGGTGAATTGCATGCTGTGTGAATTATATTTCAATAAAGCTATTTTTATTTTTTAAGCTTTTATTCCTAAGTAATCTCTACACCCAATGTGGGGCTCAAATCCACAACCCTGAGATCGAGAGTAGGCATGCTCCACCAACTGAGTCAGCCAGGCACCCCTCAATAAAGCTATTTTTAAAGAAAAGATTCAATGTAGAAGTAAATTTTAAGACTTTTGTATTTGTCACATAACTCACACACATCAAGTAATCCTTAATGAGGAAGACATCACCGTTTTTAGTCTGAGGAAGTAGAGGTGCATGGAGCACATCCCAGGACAGATACCATTGAAAAAGTAACTACCCACCAATGAATGACCCAGCTCATTCCAGCCACGTGCCAGACTCAGAGTCATTACCTGGAAACTGGATGCGTGGTGGTAGTCTCCCTTCCAGATAACTCAATTAAATTGCTCACAGCCTGTCTTTATTGCTGTTGGCAGTGGTATTTTACTGTCTTGATGAAAGATCTGCAAGGTTCATGCTTTCACGGAACAGCTCACATGGTGTATAATGTGGTAGCTGATTTCCTGTTCTTTGGACTGTCCTACCCTGTTCCTTGTTTCTTTTCTTTTTTTTTTTTTTTAAGATTTTATTTATTTATTTGACAGAGAGAGAGAGATAGTGAGAGCAGGAACACAAGCAGGGGGAGTGGGAGAGGGAGAAGCAGGCTTCCCTCCGAGCAGGGAGCCCAATGCGGGCCTCTATCCCAGGACCCTGGGATCATGACCTGAGCCGAAGGCAGACGCGTAACGACTGAGCCACCCAGGCGCCCCTGTCCTACCCTGTTTCTAACTGATACAATTTCTCTGGGGGCTCTGGGAAGTTAGAGGAGGGAGACATGCCTTCACCCTTCCCATACCCCATTTTACCAACAATTTACCTTCCAGACCCTAAGCCAGCTTAACACTGAGAACCTTCTCCCTAGAACAAAGCCATCAGTGTCTTAGTCCATGTCTGCTCTAACAAAAATATCACAGACCCGGCAGCTTGTAAACAGTAGGAATTTGTCGCTCACAGTTCTGGAAGCTGGAAGTCTGAGATCAGGGTGCAGAGGTGTTCAGGTGAGGACCCCTTTCTGGACTGCAGATTTCTCATTGCATCCTCAATGTGGCAGAAGAAGAGAGCTCTCTGAAGCCTCTTTTGCAAAGCACTAATCCCATTCACAAGGACTCACCCTCATGACTTAAGGATTTCCCAAATACCCCCACCTCCTATTACCATCTCCTTTGGGGATTAGGAACATAGGCACATAGGAACTGGCCGGGGGGGGGGGGGGGGGGGACACAAACATTCAGACCATAGCAATCAATACAAGTAGAAAGCGAAGTCCTCTGCTCACCATCTATGAGAAGGCAGGGAAGCTCTGTCACACACCTCCAGGGGATAGCACTCACTGGAACTATGGTTCCTGGGAAAGTGAGCCCCGGATTTAGTGGGGGTGCCGCCTACACGGCTGTAAGCCACAACTTCAAGGAGAGGAGATACAGAGAGAAAAAGGAGGATCTGGATATTCGTCTTCATTTCATCAATGTATTATGCACCTGCCGTCACAGCATTGGCCACACTGCCTGGGGCTTTGTGGACTATCTCCGTGAGACAAAAATATCCTGTCTCCCCAGCAGGATTAGAAGCAACTGGAAGGCAAGAAAGATCATTTTTTTATCTTGGAATTTTCTACATAAATGGTCATAAACCAAAATTTAGACACACAGAGTGGAAGGTCCGTAACAGACTTCCAAAGATGTCCACATCCTAATTCCCAGAACCCGCGTGTGTGTTACTCTACACGGCAAAAGGGACTTTACAGATGAGTTTGCAGATTGGGCTAAGAATCTTGAGATGGAGGGGGGCGCCTGGGTGGCTCAGTCGTTAAGCGTGCTTAAAACGGCTTATGGTATGTTAAAGAAAAAAAGGGAATGAAAAAGTGTTTTTTTCAAATGTCACGAGCAAACCGCCCCTTGTGAGTCACCGGCCCGGGCTGTGCCTTGGGAAATGGCATGTACTTACTGGCCTGGGCCTCGGTTCTGGAAAGGGAGAGCCCATCCCTGGAACTAGGGCTGTGGTCAGCTCTCTGGCAACACACAGAGCATGGATAGGGTTCACTATCACTATCTACACAAAAATCAGGGTATCACGAGGAACATGGAAATGGAAGGTCGGTGGGTAACCAAGGTATCAACCACACATGGCTGCTTAATACCATAGCTGTATTCCAGCATTCTCTGATCTGTTACCCACATTTTGTCTCTAGGTTCTCCGACCAGTACAGAGAAGGGAGGGGGGAGGTCATGGGAAGAACCACTTCTTGAAAATGGGGAACCTCAGTTAGGGTTCCTGACTGTCCTGCTTTGCCTGGGTTGGCGTGATTTTCCTGGGATTCAGGAATGAAGGCGCCAACCCAGGGGAAGTCCCAGGCAAAATGGAAGGGGCTGGTCACCCAATGACTCACCAAATAGAAATATAGAAGCACGCCTAATGAATTGGTGAATTCTGGTGTCATGGGCTGCTAACACCCCAGAAGGACAAGCCGTCCCCGTGTGCCTCTCCTGAAAGCACACTCAACACCACTTTTGAAAAAAAAAATTTAAGTTGATTTATTTTTTTTTAGTAATCTCTGCACCCAACATGTGGCTCGAACTCACAACCCCAAGATCAAGAGTTGCATGCTCCACTGACTGAGCCAGCCAGGTGCCCTGACAAATGACCTAGTTCTTCAATATATAAAGTGGAAAGGGGAAAAAACAGAGGTAGGAGGGAACCTATAGACGACAAGACACTTAAGAAACGTTATCAACCAATAGCAATGTGCAGATCTTATTTGGATCCTGATTTGAACAAATTAGAGAGAGAAATCTGAACTCTAATAGTATATTTTTGGTGATGTTAAGAAGTTGTTGGTACAGGGGTGCCTGGGTGACACAGTGGTTGGGTGTCTGACTCTTGGTTTCAGCCCGGGACATGATCTCGGGGTCCTGAGATCGAGCCCTGTGTTAGGCTCAACACTCAGTGGGGAGTCTGCTTGAGACTTTGCCCCTTCTGCTTGCGCTATCTCTCAAATAAATACTAAAAAAATAAGTTGTTAGTATAATAACGTATTGTAGTTATGCTTTCTCAGGAAGAGTCCTTACTTTTTAGAGACCCATACTGAAATATTTATAGTTGAAATGGTATGATACCTAGGTTTGCTTCAAAATAATCCAGGGGGAAGAAGGTGAGGGTAAAGATAAAGCAAACTTGGCCATTGGTGATAATTTTTGAAGCCAAGTGATGGTACATGCTATTCTCCTTACTGTTTGAAATGTTGACATGTTCCCTAATCAGAACAATCAAAAGAAGATGCATGGTGTTCTCATTTTTCCCATGTCCTAACCCTCCCTGCTTGGGATGGGGGGGGGGCTGTCCTTAGTCACAGGTAGGCCAGTGTCTCAACAGAATTTAGAATGACGCACATCTGTGAATTTTCCAAAATTATTGGTGAAGGACAAAGTCAATTTTTCGTTTTGCCAAATTAAAACAAAACGCTGCGGGAGCACCTGGGTGGCTCAGTCCGTTAAGTGTTTGCTTCCGGCTTGGGTCGTGGTCCCTGGGTCAATCCTGCTCAGTTGGGAGTCTGCTTCTCCCTCTCCCTCTGCCCTTCCCTCCACTCATTCTCTCTCTCTCTCTCTCTCTCTCTCGCTCGCTCGCTCTCTTTCTCAAATAAATACATAAAATCTTAAAAAAGAAAAAAAAAAAACACCATCAACTCTCAGCACCAATTCCTAACAGCAAGAGCATAGGAACACAATGACATCATTTCAGAAAAGAGTCAGCCTTTCAACTGGGCACCATTAGCCTCACAGACAAACTTGGCTTTGGTGACCCTATTTTCTCAGTTCACCCTGCAGATGACTGCACAAATAGCCTGGGGAAAGGAAGGAAGATGGGGGCCGGGGGAGCTGGCTGATCTCACTTCCCTCTGCTAGTGAGGGAAGGACTTGGAGGCTGTAGGGCTTAAAATCCATAGCTACTCAAGGGGTACAGGGGAGGTTCCCCCGAGTACTCATGGACCCACTCCTTTTCTTTTTTCTTTTTTTTTTTTGTTAAAGATTTTATTTATTTATTTGAGAGAGAGAGAGAGCACATGAGAAGGGGGAGGGTCAGAGGGAGAGGCAGACTCCCCATTGAGCAGGGAGCCCGATGCAGGACTCGATCCCGGGACTCCAGGATTATGACCTGAGCTGAAGGCAGTCGCTTAACCGACTGAGCCACCCAGGCGCCCCCCACCCCTTTTCTGAAGCCCTCTTTTATCTACTCCTACTTGTGTGTGGGGGGGGTGTTGCAGATTCAAGGGGGGCTTTCCTGCCAGGGGGCTCTCAGTGTAGGATATTTGGAAATGAGATGCTTTTTGCTCCAGTGGTCGATAACACCCGGCTCACAGCAGCCCGGGCTTTCTGTCTGTAGTCAGCCAACACCCAGGGCTCCTTTGTGACTACAGTGGAGCCGGCCCAGCCGTGGCGCTGGTATTAGCTGGTGGCCTGTGTGTGCCCCGGACACCCGAAGCCCCCATTTCACGCACTGTGACTTGCTCCTCTCCCCACCCTGCCTCCTCTCCCCTGAGACCCACCTCCCAACTGCTTTTGATGTTTTCCTTAAGGCAACGTATTTCAGGATCAGATATGAGCCCGTTTTCCCTGGCAACTCAGGGACACGAGAGAGAGAGATCATTCGGGGTGATGACGAAAATGTTCTGGAACCAGATAGGACCTAGATGGCGCAATGTTATGAATAGAGTAAATGCCACTGCTAGTAAATTATGTCATGTGTACCTTAGCAAAATAAAAAGAGATAAACAAATGAACAGATTGTCCCCTGGGTTCTCCTCGGGGCAAAGTCCTAAAGGAGGTCGGATATGGTTCACCCCACATTTCATAGAGGAGCATCCTGAGGTCCCCCATGGGGAAGGCGAGTTCTCGAGGACACCCGGCATATTAGGCCGAGGATGGGGCAGGACTCCACTTGTCGAATTTCACCCCCTAACCATGAACTTTTGGTCCTGATGAGGGAGCGGCGTAGGCCTTGCCTCCTTTCATAGGAATGGATTCTTGCCAATGGACCTGGTCACCCTCAGGGCACAAGCAGGCACCAGACATGTTTCTTTTGGCTGTGCTGTCTAATAGTCTCAAATTAATTGCCAGCATTTAAAATCAGGCAAGTTCCCATAAAAACCCAGAGTTCCAGCATCTTTTAAGGAGCAGATGCTCTGGCAGCCTTGAACCCACATTCCCATACGGTGGTGATGGGCGCTGATAGGGGTGTGTTCTCTCCAGTTCTCCACACTCCCCACCCACGACTCCCCATTGGCTCCCATTTATCCCCATGCCTCTGTTGTTTTTCTAATGCTCCCCCTGCTTTATTCATTTCCATTGTCTGCTTCCTAAGGGTTGGCACCCCTGCTTTGGCCCTGGGCTGGAGAACGGAGGGTCTCTGCACATTTTTGCTGGGTGGTATTGCAGCGACAGGGCAAGGTACTCACCCCTGGGGCTGTGTGTCTCAGCCTTTTCTGCCCTACCTTCACTGTGGCCTCGAGATGCAGTGGGCTAGTTTTGGCTACAGAATCTGCTTCTCTGCGGTGCTTTGCCTTTAAGCACTTTCCCCATTTTACAGATGGGGAAGTTACAGGAGAAAGAAACATAGAGCTGTATCCAAAGAAGAAACTCGCTTGAAGCCTAGCGTTGTGTCCGAGTGGATGCGGGCGTAGAGGGGCGTCTCCACGCAAAGGAATAGATTCAGCCATGAAAAGGAACAAAGTTCTGATACATGCCACAACATGGACGGACCTTGAAAACATTTTGCTAAGTGGAAGAAACCCTTCAAAAAAGGGCACGTTGTGTATGACTAATGCGAGGTGCCTAGAAGAGGTAAATTCGGAGAAGGTAGAATAGAGGTCAGGAGGGTCTTGGGGGGCAGGGGATGGGGAGTTGGTGTTGCATGACCACAGAGCTTCTGTTCAGGGTGATGAAAAATTTTGGAAATGATGATAATCGTTGCGTAGTACTGTAAACGTGATTAATGCCACTGAAATGTTCACTTAAAAAAGGATTTAAATAAGGGCGCCTGGGTGACTCAGCCGGTTGAGTGACTGACTCTTGGTTTTGACTTGGGTCATGATCTCGGGGTCCTGAGATCAAGCCCTGTGTCGAACCCCGTGTCAGGCTCTGCACTCAGCACAGAGTCTGCTTGTCCCTCTCCCTCTGCCCCTCCCCTCCCCACCCCCACTCTCTCTCTCCCAAATAAATAAAATCTAAGAAGAAAAAGGGGTAAAAATGGCACATTTTAGATGCTTTAGCACAATAAAAGAAATAATAAAAAAATGTTATTATCAACAGGAACTTGCACGAGGTACCTCTGCCCCTCTCTCCCCCCGTAGTGCTGCTAAACATAGAGAAAGGGGATCAAAATGTTTTAAAAGTTTTATTGTCAGGGCGCCTGGGTGGTTAAGCGTCCACTTTCGGCTCAGGTCATGATCCCAGGGTCCTGGGATCGAGCCCCGCATCGGGCTCCCTGCTCCGCGGGAAGCCTGCTTCCCCCTCTCCCCCTCCCCCTGCTTGTGTTCCCTCTCTCTCTGTCTGTCAAATAAATAAAATCTTTAGAAAAAAAATTCTATTGTCATTGAAGACACCAGGGACAGGGTGAGTGACCCTTCCCTTCCAACTCTCAATACGTGGTAACTTGCGCTTGGTCCCCACACATGGGCTTACCTGCGGCTCCTCTCCTTTGACCTCCTCATCATATTCATGGTGCTCAGTGGAGTTGTACTGTGTCATCCTGCAGGGTGATGATCCAATCCATGTGTGTTCTGTAAGCATCACAGTATCACATGAGCAGAGATCATGCCCGGTTTTCAGTTCAACATTATATCCCCTGCACGTACCCCGGGGCCTGGCACATAGTAGGCTTTTAACCAATATCTCATGAATGCAAGACTAGAAGTTCATAAGACAGGCATCTGCCAGATCAAAGTGTCACCTGTGGAAGATCCATGGTCAGCCTCCACCGTGTTGCCCAGATGATGCTTCCTTGATGATTTATCCTGCTGGGGGGCCATTCTCCCTTTCTGGCTAGCCCCCCCCCCTTTTTTTAAGATTTTATTTATTTGACAGAGAGAGAGAGAGAGAGAACACAAGAGTGGGGAGGGTCCCTCACTGAGCAAGGAGCCCGATGTGGGGCTCGATCCCAGGACCCCGGGATCATGACCTGAGCCGAAGGCAGATGCTTAATGACAGAGCCACCCAGGCTCCCCTTAAAGTTTTTTTTTATTTTAAATTTTTATTTATTTAGGGCGCCTGGGTGGCCCAGTTGGTTAAATTTTTATTTATTTATTTTTGAGAGAGAGAGCACATAAGCAGGGGGAGGGTCAGAGGAAGAAGCAGACTCCCTGCTGAGCAGGGAGCCCTATCCCGGACTTGATCCCAGGACCCTGAGATCATGACCTGAGCCAAAGGCAGACGCTTAACTGGCTGAGCCACCCAGGCGCCCCAACTCGGTGATTTTTTAAAAAATTTATTTAGTTGTGCAACCATCACCACAATACAGTTTTAGAATACTTTCATCACCCCGGTAAGATCCCTCATGCCCATTTATTGTCAACTCCATTCCCACTCCAAGCCCCAAGCAACTACTAATCCACTTTCCATCTCAAAGGATTTGCCTTTTCTGAACATTTCATAGGGATGAGATCGAATAATTCATGGTCTTTTGTGACTAGCTTCTTTTCTTAGCATGTTTTCGAGCTTCACCCATGTTATAGCATGTATCAGTAATTTATTCCTTTTTATTACTCAACATTGTTTGTTTAACCACTCATCAGTTCCTGGATATTTGTGTTGTTTCTACGTTTGTCTATTACGAATAATGCTGCTATGAACATTCCTGTACAAGGCTTTATATGGACATATGTCTTCATTTCTGGGTTGTAAATACCTAGGAAGTTAGTTGATGGATCATATGGTAAGTTTCTGTTTACACGTTTAATAAACTGCCAAACTGTTTTTCCAAAGTGGCTGCACCATTTTACATTCCTACCAGAAATGTTTGAGGGTTTCTGTTTTCCACATCCTTACCATTTGTTATTCTGGCTTTTTTTGTTTTTTTTTATTATAGCCATCTGGGTGGATATGAAGTGGTATCTCATTGTGGTTTTAATTTGCATCTATGTAATGATGAATGTTGTTTGGCATCTCTTCATGAAACATTTCCTCACTCTTAAGAGCAAGTCATGAAGAAATAGTAGCCTCACTCCTTCTAAACAGATGTGAGGTCTGGGACCTTTTCACCATCCTAGGATGAGTGACCCAGAGGAGGGAAGAACTCAGAAAGCTGCACCAATGAAACAGTACCCAGAGTCCATCCAATCTTCAGTCGTCTTCAGTCACAGGAGCCAATAAATCCTTTGTATGGTTGAAGCCAACTTGAGTTGGATTTTCTGTTACTTGCACTTTGCTGAGTATAATGGAGAGAGGCAAATTTCCTTATCAATTCTGGTGCACAGACTGAGCATTTGGAATGAACATGGCATGCTTGCTCAAGTGAAGACTAAGAACTCAGTTCAAGGAACACAAGGGTGGTTCAGTCAGTTAAGCATCTGACTTGGACTCAGGTCATGGTCTCAGGGTCCTAGGATCAAGCCCCAATTCAGGCTCCCTGCTCAGCTGGAACTCTGCTTGTCCCTCTACCCTTCCCCCTTGCTTGTGCATGCCCTCTCTCTCTCAAATAAATAAATAAATAAATAAATAAAATCTTAAAAAAAAAAAAAAAGGGAACACAATTCAAGTAGAACAAAGGAGTTGATGGAGGGAGATACCTGGCTTCAACACAGACATCCAAGAGCAAGAATGGAGGAAGGTAGAGAGAGGAGAATGAGCTAAAAGTGGCCAGAGGACACCGCACTGAAAAAGAGCACAGAATATTATTTTAGCCCAAACTAAGAAACGTGTAATGGTTCCTTTGTGAGAAAGAACAAGAAATTAGTATCAGAACGAATACTATTGTATAAGATACACAATCCGTTACGTGCCTTTCTCTTCAAGGTATTAACATTACGGAGTCTTCATGAGTTCAGTCATTCTTCACTTCTCCTTTTCTCATCTCAGTAAAGTCCCAATAGCACAGACGTTGGACAGATATTGGATAAATAATATCCAATAGTTGGAGAGGTAGAATATGATGGGGAAAATTATGTGGCTTTAACAGCAACATTAAGAGTTTCTTTCGAGGTGGGAATTCTTTGTCAATCAGGATGACTCAATAAGTGCTTGAGTTGGATAGTGAGCCTCCTCTTCTTCCCCAGGCCTTTAGGGGCCTACAGCACCCCGGCTTCAGAAAAGGGGCAGCCACCCAGACAAGGAGAAAGAGAAGCAGCTGGTCTCCCAGGGGGAATCCTAGAAGGAGAAGATGAGGAGCGGAGACAGGGAGGAGAGGAAATGAGAAACCAGGGGCACAGTGGAAAGCTACGCACTATCTCCTAAAATCTCCACTTGACCCGTTGTTGTAGAAACTAAAGAAGCTGAATTCACACTGGACTTGGTGTGGTGTGCAGAAGAGATAGCACACAGACAAACTGGAACCCAAGTGGCAAGGGTGGCCAGGAAAACATAAATCTCCCAGGAAGAAGCAGAAGTCAAGGGCAGGACTTTGGATTTCTGCGAGTTCTGGGGCATAGGATGGAAGGTGTCTCTAAGACAGTTTCATGTTTTGCCTTTTGTGGCGGGATGGTCCCCAGCTGGTATCTGAGTTACACACACCTATCTGAACTAGATGAACTCTTGTTCAACCATTACAGTCAATGGCTTGGGAAACAGATGAATTTGTACAGATAGACACGAGAAAAAGAGTGCTAGAATAAACTGAGTACAAGGGAACTGAAGAGTCACCAAGATCTCCATTGCCCCCAAATTCCAGGTCCACATGTTTTTAAGTTTTTATTTAAATTCCAGTTAGTTAGGCGCCTGGGTGGCTCAGTCGTTAAGCATCTGCCTTCAGCTCAGGTCATGATCTCAGGGTCCTGGGATCGAGCCCCTCCTGGGGCTCCCTGCTCTGCGGGAAGCCTGCTTCTCCTTCTCCCACTCCCCCTGCTTGTGTTCCCGCTCTCGCTTTGTCTGTGTCTGTCAAATAAATAAATAAAATCTTTAAAATAAAATAAATTCCAGTTAGTTAACACACAGTGTAATGTTAGTTTCAGGCGCACAACATAGTGATTCAACATTTTCGTACAACACCCAGAGCTCATCACAATAAGCGCACTCCTTAATCCCCATCACCCGTTTCACCCATCCCGCCTCCCCTTCCCCTCTGGTAACCATCAGTGTGTTCTCTATAGTTAGGAGTCTGTTTCTCAGCTTTATAAGTGGATTCTACCAAACTTTTTTTTTTTAAAGATTTTATTTATTTGACAGAGAGAGAGACACAGCGAGAGAGGGAACACAAGCAGACGGAGTGAGAAAGGCAGAAGCAGGCTTCCTGTCGAGCAGGGAGCCCGATGCAGTGCTTGATCCCAGGACCTCATGACCGGAGCCGAAGGCAGACACTTAATGACTGAGCCACCCAGGTACCCCCCCTACCAAACTTTCAAAACACGATTTGAAACAGAGAGAGAAAGAAAACTTCCCAGATAACATGAGACTGGTGTGATCTTGATTCTAAAACCAGAGAAGATCAACACAAGAAAATTAAAGGCCCATTTCACTTATGAGTGTAGATGCCAAAGTCCTGCCTAGTGTTGAACTATCCTTGCAGCCCAGGGATAAATCCCACTTGGCTATGGTATGTGTGCTGCTAAAGGTGATTTGCTAGTATTTTATTGAGGATTTTTGCATCTTCATGTGCTGCTAAATGTGATTTGCTAGTATTTTATTGAGGATTTTTGCATCTATGATCATCAGGAATATTGGCCTACAGTTTTCTTTTCTTGCATTGTCTTTGGTTTTGGTATCAGGTGATGGTGGCCTCATAAAATGAGTTTGGAGGGTCTGGAGGTGTTCCTTCTTCTACTTTTGGAAGAGTTTAAGAAGGATTTGTATTAGCTATTGGAATGTTTGGTAGAATTCAGCCACAAAATCATCTGGTCCTGGGCTCTTCTTTGCTGAAAGTTTTTGATTACTGATCAATCTCCCTATTTGTTACTGATCCGGTCAGGCTTTCTATCTCTTCTTGATTCAGAAAATGTGGTATAGGAGTGCCTAGCTGGCTCAGTCAGCAGAGCATGCAAGTCTTGATCTCGGGGTTGTGTGTTCAAGCCCCACGATGTGTGTAGAGATGACTTAAAAATAAAATCTTTAAAAAAGAAAGAGCATGTGGTATATATCTATACAATGGAATACTATTCAGCCTTAAAAAAGGAAATCCTGCCATCTGCAATGACATGGATAAACCTGGATCAATTTATAATAAGTGAAATAAGCCAGCCATGGAAAGACAAATACTGCATGATCTCACTTATTTGTGGAATCTAAAATGGTCACATTCATAGAAGCAGACAGTAGAGTGGTGGTTGGCAAGGGCTCAGGGGAGGGAGAAATGGGGAGATGCTGGTCAAGGAGTACGAGCTTTCAATTACGCAACACGAATAAGTTCTAGAGATCTAACTGATGTACGACACTGATCACAGTTAACAATACTATACTGAATACTTGAAGTATGCTAAGAGAGTAGATCTTAAGTGTCCTGACCCCCTCCACACACACACACACACAAGAAGATAGTAAATATATTAATTAGCTTAGTTGTGGTGATTATTTCATAATGTGTACGAATATCAAGTCAAGTTGTACACCTTAAGTATATACAATTTCTAATTGTCAGTCATACCTCAATAAAGGTGGGAGCAGAAAGAGAGGAAAAGTTTACCTAGGAAATTAGCCAACTGGACCCAACAATGTATTAAGAAAATAGTAACCTGGGGCGCCTGGGTGGCTCAGTTGGTTAAGCGACTGCCTTCGGCTCAGGTCATGATCCTGGGGTCCCGGGATCGAGTCCCACATCGGGCTCCCTGCTCAGCAGGAAGTCTGCTTCTCCCTCTGACCCTCTTCCTTCTCGTGCTCTCTATCTCTCATTCTCTCTCTCTCAAATAAATAAATAAAATCTTTAAAAAAAAAAAAAAAAAAGAAAATAGTAACCTGTGGGCGCCTGGGTGGCTCAGTCGGTTGAGCGGCTGCCTTCAGCTCAGGTCATGATCCCAGGGTCCTGGGATCGAGTCTCACGTTGGGCTCCCTGCTCCTTGGGAGGCTGCTTCTCCCTCTGCTTCTCTCTCTCTCTCTCTCTCTCTGTCTCTCATGAATAAATAAATAAAATCTTTAAAAAAAAAAAAGAAAATAGTATACTGTGATCAAGTAAGGTTTATCTCAGGAATGCGAGGATAGCTCAAAATAAGAAAACCTACCCTTGTAATTCATCATATTATTAGGCTAAAGGGAGTAAATCCTGTGATTATCACACTTCACATAGAGAAAACATTTGATATCATTCAATCAAGAATGTTATACAGGGAAGTCAAATAACAAAGTAGTGCCCCCTTCTGGAATTATAAGGTGGGACATTTTCATTCAATGCTTAGTGAGTTACTGACTACTATGTACAAAGCACCGTGCTAGGAGGGGAAGAATGAAGGGGAGTAAGTCGGAGGGGGAGACGAACCATGAGAGACGATGGACTCTGAAAAACAAACTGAGGGTTCTAGAGGGGAGGGGGGTGGGGGGATGGGTTAGCCTGGTGATGGGTATTAAGGAGGGCACATTCTGCGTGGAGCACTGGGTGTTATGCACAAACAATGAATAAAGGAACACATCAAAAACTAATGATGTAATGTATGGTGATTAACATAACAATAAAAATTATTTTAAAAAAAGGCACTGTGCTAGGTGTGCTTCTTACATGGTATCTTTAGCCCTTATTACCCCCATATGCAGTAGGTTCTATTATAATCCCCATTTTATGGACGCATACCCTATTGTGTGCTTCCCCCCTGTGAGTCATGTGGCCCCAGAGACAGTATCCCTACTCTCAGGAAAACAAGAGCCCCAGCTCTGCCATGGGCCACAGGCACAAAGAGTTTCCTGATCTTTGTCGGAGGCCCCCAGGAGGGCGTCCTTCCCATTCAGCATGCCAAGAGATATGGATCAGCAGAAACCAAGCCTGGAAGTCTGCAAAGAGGAAGAGTGACAGGCCTTGGCCGTCACCAGTGTCTTCCTCCCACAAGACTCTGGTTCCAGGCAGAACCCCAAGCTTATTATTTATAGCTCTCCGTTCCCCAGCTGGAGGGGGAGCTGTCTGTGTATTTAGCTGCTGGATCATTCGTCCAGAGACTGAAAAGCCGACTGAGCCTCGTGAACAGTCAGGAAGAACTGAAACTGGTGATCTCCACTGATCTAGAAGCCAGCGAAGCCCATGCATCTGTATGCCGGGAGAGACCCCAGCAAACCGGGTCCCACTCTTGGAGATGCTTCTTCCTGGAGGTTCTGTTCTTTTCAGAGACACTCTATATCCTCCCAACACTTCACTCAGGACTCTCCTGTTCCCTGGCTTCTGGGCTGTGGCAACCCATGGTTCAGGCCTGGGTTCAAATCCCAGCTCTGAAACTTCCTAGTTGTGTGACCTCCAGAAAGGGACTGAACCCCTTTCTAAGCTTCACTTCCTCATCTACAAAATGGAATCTGTAAAAGTAGCTACCTCATGGGGTTGTGATGAGGAAGAAATAAGATAAAACATGCAAATGGCGTAGCACTGAGTCTCACCTACCAAGCACCCATCACATGTTAATTCATGTCAGCAGTAGAGGTCGTGGTGATTGGTAATACTATTATTATGATCGTTACTACTACTGCCATTACTATGACTGTCGTCCCATCTCAGGACAAAGCAGAAGGACAGCAGGTGGTAGTGGCTTTCACAAGACCATTTACTCGCTGAAGTCCTTGGTAAAGGACTTGAATGGTCGTGTATCCCAGTCTCCCAGGTGATGCCTGACCTCACCAGGATTCTATAAACACCATGCACTTCCATCCAGTGGCTCATTCCATCTTTTGGATAGTCAGGAAGTTCTACCTTCTTGCAAAGGACATTTGGAGTTGCCTCCTATGCTTCGTATTTTCCATCTACCCATCCAGATCTACTCTCTACCTCCTCTACCCGGCTTTCTGCTCCGGGGGGCGGGGGCTGATGAATACGAATTACATCAACACTAATTGATCATTGCCCTCTTGTTTATAGTCGGGGTCAGCCCCCGGGAAACACCAGCAGGACAGTAGCACCAGAGGAAAGAGGCTGCAGTGTTAATACCCCCAGCTCTCTCTTTTCCAGACACAGCATGCTGATGGCATTCCTCCACCAAAGGCCACAGCTCTTGCCAGGCAGCCTTCTAAAACTGGAGTTACTCTGGGTTCTGCTAACTGGTCTCTCTGGTTGCAGATTCAAGCAGGAAGAGAAATGCTGTGATCAGGGAAGTAGAGAATGCAGAGGGAGCAAGGAAAGGGGCATCCAACCCAGCCAGGCTGGGGAGGGGGGTGCGGATAATCAGCAAAATATTTCCCTACAGGCTTCCAAATCTGCTACCCTTCAGTTGATGATCAAGACTATTAATTTTCCTTATGTTTAGGCTAGACGCATCTGGGACTGGTAAACTGGTCTGGTTTCCAGCACTTTGCAACAAGTCAGAGTGAGCCCCAGAGCACAGGAAGCCGTCAGATTTGTTCAGGGCTATGTCCCCAGAACCCAGCACACAGCCATGATCTAACATAACAGGCACAGGGGGGCCAAGCCATACAATTCCGGGGGCACCTGTGTCCTGCGCATTCTCTACACATCACACCTCACCCCCAAGGAGTGCACAATAGAGGGGACTGTGTCAGTCTAGCCACATCTGCTAAATAAAGGAATGAATGAATTGGCTCTACTCCCCAAATTAAACCAGCCACAGACTCATTTCATTTGGAAGATTTCTCTGTGGGTTGTGACAGGTGAAAAGGGGGGAAATTTTCAATTATGGGGAAGTGGCTGCATTAGTCAGAGTTCTCCAGAGAAACAGAAACAACAGGAGACACACATAAAAAGAGATTTACTCTCAGCAATTGTCTCACGTGATTATGGGGGCTGAGAAGTCCCAATGTCTGCAGTTGGTGAGCTGGAGACCCAAGAGAGCTGATGGCCTAAGTTCCCATGTGAGTCCAAGTCCGAAAGCAGGAAAAGGCTGATGACCCAGCTCCAAAAACGTCTCCCTTACCTTTCCTTTTTGTTCTGCTCGGTTCTCCAATGGCCTGGAAGAGCCCACTGCACTGGGGAGGGCAATGCAATGCCCTCTCTCTACAGGTTCAAAAGTTTCTCTCCTCCAGAAATACTCTGACAGACACACCCAGAGTAATGTTTAACCAAATATCTGGGCACACTGTGCCCCCTCAAGTTGACAAAGTTGACCCCGTCGGTGCTAAAGCTTTCAAAGGTGTGAGTCCAGAGTAACCAAATGCCCGAAAAGCACTTAAAGTCCAAATTCCTGTCATTTTTTTAGTTGGATCTCCGTGTTCCCCTTACCACACCTGGGAGCCTCACTCGGCGACAGAACACACACGCACGCACGCACACACGCACGCACGCAGAGCTATAGTCACAGTCCTGGAGGCATCCAGGCAGAAGAACAGGAGTAACAGGCATCTATCCTGCGATCCGACCTTCCTCCCCAGCCGGGAATGGTTGGTTTTCAACTGCCCACTTGGCAAAACCGCTGGGACCACTGCCAGGTCTCTGGGGAAACAAGGCAAGTGGCTGGGAACTGTTGAGAATTCCCTCCAGCAGCCCCTGCCCAGGAGTGCCAGGCCCCCGTGGTGGGACCTCCGTGCCTCTCAGGGGGCAGAGCTCCTCTCTGTTAGGGAGCCTGGGATGCTGATGAATCCCCCACAGTTGGGCTGGGTGGGGTTATGTGGAGAGGAGAGGGCAGAGCACCATAAGAACTGGCTTTTATTTATTTTTTTTGAAAGATTTTATTTATTTGTCAGAGAGAGAGAAAGCACGCACAAGCAGGGGGAGCGGCAGGCAGAGGGAGAAGCAGGCTTCCCGCGGAGCAGGGAGCCCGATGCGGGGCTCGATCCCAGGACCCCGGGATCATGACCTGAGCCGAAGGCAGACGCTTAACCAACTGAGCCACCCAGGGATCCCAAGAACTGGCTTTTAATTAACGACTTATTGTGAGCCTGGCACTGGATCTTATTTAATCCTCACAACGGCTGCCCTGCTCCCTGCCATGGTCATTCATTTTTAAGAGCAGAAACTGAGGCCCAGGGAAGTTAAGGGACTTGCCCCACTTCACAGATGAGGAAACAGGTACAGAGAAGCTGGATTGCTTAACCATAAGAGCACAGAGCTGCTGAGTGGGGAGGCTGGGAAAGATGCCAGACTTCCAAAGAAAAAGAAGAGCAGGGGAGACCACTGGTGGGGGAAGAAGGGGACCACCTCAGTCCATATTTTGACTTGTCCTTTATTTTTTTATTCCTATTCAGCATCCGAAACCTCCTCTGAGATGCCTTCCCCAACTCCCCTCCTTCCTCCTGCTCTATCCTGCCAACGGACAGCCTCCAATGAATTTTCTTTCAACATGAATTTATCATTAACATTTAAAAATTGGGAGATTTCACATTTCAAAAATCTAGATATCTAGCCTCTGTTTAAAAAAGACTGGGTGCCTGGGTCCTGGCCAGTGCTGCCCCATGGCATGAAGACGGGGACACGTAAGGAGAAGGGTCTACACTATCAGCTTCCACCATCTGGGTCCCTCGCCCCACAACCTATTTGAACTCTGTTCCTTCTCGAAGTTGGTTCGAGCTACACTGTCCTCTTGGCTGTTTCTCAGACACATCCAGCTCCTTCCCACTGAAGACACCAGCCCCGTCTTATACTCAAAATGCTCTTCTTCAGGATCAGCTTGGGACTGGAGCCCTCCTTCCCTGGTCTCAGTCAATTGTCCCCCAAAGAGCAGCACACACAACCCCTTATTAGGGGTTGAATTGTGTCCCCTAGAATAAGATATGTTGAAGCTCTAACACCCCAGCCCACCCCTGGTACCTGCAACATGACTTTATTTGGAAATAGGGTCTTTGCAGATGTAATCGGGTTAGTCTAATCATCTTTGGCAAGGGGATGGAATAAACTAGGGCAAATATGACCACTTGGGCCACCTCTTCAGAAACATCCTGGGGGACATCTAAAGAAGGGGGAAGCTACCCAAAACAGACAGGAAGAAGGGAATACATGAGATAGTGATGCGTGAAACCACAAAGCCCCCGATGGCTAAGTCCCTGGACAACAGTCAACAAGGGTTTACTGAGCACCTACTCCATGAATGCACCAGAGTGTCAACTCAGGGCCAATTGCTCAGCTATTCTTCTACTTTAACCCACAGAAAGACTATGAGTGATACAAGGTACGTCCCTTGCAAGAACTGAGAGCCCTGATTACGTTGAAAGCAAGTTCAATGGTCCTTCACCTAGGGAAGGTAGAAACCAAAATAGCATTAACAGACTGAAATGAATGTTATCACTATGAACAGTTTGTTACACTGCTTCATTCTCAAATGTTCCACTGCAAATTTCCATAGGAAGAGGGGATAGTCTTATATTCTTGGTACATGCTAAGCTTTTTTACATTCATTTTCCCATTTAGAGGGCGGCTATTATTATTTTTATGCCTCTTTAAAGATGAGCCTGATGCACAGAGAGATTCAATTACTTGTCCCAGGTCACACAGCTGGTACATGGTGGAGCCAAATGTCTCTGAGTCTCGGGCTTTAGATCACTATTCTTTATGCTATTTTCCTAGACAGGGACCATCCATTCATGACAGGTGATGTGATAGAATAACATAAATGTCATGTAGACATAAGAAAAGTGAGAGCCAGGGGTGCCTGGGTGGCTCAGTCGGTTAAGAGTCCAACTCTTGATTTTGGCTCAGATCATGATCTCAGGGTCTTGAGATCGAGCCTCACATCAGGCTCCGCGCTGGGCGTGGAGCCTGCTTAAGATTCTCTCTCTCCTTGCGGCACCTGGGTGGCTCGGTCGTTAAGCATCTGCCTTCGGCTCAGGTCATGATCCCAGGGTCCTGGGATCGAGCCCCGCATCAGGCTCCCTGCTCCGCCGGAAGCCTGCTTCTCCCTCTCCCACTCCCCCTGCTTGTGTTCCCTCTCTGTGTGTCTCTCTCTGTCAAATAAAAATAAATAAATAAGTGGTTCTCTAGCTGGCCTTTAAAAAAAAATTTCATAAAAAAAAAAGATTCTCTCTCTCCTTTTCCCTCTGCCCCGCCCTCCCTTAAATAAAAAAAAGAAAAGAGGGTCGCCTGGGTGGCTCAGTTGTTAAGCATCTGCCTTTGGTTCAGGTCGTGATCCCGGGGTCCTGGGATTGAGCCCCACATCGGGCTCCCTGCTCTGCGGGAAGCCTGTGTCTCCCTCTCCCACTCTCCCTGCTTGTGTTTCCTCTCTCGCTGTGTCTCTCTCTGTCAAATAAATAAATAAAATCTTTTATAAAATAAAAAAAAGAAAAGAAAAGTGAAAGCCATACACTGTGAAAATTTCATTTTGATTGAACATCATTTCCCAGATCAGTCTTTTGTGTCCCTGCTATATCTAACACTTCAAGGCTGAAAGCCTATGGACAAGTAGGGACAAAAACCAAATGCATTTTCAGAGACAATCATTAAATAACAAGGGTGCAAATATTTATCCAGGAAGTATCAGAAAATATCAGGCAAATTATCATCCTCTGACTTTATATTAAATTAGAAAGTAAATTATGGAAACACTAAATTTGTACACAAACAAAAATTTCAAGTGAATACTATTTGTCTGGTTTGCTAACCGGAAATCAGCCACTGTCTCCACCAAGCAATTATAAACAGACTCTAATCGCCTGGCTGGAAATGAAAAGCAAACCTGCTCTAAGTCTAAAGCTTGCTGCTCTCATTAGTTTAGTAACATTGTAGTGTTCAGTAACAGCCCTGAGGATTAGCACCCACCAGCTGGGCTCATCTGACAAAGGCAATTTAAACCCCCAAAGAAACAAGACGTAATTATAATTTATAAAGATAAAGGCTTAAAATGTGTTTCTGAACACCAAACAAATGCAATATGTATCTCTCTCTTACAACGTGGGTGGCAGTATAGATATTATTCCTGATCCAAGGGGCTTTGGACAATGTGGATTGAGAGGTTCTATATCCTTAAATAATATATATATTAAATATAAATATATATTTATATATTTACATATTTATGTTCTATTAAATACATATATATTTTTTGATCTAGAAGTTCATTCCCAGAAACTTATTTTTATGAAATTAAGAAAGCCTTCGAAGACTTGGCTACAAGAATGTTATCATTGTGTTGTCTAAAATAATGAAGAGGCACCTGGGGGGCATAGCTGGTTAAGCACCCAACCCTTGGTTTCCACTCAGGTCGTGATCTCAGGGTCCTGGGATCCAGCCCAGCATGGGGCTTTGCGCTCAGTGTGGAGTCTGGGGGAGATTCTCTCTCTCTCCCTCTCCCTCTCCTTCTGCTCCTTCTCCTGCTGGCTCTCTCTCTCTAAAATAAATGAATAAAATCTTTTTAAAAAATCAGTGTAGGGGGCATCTGGGTGGCTCAGTCATTAAGCGTCTGCTTTCGGCTCAGGTCATGATCCCAGGGTCCTGGGATCGAGCCCCGCATCGGGCTCCCTGCTCGGCGGGAAGCCTGCTTCTCCCTCTCCCACTCCCCCTGCTTGTGTTCCCTCTCTCGCTGTCTCTCTCTCTGTCAAATAAATAAATAAAATATTTAAAAAAAAATCAGTGTAGAACATCTATACAATGGAGACTATATATATATAAAGACGGTATGGAACTTGATATCCTGACACATAAAGAAGGTGGGGAAGGCAGGCACTTAGAATCAGAACTTAAATAGACCTTTTCCCTAAGAAGATATACAAATGAACAACAAGCACATGAAAAGATGCACAACATCAGCAATCATTCGAGAACTACAAATCAAAACCACAATGAGATACCACTTCACACCCACTAGGATGGCAATTATAACAACGACAACAACAAAAACAGAAAACAGCAAGTGTTAATGAGGATGTGGAGATATTGGAACCCTCGTGCACTGTTGGTGGGAATGTGAAAGGATGCCACCACTGTGGAAAACAGTATGGTGGTTCCTCAAAAAATTAAACTTAGAATTGCTACATGAAGGGCGCCTGGGTGGCTCAGTTGTTGAGCGTCTGCCTTTGGCTCAGGTCATGATCCCAGGGTCCTGGGATCGAGTCCCGCGTCGGGCTCCTGCTCGGCCGGAAGCCTGCTTCTCCCTCTCCCACTCCCCCTGCTTGTGTTCCCTCTCTCGCTGTCTCTCTCTCTGTCAAGTGAATAAAAATCTTAAAGGAAAAAAAAAGAATTGCTACATGAATCAGCAATTCCACTTTTGGTTATATACAGAAAAAAAATTGAAAGAAGGGACTCTAACAGATATTTGTTCACTAATATTCATAGCAATAGCCCCATATTCACTCACGATAGCCGAAATATGGAAACAACCCAATGATGGGTGGATAAGCAAAATGTGGTCTCTCCATACAATGGAAAATTTTTAGCCTTAAAAAGGAAAGACGTTCTGACACATTACAACATGGGTGAACTTGAGGACATGATGCTCAGTGAAATAAGCCGGACACAAAAAGACAAGCACTGTATGATTCCACTTATATGAACTACTTAGAGTCGTCAGAGTCAGAGACAATGAAAGTAGAGTTGTGGTTGCCAGGGGCTAGAGGGAGGAGAAAACAGGGAAATACTGTTTAATGGGGACAGAGTTTCAGTTTGAGATAATGGAAAAGTTCTGGAGATGGAGGTGGTGATTGTTGCACAACAACGTTAATGTACTTAAAGCCAAAGAACTGTACACTTAAAAATGGTTAAAATGGTCAATTTTGTGTGCGTGTATACATATATACACACACATATTTTTAAAGATTTTATTTTTAAGTTATCTCAAAACCCAACCTGGAGCTTGAACTCACAACCCTGAGATCAAGAGTCACATGCTCCACCCACTGAGCCAGCCAGGTGCCCCTTATGCTTATTTTACATATTTTACCACAGTTTTTTTTTTTTAACTTGAGACTGTTGCTTCTATTTTTTCTATACTGAACACATATTTGTGCAACTTGCCACATTTTAAAATGTAGATATAACATGAAATTAGTCAGGTATAAAATAAAAATCTCAAAAGGTCATTTGTAAGTGCGTTACCAACATAGACTTAAGGAATACCAAGTTCAAGCAAAGTGATTAGGGAATTACCAACTCCCTGAGAATAAAGAAATCTAATTATGTGTTCATCCAGTATTTATGGAGTGTCTACTGTGTGCTAGGCACAATTCAGACCCTGGGGATACTGTGTGAGTAGGCTAGAAACCATGCCTGCCGTTGGGCATGAGTGGGGGTGGATTCCCAGGAAATAAAGCAGTGATCATTTCAGACAGTGAAAATGCTGTAAAAAATAAGAGAGTATTAGGTAGACAGTATCTTAGGGGAGAGACAAGCCCTCTTCAGATAGTGTCTTCAGGGAAGTTCTCTCTGAGGAAATTATATTTGAGCTGAGGCCAGAGTTACCAAGGCAAGAGGATTCGGGGTGTTGAAAACAACGACCATGAAACCAAGCTCATTCAAACAGTGGTTCTCAACCCTGGCTCCACTTCAGAATCATCTGCTTTAAAATCACGTCAGGGGCGCCTGGGTGGCTCAGTTGTTTAAGCGTCTGCCTTCAGCTCAGGTCGTGATCCCAGGGTCCTGGGATCGAGTCCCAAGATGGGCTCTCTGCTCAGTGGAGAGCCCGCTTCTCCCTCTCCACTCCCCCTGCTTGTGTTCCCTCTCTCGCTGTGTCTCTCTCTGTCAAATAAATAAATAAAATCTTTAAAAATAAAATAAAATAAAATCACATCACATCGATGCCAGCTTCCACCTAGAACAAGAGAATCAGAATCTCTGGGCATGGGCCGGCAACCAAGACTTTTTTTTTTCCAAATGCCTTTTCTACAGACAATCAGTGAACTTGTGGGCACCAAAAAATATATGTTTTTAAGATTTTATTTATTTAGGGCGCCTGGGTGGCTCAGATGGTTAAGCGTCTGCCTTCGGCTCAGGTCCTGATCCCAGGATCCTGGGGTCAAGTCCCACATCGGGCTCCCTGCTTCTTGGGAGCCTGCTTCTCCCTCTGCTTCTCTCTCTCTCTGTCTCTTTCCCTCTCTCTCTCCCTCTATCTCTCATGAATAAATAAATAAAATCTTTTTAAAAAAGATTTTATTTATTTATTTGAGAGTGAGAGCACGAGAGAGAGAGAGAAAGCAGAGTGGAGGGGCAGAAGAAGAAGCAGGCTTCCTGCTGAGCAGGGAGCCCGATGCGGGGCTCGATCCCAGGACCCCAGAATCATGACCTGAGCTGAAGGCAGACACTTCAGCAACTGAGCCATTCAGGCACCCCTGGGCACCAAAACGTTAAACACAATACCATTTACAATACCTTAGAAAAAAATGGGACATTTAGTGGAAATCTAACAAAGCATGTACAGGACTTCTATACTGAAAATTAATAAACACTGATAAGGAAAATCTAAATATAATGGTGACACAGACCATGTTCATGGATTAGAAGACTCAGCATAATAAATATGTCAGGTCTCCCAAATTGATAAACACATAATGCAATTCATGTCAAAATCCAAGTAAGATTTTTTTATAGTTCTGGATAAGATAATTCTAAACTCCATAACAGGTTTTTCAAAGAAGACTAAAGTGGGAGGAATCAGTCTACCCAACATCTGGACTTATTTTATAACTACAGTTATCAGGACTGTGTGGTATTGGGGAAGGGATAGAGGTATAAAATTGATGGAACAGAACAGAGGA
Organism: Eumetopias jubatus; assembly: GCF_037043125.1. NCBI lineage: Eukaryota > Metazoa > Chordata > Mammalia > Carnivora > Otariidae > Eumetopias > Eumetopias jubatus. Next base: position 78,698,500 of record NW_028274818.1, on the reverse strand, counting down.
CACAGAAATGGACCCACACAAGTATGGCTGACTGATTTTTTTATAAAGCTGCAAAAGCAGCTCAGTGGAGGAAACATTGGTGCTAGAGAAACTGGATGTTCAAAGACAAAGACAGAGACAAAGAAGAAGAAATTATTTAACATGAAAGATAAGATGAGGGATCCTTGTGATGATGGAACGATCTTCACTGTATTAATGTCAGTGTCCTTTGTGCTTTTGTGTCACAGTCTAGACTGTATTCTTCAAAAAGGTCAATGACATGAAACACAGAGAGGAACTATCTATCTTCCCTAAATCAAGAGTCTAAAGAGACATGACGACCAAACGCAACATGACCCAGAATTTATTATTTATTTATTTATTTATTTTGCTCTATAGGACATTGCGGGATAATCAGTGAAATTGAATGACATCTGTATATTAGATTGTAATGTTGTATGAATGGTAATTTCCTGATCTCGCTATGCCCTTGCTCTCAGGAAACACACACGTTGAAGTACTTACTGGTAAAGTGGTGTACTGTAAAAGAGTTCAGGGGTGCCTGGGTGGCTCAGTTGGTTAAGTGACTGCCTTCGGCTCAGGTCATGATCCTGGAGTCCTGGGATCTAGTCTCACGTCTAGCTCTCTGCTCGGTGGGGTGTCTGCTTCTCCCTCTGACCCTCTTCCCTCTCATGCTCTCTGTCTCTCATTCTCTCTCTCTCAAATAAATAAAATCTTTTAAAAAATAAAATAAAAAGGGATGCCTGGGTGGCTCAGTCATTAAGCGTCTGCCTTCGGCTCAGGTCATGATCCCGGGGTCCTGGGATCGAGTCCCACATCGGGCTCCTTGCTCGGTGGGGAGCCTGTTTCTCCCTCTCCCTCTATTGCTCCCCCTGCTTGTGCTCTCTCTCTCTCTCTCTCTCTGACAAATAAATAAATAAAAATCTTTGAAAAAATAAAAAAATGAAAAAAAAAGAGTTCAGAAAAAAACTTATAGCAATAAATAGAGAATGATAAAGCAGATATAGTAAAATGTTAACATAAGGAATCCGGGTAAAGATTTTCCAGGAATTTCTTGTAACACTCTTACAACTTTCTAGTAAGTCTGGAAGTTAAAAAAGAAAAAAGAATATGGGTCTGGGGTCTATGCTAAATCCTTCCTCGGTCACTTCAGGGTTGTGATATTGTGCAAATTTTTTACTATTTCTTTTTTTTTAAGATTTTATTTATTTATTTGAGAGAGAATGAGAAATGGAGAGCACGAGAGGGAAGAGGGTCAGAGGGAGAAGCAGACTCCCTGCTGAGCAGGGAGCCCGACGTGGGACTCGATCCCGGGACTCCAGGATCATGACCTGAGCCGAAGGCAGTCGCTTAACCAACTGAGGCACCCAGGCGCCCCTTGTTTACTATTTCTACGGCCAGTTTCCTCATCTATAAGAATGAGTACTATGACTTATCTCAGGAGTCCTTATAAACCTTAAGCTAGTAGATAATTGCACAATGATTAGAATGGTCACTGGCAGATAATAAGTGCTCAATAAATGTTAGTCAATGTTATCTCAGTCTGTTTCACATGGATGGATGGATGCATGGATGGATAGATGCATACATAAAATCAAGTACCTGATACTTTGTCATGGGCTGGAAATCAAGGCAGCTTCTCTGTGTCAAAGTGACTTAGGTATTAACATTGGAATGTTCGTACTGGTATAGTAAATTTCTGGTTATCAATGATTTTATAGAACAAATTTTCTCAATGAGTAAAAAGGCAGTACTCAAAGAAAGGGGGCTGTTACAAAACTTTCCAAGGGCTTTCTCTATTTCTGTTTTTCCAGCCTGCTGAGTGGTCAGGCAGATTTTCACTTCCTCAGTCTAAGCTAACTTTTTCTTTTTCTTCTTTTTTTTATTTTTTTTAAAGATTTTATTTATTTGAGAGAGAGAGAGCACGAAAGGGAAGAGAGGCAGAGGGAGAAGCAGACCCCCCGCTGAGCAGGGAGCCCGATGTGGGACTCGATCCCGGGACTCCAGGAACATGACCTGAGCCGAAGGCAGTCTTTTAACCAACTGAGCCACCCAGGCGCCCCTTCTTCTTTTTTTTAAATTAATTTATTTATTTGAGAGAGAGAGAAAGAGAGAGAGTGGAGGAGGGGCAGAGGGAGAGGGAGAAGAGAATCTCAAGTAGGCTCCACGTCCAGCGTGGAGCCCAACCTGGCACTTGATCTTAGGACCCTGAGATCATGACCTGAGCCAAAACCAAGAGTCAGATGCTTAGCCAACTGAGCCACTCAGGCGCTCTTCTTGTTCTTTTTAATTGAAGTATAATTGATAGTATAGGTTTTTTTTCTTTTCTACTATATATTGATATACTTTTTGTAAAAAGTAGGATCTTTCATATTATACTCCTTACAGTTACTATAAGCACTATGAAACTCATAGGCTCAGAAAAACAATCTAGCAAAACCAGAATATGACAGAGGACCAAATGAAGGTGGTTGTATTCATCACATAGATGAAATTTTCAGACTAACCGTAGAGCTGAATAAAAATCATGCCAATTGAGGATATTGCCACAAGAATGACTTGATTCAGCAAAGTATTTATAAGGTGATTACATTGTAATTGTGAGCTGCGCTTCAATATTTGCATATATTATTCATGTAGGAAGCAATTTATTAACAGTGTCAACAATAACCACTTTAAGCAGTGAGTTATTTTCAAGGGGTTTCACCTTCAGTAATGCACTCTGTCCGCCTGAGAAGGAAATCCGTAATGTCCACCAAGGGAGAGGACTAGGAAAGGTGAGCTGCGTGGACATCAGGTAGGAGGAATTTTTCAACAGGGATTCATCTGCCGCTGCCCCCCGCCCCGGCACTGCTTTCCTCCCCTACCTCGGAGAAGTTGTCTACAGAGATATTTTTCTTCCGGATTCACCCCCAGGACTTTTCCTTGTATAGACCTGTGTGAACTACCTTGTTTATTTTTTGTTGTTGTTAACATTTATTATTTATTTATTATTTATTTGTGAAAGAGAGAGTGCACACGCGCAAGCTCATGGAGCAGCAGGCAGAGGGAGAGGGAGAAGCAGATCCCCGCTGAGCAAGGAGCCCGATGCAGGACCCCGGGATCATGACTTGAGCCAAAAGCAGATGTTTAACTGACTGAGCCACCCCGGCGTGCCCCCCCTTTTTTTTCTTATCCCATCTTTTAACTGAGGGCACATTCATTCTAAAATGTCTAAGGGTGGAGCGCTTGGGTGGCTCAGTCGGCTAAGTGTCCAACTCTTGATTTCAGCTCAGGTCATAATCTCAGGGTCTTGAGATTGAGCCCTGCGTCAGGCTCCATGCTGGGCGTGGAGACTGCTTAAGATTCTCTCCCCCTCTCCCTCTGCCCCTCCCTGTTCTCACACTCTCTCTTTCTAAAAATAAAAATATAGGGACGCCTGGGTGGCTCAGTCAGCTAAGTGTCTGCCTTCGGCTCAGGTCATGATCTCAGGGTCCTGGAATCAAGTCCCGCATCGGGCTCTGTGCTGAGCATGGAGCCTGCTTGGGCTTCTCCCTCTCCCTCTGCCCCTTCCCCCCGCTCCTGCATGCTCTTGCTCTCTCTCTCTCAAGACAAAAACAAAACAAGAAAACAATCTTCTACCTTGGCTCTCCACCTACTAAGGACTGTGTGTCAGTCCTCAATTACCAGTGCCCCTACTCTGCCCTTATTATGAATTATTATTCCCTGCAATGATCCTTACCACCATTCTCAAAGCCCTACATTGTGACTTTGATGCATCCCTAGAAAGCCAATACAGCAGCACACTCACCGTCTGGTGCGACTGACCCCTTGGCCTATTCCCTGGGACTGGATCGAATGTCAGCTCAAGGAGTTGCATTTCTAGCTCCTTAAATTCCCTCTACAACTTTCCATGACATGAACTTGCCTCCTTACACTGTTCAGAGAGGATGTGCACTAGGGCATAAGGCCACAAAGGTGTGAAGCCACTTCCCCTTTCCCAAAGCCTGGGTGGCACATGAATTGATTTTAGGACTACAGGGAGATCCTGGGGGGTGGAGAGGCGTGGCATTGAATAACAGCGAGTCACACAGTGAGACAATTATTCTCTTTTCAGATATCCCTTGATTAGTTCTAGAAGACAGCCTCAGGGGAATTCTCTTCCGTTAACACACTTCCAAGGCTTGCTAACCTGCCCCGTGAACAAAGAGAAAATGAGCCTCAAGCAGGTAACAGTGTCTGGCCAAAATGTAACAGTATTTTGTTTCCTTTATATATACTGTCAAAATGATCTTCTCTCCCTAAGAAGGGACACTTGTTTTCCGTTGATTGTAGTAACAAAGTTTCCTTTCAAAATAAATTTGATGGATGGGGCGCCTGGGTGGCTCAGGCGTTAAGCGTCTGCCTTCAGCTCAGGTCATGATCCCAGGGTCCTGGGATAGAGCCCCGCATAGGGCTCCCTGCTCGGCGGGAAGCCTGCTTCTCCCTCACCCACTCCTCCTGCTTGTGTTCCCTCTCTCGCTGTCTCTCTCTCTGTCAAACAAATAAATAAAATCTTTAAAATAAATAAATAAATAAATAAATTTGATGGAGTGCCTGGGTGGCTCAGTCAGTTAAGCATCTGCCTTTAGCTCAGGTCATGATCTCAGGGTCCTAGGATCGAGCCCCACGTCAGGTTCCCTGCTCAGTGAGGAGTCTGCTTGTCTCTCCCCCTCTGCCCCTCCCCTCATTTGTGCTCTCTTTCTCTCTCTATGTATTTATTAATAATAAATAAAATAAATAAACAACAAATAAAATATTTATTGATAAATAAAATCTTTAAAAATAAAATAAAATAGAGCTCCTGGGTGGCTCAGTCGTTAAGCGTCTGCCTTCGGCTCGGGTCATGGTCCCAGGGTCCTGGGATCGAGCCCCGCATCGGGCTCCCTGCTCAGCAGGAAGCCTGCTTCTCCCTCTCCCACTCCCCCTGCTTGTGTTCCTGCTCTCACTGTCTCTCTCTGTCAAATAAATAAATAAAATCTTTAAAAAAATAAATAAAATAAAATAAATTTGATGAAGAAAGGGTGCAGGTTTAAAGAAAAAACATAAAGTAAATAGTAGTACAGACGTGCTGACGGCAAACAAGTAAAGGCTGAAGTTTGAGAAACAGATTAGTGGTGGTTAAGGGGTCCCAGTGTGGCGTCTGACTGGCCTGGGTTTGAATTTCAGCTCTGCCACTTGGTGGCTCAGTGATCCTGGACCAGTGATTACACCTGTTCCAGGGGATAATCCCATCCCCACAGAGAACTTGTGTGGTCTAAAGAGAAATGTGAACGAAACACCAGCACACCATCTGACTCATAAAAGCAGCTCACTCCATTGATGCTATTGATATGACAATGGTCCTGCCTTCCCCTGGGCTACAGCCTGTGTGCTTTGGCAAACACTCAGAAGCCCACCCATGTAGGGGTCCATCCCGGTCCATGTATGCAGAACCGCAGGGACAATGATGTTTCTGCATTAGTCCCTCCCTGCCCACACATGCTCCTTCCCATCTACACATCATCGCTCATGCTTCCATCTGCTCACACCAGTCAGTGGACCCGCCCATCAGTGGACCCGCCTGTCTCCTAACCCTGCCTCCTGAATGAGGACAGCTGATCTTTTCTTTTGTTTCACTCACTGATGTGACACATACTTTTATTAAGTGCCTGCTAGGCAAAGGGGGGGAGGGCAGCAGGGGATGTGGAAGGTGAGGCTGCTACTCTCAGAGGACTTACACTCCCCAAGCCCAGAGATGAGCAATAATAATAATAATAATAATAATAATAATAATAGGGGCACTTGGGTGGCTCAGTTGGTTAAGCATCTGCCTTCGGCTCAGGTCATGGTCCCAGGGTGCTGGGATGGAGCCCCACATCGGGCTCCCTGCTCAGCGGAAAGTCTGCTTCTCCCTCTCCTGTTCCCCCTGCTTGTGTGCTTGCTCTCTCCCTCTTTCTCTCTGTCAAATAAATAAAGGAAATCTTTAAATAATAATAATAAGCAAGAGGACCCATAGACATGAATCAATTTCGGATAGTCTGTGCCCTTTATTCTCCGGAAAAGGGCACTTGCTTACAATATGACAGCAGAAACAAAAAGGCAGATCATGGCCTTGCTCCAATCCATCAGGGAATGGGCACATCAGGTGACTGAAATCTTTTGCCACTCTGCGCGTCCACCAACGACTGAAAGTGCTCTGAGCGTTGATTTGGGGGTTACAGATAAATTCCAGCAAGTAGGCAGATTCGCAAATGCCGAATCTATGGGCAGATGATGGGACTGACTAAAAATGAGGGTGACGGGGTAGAGAACGTGGCGGGGTGAGCAGGGGGATAGTATTCAATTGGGAATCGCTCTGAGGAGGAGGTAGGTAACATGTCAGCTGAAACCTGAGTGATGAGAAGTAGCCAGCCGTGTGAGGTTCGGGCATCACAGCATGCCAGGCAGCGGGAGCCCCAAGGATACAGGGCATGAGGAAGAAACCAGCGTGAAGAACTGGCGAATCAGAAAGGAGGTCTGAGCTGCTCAAGTGCAGAGAGAGCAATGGAGAGAGAGGCAGGAAGGGAAGCTGGAGAAGTAGCATGGGGGTGAGTCGGTCCCGAGGTCCCACATAGATCCTGGCCCATCACCTACATAAAATCAGGGTCTGCCTGTGACTCCAAGGGTTCCCTTCAGGCCACCCCCATGGTCCCACCCTCAGCACCTTACCTCTGATGGTCCCCCGTGCTTCCCCTAGCAGCCCAGGCCCTGCCCTCTCTCTCACTTGGACCCCAGGGCTTAAGTCCCACACGTTTCCATGCTAATGAGCAGAAAGTTCTTTCTCACGCGTGACCCAAATCAGTCTTGCAACAATGCACTTTCTGTTGTCTTGAGTAATTATGTAGAGGAGTTACTATCACGATCATGTCCATTAACATATTATAATTACCATCTCTGAGCACAAGCAATATGCTTTCAGGAAAAGGGCTCAGAGAGGTTAAGGAACTTGTCAAAAGTCACACAGCTCAATACTGCGAGAAGATTCAGACTCAGGTCTATCTGACTCCAAGTTGGGCTCTTTCTATTATCTCCTCTTTCTCCCCTGGCTCTTCTTTTTTTTTTTTTTTTTTTTTAAGATTTTATTTATTTGACAGAGAGAGACACAGCGAGAGCAGGAACACAAGCAGGGGGAGTGGGAGAGGGAGAAGCAGGCTTCCCGCTGAGCAGGGAGCCCGATGCGGGGCTCGATCCCAGGACCCTGGGATCATGACCTGAGCCGAAGGCAGACGCTTAACGACTGAGCCACCCAGGCGCCCTCCCCTGGCTCTTCTTAAACCTATAGACCCTCAGCACTCCTCTTCGTGGATCATCAGGATATCCTGTGGCTTATCTTGTTCACCATACCCTCCCCTGTGCAGAGGGAATCAAAAGTCCATCTCTATGGCTGATTATTATTTGCAAGGTCTGGATTTAGCAAGAGTGAATCCGGCGTATGACCAAAGGTACACGGCCACTATTTAAATCTTGAGTCTGGCGCCTGGGTGGCTCAGTCGTTAAGTCTGCCTTCGGCTCAGGTCATGACCCCAGGGTCCTGGGATCAAGCCCCGCATCGGGCTCCCTGCTCCGCGGGAAGCCTACTTCTCCCTCTCCCACTCCCCCTGCTTGTGTTCCCTCTCTCACTGTCAAATAAATAAAATATTAAAAAAAAATAAATCTTGAGTCTGGTAGATCTGAATTGAACATTTGTTACACGAAGAGCTGAACAGGAAGGACGACATTCTGCCAGTTTGGCTGAGTGGGCAAATGTGCGGGCATCCGTCCTGCTGTGCCCATGTCGTGGCTGTCTGTCCAGCACTGTTTGTCCTGGTATTTTTTGTTTTCACTTATTCCACATTCATTCCCTCTTTCTAGTAACACATCCATTTCAGGCTGAGGAAATAAATACCTTTGTGGGGAATCTTTCTCTTGCTGGGAAGCAGTCCCACATGAGCGCCTTCCATGGTCCACTCGGGCAGGCGGGGGGGGGGGGGGGGCGGGGGGGCGGGGAGAATGTGAGCAGAGCTTGGCCAATGCTCAGCTCTGTCCCTGGACTGTGAGTTGAGCAGAGGTCAGAGGGATGTGGGCGTGCTGACCAGACCATGCCAGTGGCTTGTGGCTGTGCTTGGCATTTCCCGGGTCTTGGCCCTCTGGCATTTCCATTCCCAAACCTGGGTCTCCACTCAACCACCGCCACAGAGCCTTCCAATTGATGTCCTTGCACATAAGACAGTCAGCGGTAGGTATTATCACTCTCAGACTAGGTCAAGAACCCCAACAACTGGGGGCGCCTGGGTGGCTCAGTCATTAAGCGTCTGCCTTCGGCTCAGGTCATGATCCCGGGGTCCTGGGATAGAGCCCCTCGTCAGGCTCCCTGCTCAGCAGGAAGCCTACTTCTCCCTCTCCCACTTCCCCTGCTTGTGTTCCCTCTCTCGCTGTGTCTCTGTCAAATAAATAAATAAAATCTTAAAAAAAAAAAAGAACCCCAACACCTGGACCTGTCCTAGAAGAAAGGGTTTGGTCCTACCTCAAGAGATTGACAAATGAAAGCACATTTGTAAATTTTAAGCATGCAGGTGGTGGTGGTGTTGCTGTTGTTGTTTTTATAAAAACACAATTCCAGGACACCTGCTGGCTCAGTTGGTAGAGAATGTAACTCTTGATCTCAGGGTCATGAGTTTGAGCCCCACATGGGGCATAGAGATTCCTTAAAATATACATATTTTATATTATTATATATTATATATATAAATAAAAAACAATTCCTAGGGGCGCCTTGGTGGCACAGTCGATTAGGTGTCCAGCAATTGGTTTCGGCTCTCGTCATGATCTCAGGGTCATGAGATTGAGGCCTGAGTCGGGCTCTGTGCTCAGCGCCGTGTCTGCTTGAGATTCTCTCCCTCTTCCTCTGCCTCTTCCCTCTCGTGCTCTCTCTCTCTCTCAAATAAATAAATAAATCTTTAAAAAAATTCCTAAACAAACACTCAAACAAAATACGACTCCTTGTTTTAACCTGCTTTTTCAGGGAAACTCTCTACTACATCATGCAACCGGACATGATATTAAATCTCCACCTTCACAGAATAGCTGATGAAGAAATTAAATCTGTAAAACGAGTTGTATAGGGGCACCTGGGTGGCTCAGTCGTTAAGCGTCTGCCTTTGGCTCAGGTCATGATCCCAGGGTGCTGGGATCGAGCCCCACATCGGGGCTGAGCAGAGTGATCAGAGCAGGTAGCAGGGAGCCAAGTGATGCATGGCCTTGCAGGCTATGATAAAGACTTTGACCTTCACCTCTGGGAGCAACGGGAAATCATCTTACACAGCATTTTGAGTAGAAGAATAACTGAGGATGCCAACAACTTCTGTACAGAGAACAGATGGAGGGAGCCAAGGCCGTGGGGGGAGCTCTGCTAGACAGCCATCATTACTGTTGAGGCTCTGCAGGATTGGATTTTGCCTCTTCTTCTCATTTTATCCCACGCCCAACCCTTCTCCTCGCCCACTCCCTCCCTGACATTCTTTCTGTTCTTAAGAATGAGCTACCTGACACCAGCATCGTTGGGAGCCTGAGTCTTGCATTCCTAGCAAGCCCGCAGGTACATCTGATAGCCTTAAACTCGGAGAACCACCGCCATCGGGTATGTTGAGAACACATCCTTGAGTACCAGAGAGGGGAACTCTGTTCAAGAGTTCCAGAAGCGGGCGCCTGGGTGGCTAAGTTGGTTAAGCGACTGCCTTTGGCTCAGGTTGTGGTCCTGCAGTCCTGGGATCGAGTCCCGCGTCGGGCTCCCTGCTCGGCAGGGAGTCTGCTTCTCCCTCTGACCCTCTTCCCTCTCGTGCTCTCTATCTCATTCTCTCTCAAATAAATAAATAAAATCTTAAAAAAAAAAAAAAAAGAGTTCCAGGAGCAAGGAATTACATACCTAGGCGGATCAAAGTGGTTCTAGGTAACTCACAGAACTAACCCCGCATTTCTTCCAATTTCCTGCTTCACCCACCATCACCCTACACCACGTGATGGGTCCGAAGTGCCTGCTGCTCCGATAGCATAGGGGAGAAAAGAAATCTTTTGGAGAAAAGAAATCTTTTTCCTCCGCCCACCTTACGTTCTCTGGCTGTAAATTCTTCCCTGTGAATTGAACTAACAAGAGACAGACTGACAAGAGAAAAAGCTTGTGCGTTTAGTGGAAGCACTCACACAAGGAAGGGGTGGTTAGAACTTGGGCTTACATAGCCTCTGAACAAAAGAGCAATGCATTTTTGGAGAAGTGACAAACCAAAGGAAAAGGACTTTGAGCTTCCAGAGGCAGCAAATCATGGGAAGGTAAATATACGGGGAGACGAAGGGTGGTGAGGGCTAATCGTTAGTGGGGTTTGTTATGCAGATGCCTTTCTTGATGATCCAGGTCTAGAGTTGTCTCCAGGGATCAACTTCTGTCCTTCCTGGTATTGGGGGAGGGGAGACACGTTTACAAATTTTTGTCCTACTTGTAGGCAAATAGGGCAAGGGCACAGAATTTTTCTTAAATCTGTTTCTTCTCAGTTGTTCTCGGTTCAAAATAATCCTTATGCCAAAGTGGCATATTTTGGGGTGGCATATTCTGCTACCCTTCAATAACGATTTTAAAGATTATATTTATTTATTTTTGTGAGAGAGGGAGAAAGAGCACAAGGAGGGGAACAGGGAGTGGCAGAGGGAGAGGGAGAAGCTGACTCCCCGCTGAGCAGGGAACCCGACAAGGGACAAGATCCCAGGACCCTGGGATCAGGACCTGAGCTGAAGGCAGACGCTTCACCGACTGAGCCACCCCGGCGCCCTCAATAACCATTTTAAGTAAGTAAAACCTTATTCTGCTACAATTATGGCCATACATTTCCCCGAAGTCTCGAGTAATTGAGTAAGCATATTATGCGAGTTAATGTTGAGCATCATTTCCTCTGGTGAACTCCTACCCCTTTCAGAACCCAGCTAAGGGGTCACCTCCTAAGAGAAGCCTTCCTGGATATTCTTTTAAAGAAGTTAAATACAGGGTGAGGAAGGCTACATGGACTGATGACAATATTTAACTCCAAGTTCTTCAGCACGCAGGGAAAAGAGAGATGGGTGGATTGTGTACCTCTCTTTGGTAGTAGAGTATACACTAGTTCGTTTGTTCGTTCGTTCCTTCCTTCCTTCATTTTATTTTAATTCACTGTGAGTCTCCTGTGGACCAACGAACTTTTTACTGATCCTGAAGTCATTTCCCCGAAATTGAATTTAGCACAACGAATACAACACAACCTACGATGTTGGGGTCCACCTTCCCTCCCAGACTCCTGACCTCCCCACATGTGACTGGCCTCCATTATTGATACTAGCTTTCCTGGGGTCCTGACAAGCATTGAAGCACACTCGGGAACACTGAGTACATTTACCAGCGTATGAGGCCACGTAAGCCGAATACAGTTTTCAGGACAGGAGTGACATTAAAAACTGTCCCTGTCCTCAGTTCATTTCACCTACTTATTCTTGCCTCACTGATTCATCAACAGCCTCCTGGTTCTCCTGCACTTCCTCTAATGGGATTTCTTCCTCCGGATATCATCAGTCTTCGGAGAAGTAGCAAAAGATTGAAGAGAACCGTGTGCCAAGAAGCGCTGGTTGCCTTTCTGAGCTTGATCCCAGCCTGCCTGTTCTTTTCTCTCTTTCTTTCTTTCTTTTAAGATTTTATTTATTTATTTGACAGAGAGAGACACAGCGAGAGAGGGAACACAAGCAGGGGGAGTGGGAGAGGGAGAGGCAGGCTTCCCGCGGAGCAGGGAGCCCGACGCGGGACTCGATCCCAGGACCCCAGGATCATGACCTGAGCTGAAGGCAGACGGTTAACGACTGAGCCACCCAGGCGCCCCTCACTCGGCAAATCTTGATATCCTTTCCCCCTTCTCCCTTTTGTTTATCTTGGTTTCTCTTTTCTCTCGTATTATGCTTTTTGGCATTATTGTTCCTACTTTTGTTATAAAATGCTCCCAATCTTCTTTGGAAGTTTGAATCAGTGACATTTTTAGAATGCTCAGCCATTCTGATGGAATCAGTGACATTTTTAAACCAGAGATTCATTTTCAATCCAACTGATCAGAAAATAGCTTATTTGTTAAAGCAAAGCATTAAGAGGCATTCTTTAGAGAAACTGACTTGTGTAATTTCTGATTGAGTCCTTAATCAAGACACACCAGTGATGTTAGGATTATGTCTCTACATCCGTAGAGAATGAGCCATAGCTTTGCAGTCTGACAGACCTGGGTTCAGGTAATTCAGTATCTCTGAACTCTGTCTCTTCCCTTGACGATGGACATAATACATGCAGACCTGGAGGTTATTGTTAAAGATAATAGCTAGGGGCGCCTGGGTGGCTCAACTGGTTGAGCGGCTGCCTTCGGCTTGGCTTGGGTCATGATCTCAGGGTCCTGGGGTGGAACCCCAGGACATCAGGGTTCCCGGCTCAGCAGGGATTCTGCTTCTCCCTCTGCCCCTCTGCCCGCGCGTGCGCGCTCTCTCTCCCTCTCTTTCAAATAAAATCTTTTTTTAAATGTCATGAATAATTAAAAAATAATAAAGATAATAGCCATATGATCCAGTAATTCCCACTTGATTTGAAAGCAAGGACCCAGATAGATACATTGTACACTTACGTTCCTAGCAGCATTGTTCCCCACAGCCAGAAGGTGGAAACCACCAAGTATCCGCCCAAAGATGCATGTGTAAACAAAAAGCTTGAGATTTTGATACTGGCTACAACACAGGTGAATCTTGAAAACGTGCTAAGTGAAATTAGCCAGGCACAAAAGAAATGTATGATTCCACTTATATGAGATACCTAGAGAAGGCAAACTAATAGAGACAGAAAATAAAATAGGGGTTACCAGGGACTAGGGAAAAGAGAGAATGAGGAGCTAGTGTTTACAAGGTTTCTTTTAGAAAAAAATGAAAAAGTTCTGGACATGGACGGTGGTGACGGTTGCAGAACAATAGGGATGTATTTAATGCCACCAAATTGTGCCATGAAAATGGTTAAATAACAATTGCTATTATTACATAGTTGCAAAACATACACATTATTTGCTGGGTTAGCTTGAAGCTACTGAAGTTGTTTTCCTGATCCCACTTATAAACACCCCCTCCCCCACAAGGCGTCTGTGAAAACAGGCCAGGACCCTGGAATGAAGCTGGCCAGGCTCTTAGAGGTAAAACATAATAAGCAATATGTTAATACCTCGGGAATAATGAGCCCTGATTTTTGCAGAATGAATCAACTTTTCATCTGAGTTAACGGATCATTATCAGACTTTCTCTGTGCTCTCCATTATGGGTCTTTGGCACTCACAAAGGGGATGTAATGAGATAATCATTAGCAATGAGACAGCTGTTTCAAATGTAAATCAATAGGCTAGTGGAACCTGGGGACCGCGGCTACCTAGATACCATTTAATAGCCAAGCTTTGCTAACACAGGGAGCAGAGCGGGGCCAGGCTGAGGAAACAGGCAGCTCCTGGTGGGGGGAATGTCCTTGCATCTGCCTTCTGCTTCAGGGGGACAAACCATTTACAGGGAAAGCCGGCAGGGGTCAGCAATCATTAAACCTCCTGGATTTTAGTCACAGAGGGCACCGGGATTATATTGGCTAAGATCTCTGAAAGCAAGCATTTCCCCTGGGTGGATGGTCTTGGAAAATGAAGCCTACAAAGGGACATAGAAGATTGACTCATGGAAGCGTCTCCCAGTCCTGAGAAAACCAGAACAACTGGTTTTCATAGCAGTTCTACTGAACAGGCGGTTAACCCACAGGAGCTCGTTGAGGAAGCCAATTTCCGCTCGAGAATTGGTTGATTGACTCCTTCAGACAGAGTTCTGGGGCTCAAAGTCATTGTGCTTGTGCTGGAATTACTAAATTTAACATCCCTGTCATCTACTATCCATTCAGTATTTCATTACCTTTGTTACCTTGCACACTGCGGTCTTCTTTGCTTATGGATTTTCTGACTCATCAAGACCCCCTGTTTCTGGGGCCCCTGGGTGGCTCAGTCGTTAAGCGTCTGCCTTCAGCTCAAGTCGTGATCCCAGGATCCTGGGATCGAGCCCCTCATTGGGCTCCCTGCTTGGCCGGAAGCCTGCTTCTCCCTCTCCCACTCCCCGTGCTTGTGTTGCCTCTCTCACTGTGTCTCTTTCTGTCAAATAAATAAATAAAATCTTTAAAAAAAAAAAAAAAAGACCCCCTGTTTCTGCTTCTTTTCTGCTTGATGTCAGCGTACTGGGTCATTTCGGTCCAAACTGCATTACCATTCATCCAGACTTCAAAAACAAACACACACCGTGATATTTGGCTGCAGTTGCCCAACAGTGAATATACTAAAACACCACTGAGCGGTACACTCTATAAATGGGTGAATTGTATGGCATGTGAATGGAATCTCAACAAGCTGTTAAAAACAAAAACCAACCACATGAAAGGAGAAAGTCTAGCCAAAGTGCAGAAGCAGTCAATTTACCATAGTGTTTGTTGCCAGTTCTACCAAAATATTTGCTGGGCGAGGAAATTAAGCAGCAAGTCCTATTTTCTATCCATTACGGTTACCTGGGCTAACATGCTACCTGCTTCTAGATTTCTATGCATAATTTAGAGTTAGCCATACATATCAAGTACAGAAACCCAACTAAGGACGCTGTAGTTTCAATTCTGAGCAGCATTGAATGCTGTGATCGGTTCCCCAACATACTTTTTTTTTTTTTTTTGCTAGATGATTTGTCTTTAGACAGTAGTTCTCCAGCTTGGCCTCACATAGAGGCCTCATATTTAAAATGTATCAATGCCCATGGGACACCTGGGTGGCTCAGACAGTTAAGTGTCTGCCTTCTGCTCAAGTCACGATCCCAGGGTCCTGGGATCAAGTCCCGTGTCAGGCTCCTTGCTCAGTGGGGAGCTTGCTTCTTTCTTTGCCTACATCTCCCCCTGCTTGTGTGCTCTCTCTCACTCCCTCTCCCCCTGACAAATAAATAAATAAAATCTTTAAAAAAAATAAAAATAAAATGTATCAATGCCCACATCTTACCCAAGACCAATTAAATCAGAGTCTGCAGATGGGTTAAGTTTAAGATTCCCCCAGGTGATTTTAACGTGCAACCAACAGTGCAAACCACTAGTCTAAGGAATCCCCTTTCTACAGTGAGATACAATTTCACACTCATTAGGATGGCTATTTTTTTTTTAAGAGAGACAGAGGGAGGTGGGAAGAGAAAGGATCTTAATCCCGCAGGGCTTGATCTCATGACCTGAGCTGAAATCAAGAGTTGGATGCTTAACCGACTGAGCCACCCGGGAGCCCCTAGGATGGCTATTATTAAAACAAACAAAACATAAAGTAATCCATGCTGGTAATGATGTGGAGAAATCGGAACACTTGTGCACTGCTGGTAAAAATGTAAAATGGTTTAGCCGTGGGGTACCTGGGTGGTTCAGATCATGATCTTGGGGTCCTGGGATTGAGCCCCACGTGGATCTCTGCACTCAGCAGGGAGTCTCTTTCTCCCTCTCCCTCTGCTCCTTCCCCTGCTCATGCTCTCTCTCTCTCTCAGATAAATTCTTTTTTTTTTTAAAGATTTTATTTATTTTTGACAGAGAGAGTGTACAAGCAGGGGGAGCAGCAGGCAGAGGGAGAGGAAGAAGCAGGGAGCCCGATGCAGGGCTCGATCCCAGGACCCTGGGATCATGACCTGAGCCGAAGGCAGACACCCAACCATCTGAGCCACCCAGGCACCCCTCAAATAAATAAATTCTTTAAAAAAAATTAAGATAATATCTCCTTTAAAAAAATGGTTTAGCCTTGGGGGCCTTGGGTGGCTCAGTCAGTTAAGCATCTGCCCTTGGCTCAGGTCATGATCTCAGGGTCCCAGGATTGAGCCCTGCATTGGGCTCCCTGCTCAGCGGGGAGTCTGCCTCTCACTCTCCTTTGTGTTCTCTCTCTCTCAAGTAAATAAATAAAGTCTTTTTTAAAAAAATGGTTTAGCCTTGTGAAAAACAGTATGGAGCATTCAAATTCACAACAGCATTATTCCAAAAAGGTGGAAGCAAGCCAAGTGTCCACTGACAGATGAATGGATAAACAAAACACACACGCACACACACACACACACACACACACACACACACACTGGAAAATTATTCAGCCCTAAAAAAGGAAGGAAATTCTGACATATGCTGTAACATGGATGAACCTTGAGGATATTATGCTAAGTTATACAATATTTGTATAGGATCACTGTAGGATTCCATTTATATGAGGTGCCTAGAGTAGTTGAAGTCCCTCTGAAACAGAAAATAGCATGGTGGTTACCAGGGACTGGGGGAGAGGAGAATGGGGAGCTAGGGTTTCATGGGTATAGCATTTCAGGTTGGAAAAATGGAAGAGTTCTGGAGCTGGATGGTGGTGATGGTTGCACAACTGTGTGAAATGTACTTAATACCACTGAGCTATATACTTATAATTGGTTCACGCGGTGAATATTATCTCGTGTATATTTTACCACAATACAAAGAGACGTCCTTTTCAAGAATGGGTATCTGACCCAATTCGTGCCAATGGCATGGGGGAGATACCTCCTGGAGGGTTTCTGGGAAAAACTTCCTCATTCTTAGAAGAGAGCCGCAGGATGAGATGCTGTCTATTGTTTCTCTGGACTTGGCACCTGGGGATCTGCAGCCGTCTTGGGCCCTGCCTGAGGATGAAGCCAACATCCAAGGCAGCAGATAAATGGAAAGGAACAGGCCCTTGATGATGTCATTAAGCTCCTGACCCAATGGACTAAGAAGTCAGTCCTATCTTAGGGTTTATTGTTAGAAATCAGACAATAGGCCTAGAATAGAGTCATTTATGCTAAGCCCACATCAACAAACTGAGACAACTTAATTTCAGTGTTGGCCTCTCCCAGAAATGGCATCTTCAATCAGTCAATCAGGAATCACTTGGTCAGCACTAATGAGGTCATCTGCCTGATAGACCTCTGCCATCTGCCAAAGGAAAGTGACCTTGCCACAACCAATCTTCCTTTTTTTTTTTTTTTAGATTTTATTTATTTATTTGTCAGAGAGAGAGAAAGCACAAGCGGGGGAGTGGCAGACAGAAGGGGAAGCAGGCTCCCCACTGAGCAGGGAGCCCGATGCGGGACTCAATCCCAGGACCCCAGGACCATGACCTGAACCGAAGGCAGACGCTTAACCACCTGAGCCACCCAGGCGCCCCTCCAATCTTCCTTTTTGCTAGCATAATTTCCTTGTCCCACTCCCTTCTGCCTGTAGAAGTCTTTCATTTTGTTCAGCTCTTCGAGCTCCCTTCTGTCTGCTAGATGGGAAGCTGTTTAATTCATGAATCACTGAACAAAGCCAATAAGATCTTTAAAATTTCACCAGTTGAATTTTTAACATAGTTATGTAAAATAATACATTTCTTATGGCTAAATCTAATTTGAATGGAAATTTCTGCAACTTGTTTTCTGAAAGGATACCTTTGGTAGAAAACATGTTTGGAAATAACCTAACAGCCTATCAGTAGGAAAATGGACAAATAAAAAAGAAGTATAAACATAGATGGATTTACTCTATAGCAGTTAAAAGACAAACACAGAGACTGAAAAGTAGGCTTTACATATTCTTTTTTTTTTTAAGATTTTATTTATTTATTTGACAGAGAGAGACAGCGAGAGCAGGAACACAAGCAGGGGGAGGAGGAGAGGGAGAAGCAGTCTTCCCGCGGAGCAGGGAGCCCGATGTGGGACTCGATCCCAGGACCCCGGGATCATGACCTGAGCCGAAGGTAGACGCTTAACAACTGAGCCACCCAGGCGCCCCAAATAAAATCTTTTTTAAGAAATAAAAATGTCGAGAGATGATGGACTCTGAAAAACAAACTGAGGGTTCTAGAGGGGAGGGGGGAGGGGGATGGGTTAGCCTGGTGATGGGTATTGAGGAGGGCACGTTCTGCATGGAGCACTGGGTGTTATGAACAATGAATCATGGAACACTGCACCAAAAACTAATGATGTAATATATGGTGATTAACATAACAATAAAAAAATTAAAAAAAAAAGAAATAAAAATGTCTGGGCGCCTGGGTGGCTCAGTTGGTTGGGGGACTGCCTTCAGCTCAGGTCATGATCCTGGAGTCCCGGGATCGAGTCCCGCATCGGGCTCCCTGCTCAGCGGGGAGTCTGCTTCTCCCTCTGACCCTCTTCCCTCTCGTGCTCTCTATCTCTCATTCTCTCTCTCTCAAATAAATAAATAAAATCTTTAAAAAAAAGGAAATAAAAATGTCTTTAAGTTACAAAAGCAATTTGCTCGTCATTGAATGAATGGATACATAAGCAGTGGTACGTGCCTACGACGGAATATTACTCAGCCATGAAAAGGAATGAGGTACTGATACATGCTACAATGTGGATGAACCTTGAAAACTCTATGCTAAGTGAAAGAAGCCAGGTACAAAAGGTTGTCTATTGTGTAACTCCTTTTATATGAATGTCTAGAATAGGTAAATCTAGAGATAGAAAGGAGATTGGTGGTTGTCAGGGGCAGGAAGGAGAGGAGAATGGGGAGCATGTTTCCATGGGAATGGGAACAATTCCTGGAACAGTCATGGGTTTCCTTGTGCCATGATAAAAATGTTTTGGTACTGGACAAAGGTGGTGGTTGCACAACATTGTGAATGCACTGATTACACCCGAATTGTTCACTTTATTTTTATTTCTTAATTTATTTTTATTTCTTATTTATTTTTTTTAAGATTTCATTTATTTATTTGAGAGAGAGCGAGAGCAAGAGAGAGCAGAACACAAGCCGGGAGAGAGGCAGAGGGAGAGGGAGAAGCAGGCTCCTTGCTGAGCCAGAAGCCCGATGTGGGACTCGATCCCAGAACCCTGGGATCATGACCTGAGCTGAAAGCAGATGCTTAACCAAATGAACCACCCAGATGCCCCATTTATTTATTTATTTTTAATAAATTTTTAAAAAATTTATTTTAGAGAGAAAGAGCATGAACAGGAGGGGCAGAGGGAGAGAGAATTTCAAGCAGACTCTGTGCTGAGTGTGGAGCCAGATGTGGGGCTTGATCTCACCACCCTGAGATCATGACCTGAGTCAAAACCAAGAGGAGGACGCTCAACTAACTGCACCACCCAGGCGCCCCTGAATCGTTTATTTGAAAATGATTCATTTTATATTATGTGAATTTCACCTCATTTTTTAAAAGTTTTATTTATTTAAGTAATCCCTCTACCCAACATGGGGCTCTGAACTCACGATCCTGAGATCAGGATCAAGAGTCGCATGCTCTTCAGACTGAGCCAGCGAGGCACCCTGATAAAAGAATTTTTTTTTTAAGATTTTATTTATTTATTTGAGAGAGAGAGAATGAGAGACAGAGAGCATGAGAGGGAAGAGGGTCAGAAGGAGAAGCAGACTCCCTGCTGAGCAGGGAGCCCGATGCGGGACTCGATCCCGGGACTCCAGGATCATGACCTGAGCCGAAGGCAGTCGCTTAACCAACTGAGCCACCCAGGCGCCGGATAAAAGAATTTTTTAAAGCAATTTGTTTCTTGTAGGAAAATCCAAACATAAAAGTATAGTAAAAAATTGCAATTTCTTCTTCTAGCTGCTCTCCATTCCACATCCAATCCCACCCCACAAATACACCTTCCATTAACAATTTAATATGTAACTATTCACACTTTAAAAAGTTTTATAACAAAGAGATACATATGTCTCTTTCTCTCTCAAATGTTTACTGAGCACTTTACCCATGCCAGGCAATGTTGCAAGCCACGAGAACACAATAGCAAATAACAGAGTCGTGGAATTAATTTTCCAGTAGGAGGAGATGGGTAGTAAGCATGGGAACAAATAAGAATTTCAGATTGTGATAAGGCATCTGAAAAAATAAAACTGGGCAAGAGGGTAGAGAGTAATGTGGGTTGGTGGAGGGCCAAGGTGGTTAGGAGAGGACACATTGGCACTGAATGACAATGAGCTAGAGAGGTGAAGATCTAGGGAAGGAGCATTCCAGGGAGAGGAAAAATCTAGGTGTTTTTAAAGAAATAGGATTACACTAGATACACTGATCCGCTGTATATTCTACACATACAAGGTATATTGCTCTTGCCTACTTCATCATATATTATAAATGGATTTCCCCATCAGCACCTAGTCTGTGTCACTCTTTTTTGATAGCTGCATATTATTCCATACTGTTGCTATCCATCATGTATTTAATCAGAATTTCCCTGTTGATGGACATTTAGGTTGTTTCTGGTTTGGAGCTGCTGCAAAAATGCTGGAAAGGACAGCTTTTTACACTTGCATTCACATTTCTACAGAAAACATTTCCAGGAGTGGCCCTGCTACCTCAGTGTCCATGTGTGTGCACATGTTTTCATCCACTAAACCCCTGGGATGGCCATGAGTTTTCATATCAGCCTCATGTTCAGAAGCATAAAAGATAAACTTTTATTTGTTTAGGTGTGGAGCTCTTTGCGGGGCTTGAACTCATGACCCTGAGATGAAGACCTGAGCTTGAAATCAAGAGTGGGACACCTAGCAGACTGAGCCACCCAGGTGCCCCCTAAAAGATAAGCTTTTATTTGTTTATTTATTTAAAGATTTTATTTATTTATTTGAGAGAGAGAGAATGAGAGACAGAGAGCATGAGAGGGAAGAGGGTCAGAGGGAGAAGCAGACTCCCTGCTGAGCAGGGAGCCCGATGTGGGACTCGATCCCGGGACTCCAGGATCATGACCTGAGCCAAAGGCGGTCGCTTAACCAACTGAGCCACCCAGACACCCCCTGATTCACTTTAAAGGCAGATTTTCTAAGTGAGGAGAGGAAGATGGCAGAGCACAAAAGAGAGAGAATACTAGGAATGCCAGCTGGTGGGGCTTGCATCGGAAGATGGGAACTCTCTGTCGTGGAAAGGCTCAGACCTTGAATAAGTATGGCGTTGTCAAGTACAGCGGTTATCAGGCTAACCCTGTGTGTGCATCACAGCACAGAGCAGGATGTCCTTGGGAAAGCTCTCTTAAAGTTGATAGTCCTGTGTCTCAACAGCCCTAAGTGAGTATAAAAGGGCAGTATCACCGGAAACTTCCTATTGATGCACTGATTCATTCAGTGAAACATTTGTTAAGCACGTTTCCTATGCCAGGCATCACACCGGGCGTTGGGAATATAAAGAAGATGAAAAGATGCTGACCTCAAGTCTCTCAATCTTAGCACAACAACAATTATCAAGAAGAGCTTCTCATTTTCCTGCTGGAGCAGTGCCTCAACCCTGGCAGGTCAAGGCTTTTGAAAACCAATGGAGTGGATTCTTTCCTGAATTTCCATAATTATCCTATTCAGGGACCTGACATCAACTGCTTTTCTAAGCAGCTGGTCTCAGCGGTTTTTGTCTTTGTCTCTAGAAAAAACCCGCAGGCACAAAGACACTGCTAATTTAATTTGATGTGAAGAGCTAACCTAAGAGGGATCCATCATCCAGTGCCCTATGGGTGATCCGCGTTGAAGTATGGCATCCAATGATAAAGCAGTTGGAGGACAGTGTGGGTCACTCTTTCAGTCAGCTGCTTGTTTTGACATTTGTGTGTGTGTGTGTTGACTTTGTTTTTAGGAGTAGGTTAGGGGGTGCCAATCTTGAGTGAGAAGGCACTTTCTTTTGGACACACTGTATTTTCTTCCTGTTGTGAATACAAGATAAAAATATTTATCTCAATAGCAATGCAGGTCTCCCTTATATGAAGGAGTTTATATATCAATTGTTAATAAGTTCTGAGTAAATTTGAGGGCAATCACTTAATACCAACTTTAAAGTGGGACACTCTTAAGAAAGATTTCAATGGGTCTTCAGAGAACTATATTAATAGTATGTAACCTGAACTTTCTATTAATCTGGGGACTACATCATCTATCATGGAAAAAAAGAAAAATCAATGTCCAGAAGATTTCAGGGAGCACTGACCACAGATCTGAAGAAAAACTTAAAGCCAGGCTTGTTATAACGGAGGTCCCTGGTTTCTTCACACTTACAGCACTTGATATCTCAAGTATTAAGAAGAGTTCAGGAAAAAGGGGCACCTGGGTGGCTTGGTCGTTGAGCATCTGCCTTCGGCTCAGGTCATGATCCCGGGGTCCTGGGATCGAGCCCCACATCGGGCTCCCCGCTCAGAGGGAAAGCCTGCTTCTCCCTCTCCCACTCCCCCTGCTTGTGTTCCCTCTCTCGATGTAACATACGGTTGTTAAGAAACATCTATTCTCTGTGTGTCTACGCGTTTACTCTGTAATTTTTAGCAGGTTAGTTGCACTCTTGTCTAGACTCCTTGGAGAAAATGTCAACAATATGTTTTTCCCCGTTTGGGCTCCGCATGGGTGAATTACAGGAAAACTTAACAGGTACTCAGAACAACGTTATTTTCCTACCTTATGTAATTGGGTCCAAGTATTTATCTTTCGCTTCCCCCCCACCCCCATGTTTACCTAAACTCAGTCTGCCCGCGTGAGAAGCAGTCAATAAAACACTACGGGAATACTCGAGCAAATCCCATCGTTCAGAAAAAAAACACTTCACCTAATGATGCGTATAGAAGCTGGACGCACCAAAATAACCGTATTCGTTGGATACAGCTGGATACATTATGGAAGAGGCCAATCCTCTGTTTAATTTGCAAGGCCCTTGGCCGGGAGGAGGGAGTGATGGAAAAGTTTGGGTGAAGGCTTTAAATGAATAGTCTAACAGACGGTGAGTCATTCCAAGTTTCCAGTTAATAATCCCCTGTGCCGGGGCAGAGCCTGGGCCCGAGCGCTTTACGAGCCACACTACAGTTTAAGTTGTACTGTCTCACGGTTTTATTCTCTTCTACCAAATGAATACATAAAATGTAAGACGCGCAGCGTCGGCTTTGAAATGTAGGGCAAAATCTGGCTGGGGGCGGGGAGAAGGAAGGTGGAAAGAGAGCACAAGGTAGGGAGACTGAGAAGCAGAGAGCGCACAGGCTGGTGATGCGAGAAGGAAAGAATTCCAGGAGGGGAGCGCTGTGTTCTGCGCCTTAGAACTGCTGTCCGTTTCCCCGCATCCTGTGCCCAACAGGACGGCGAGGACCACCCCGGGGTCTGAGGTGTCGCGCAAAGACGCGCCCCCACCCCTGCCCCCACCAAGTGACAGGTGGGGCCGTGGAGCGACTACTGGACCTCCGCCTCCTCGCGCTGCCTGCCGGAAGCCAGAGCCGCTTCCGGTTGCTCTGGGGTTCGGAACTCCGACTCCCGTCGGCTCCCGGGAAAACCGCAGCGGGGTCGTGCGGGTGCTGCCGGAACTCGTAGTTCCATCTGCTGCAGCGCCTCATAGCCGGAAACTGGGAAGGGCAGGGCCAAGAACTACCGAGGCGAAGGTACGGGTGGCAGGGAGGGGTCAATCCGCGCCGGCGTGGGGTTGGCGGTGAGGCGGTCCGAGGTGGTTGGGGTTGGGTGGGAGGAGATCCGCTCGCACACACGAGGAGGGTTGAGCCGCCGCCGCCGTTGTCGCGAGTGCGGAGTTGGGACTGGAGCCTTCGCCGCGACAACGCCGGGGATTGTGTCGCTAGCCCCTGGCCCCTCTGCCTCGCCGCTTCGCCGGGTCATCGCGGCCTCCTCCTGCCCGGTCCGTCGCCCCCGCCTCCATTTCCCGCCCTCTCTTCACCACACACACGGCCCCCCCGATCATGGATCCGGGCAGTGGCGGTGGTGGCGGCGGCGGCGGCGGGAGCAGCAGCGGCAGCAGCAGCAGCGACTCGGCGCCCGACTGCTGGGACCAGGCGGACATGGAAGCCCCCGGGCCGGGCCCGTGTGGCGGCGGCGGCGGCCCCTTGGCGGCGGCAGCGACGGCGGCGACCGAGGCCCAGCGTGAGCACCTCAGTGCGGCCTTCAGCCGGCAACTCAACGTCAACGCCAAGCCCTTCGTGCCCAACGTCCACGCCGCCGAGTTCGTGCCGTCCTTCCTGCGGGGCCCGGCCCAGCAGCCGCCGCCCCCAGCTGGCGCCGCCACCCCCAACCACGGAGCCGGCAGCGGCGCGGGAGGCCCTCCGGGTAAAGGGCCGGGATGCGCGGGGCGGCCTCGGGGCGCGGGAGGAAGCCGGGCTAGGCGAGGGCGGGAGCAGCCGGCCTGGGCCCGGAGCCCAGTGGGGCTGCGGGTGGGGTGGGGTCCGGTGGGCTCGGGCGGCGCGCCGCGCGGGGCCGGGTGGCACGTGGAGCGCTGACAGCGGCGCCGGGCGCGGGTAGCCCTGGGTGGGGCGGCCCGGGGGCCGCCTGCGCGGGGCGGCGGCGGCGGCGGCGGCGAAGGGCCGGGCGGGGCGGGGGCGGCGTGCGGGATACACCCGCGGGGCCTGGAGGCCGCCCCTTCCCCGGGGGGGGGGGGCCGCAGCCACCCCCTGGCAGTGGGGACCGTATGGGACGGAGAGGGGGCCGCGGCAGGTCAGTGCCACGAGGCCTAGAAGTGAGGACAGATGGAGCCACGAGTGGGTCGGGTGGGCGTTGAGAGATCCGAGGAGTTGGCGCGGACGAGTGCTCGAGTTTTCCCTTCACCTTCGGCCGAGCCGAGAGAGTCTCTTGCTGCAATTTCTATTATTGAGACTGTAATCGCGTTTTAAATGTCTGTGACACGGAACCGTCCTGAAAGAATCCCAAGATGCATTGCAGCCTTGTGATACGGCCGAAACTGTTGGCTATCAATACAAAGATCTCGTTCACCCTTAGCATTTGTAAGCTTGTAAAGTTCACAAAGTGTCAGGAAGTTTATAAGAGTTCCTCACTTAAACGTTAATGTGTTAGGAAACTACATTGATCTGTGTGCCCTTTTCCTTAAGTGGGACTGGGCTTTTCTTCTTAGTGACACGTTTGGAATTTTCATTGCGTTAAAATCGTTTACCTTACTCAGGTTGCTTGGAATAACTCGCTCTGTCTCTGTTACTGTGTCAGCAGTGAGTCTGTTCACACACTTGAGCATTTGTTAGGACTTAGTAGTTGTCACGTGCCATTCTCATCGGCGCTGGTAGGCCTTCTTTCTGTGGTTTCAAGTCAAGTTCGGTCTTTAAAAATCTTGCCGTGTTCTGCTTCATTGTGATAGCATGCTTTCGGGAACTGATTTATAGGAATGTCAAATCAGAGAACTTTATACCTCCCAGATACAGGTACTTATGTTAGGAACTGTCCGTATTGATTAAAGAGAAAAAGAAAGGAGAAGGTGGAATGTCCTTCCCATTATCTAACCAGGGTATTGGGGACTGGGTCATAGATGTTCCCAACAATTTGTGTGTGAGAATGGGTTGTTGATTTCTCTTTAAAGTTCTAAATTGTGGTATTTCTTAGATAAGTGGACATCATAAAAGTGCTCTGGGAGGTAAGTTTCTTAAATTTTTGCTATAGTTTTCTCTCTAGAGGCAAAAAGAGTGTGAAGAAATACTTTTGCAAAGTGTATATGTGAATACACAGTTTGGATTTGATTGTTTTATTGACTAGTATTTTATTTGTATAGGCACTTGTTATTTCCTTTTGAATAGGAAATTCAGTTATTTATTTATTTTTTGCTTAGATCAAGCCATTTTGGCTGCTGGAACTAGTTCATTACCAGCTTCTAAAAGTGTCTGTTTCCCCATGCTTTATCATGGGTAGATTCCTTTTATCCAGCCATTTTCTTTTTGCCCCCCCCCTCCCTTGGAGGCTCCAGCACCACTTGGGCTACACCTAGAACTCCGTTTGCAGGGGATGTAGCCATCAGCCATCAAAAGACAGTCGTCCTTAGCGCAATAGTCAGGAATAATGGTTATTGTTGAGTGGTTAGGCAGTACCTCTTAGGTGAGGGGGGGATTGCTTTTCTCTTCCTGGTATCTGCCAATTTCGGCTTTATCTTAACCCTTTTCTCTGTGACACTACTAGAAGTGGGAGATGTAAAAGTGTGTGGGGAAGTGGTTGTTGGTAAGAAAATTCCCTACGTTGTGGTCAGGTTTTTCTTTTTTTATTGGAAACCTATATTGGTGTTACTGATTTTATCAGATGCTTCTACAAAATGCCTGTTAACTTTAAAAAATAATCCTCTGTAGGATGTTTATTTAGAAAAGAATAGGGTGCCTGAGTGGCTTAGTCAATTAAGGTCTGCCTTCGGTTTGGGTCACGATCCCAGAGTCCTGGGATCGAGCCCCCCCCCCCCAATTGGGCTCCCTGCTCAGCCGGGAGTCTGCTTCTCCCTCCCGCTCCCCCTGCTTGTGCTCTCTCTCTCTGTCAAATAAATAAAATCTTAAAAAATAGAATAGATTTTTAAATTGAGGTCCAGAGTTATGTTGGATTGCATGTTCCAGCCCATTCAGGTCCGTAAAATACCACCGTTAGAGCAGGGAAGTGTGCTTGGAAGAAGGGAAAAAGTTGGAAGTAGCACTTAGATTGAAATTCACAAAGTGGGGGGGGGAACCATAAGATTTGCAAGTTTTTTTTATAGTGAGGAAATAGTAGGGCAAGCATGTTTTCTTTTGTTGTTAAGCCATAGCTGAAATTTGTGGTGGGTGTGTTTTGAAATATCAGGAGAGCTCTTGAAGGAGTCTGTCTAGACTAGAGCACCAGAATGAATGACTTGTAAAATGTGTCTATCTAGAATGAATATCTGTCATTTCTCCTGAAAATTCTCTCCTTTCCCTCCCTCTCTTCCTTCCTTTTTCCCTCCCTCCATTGCTTCCTTCCTTCCTTCCTTCTTTTTTTTTTTTGGAAATAGTTTCAGTGGGCCTTGAGCAAGAGGAGGAAGATGCTTTTGCCCAAAGTATCAGTCACCTTACTGGAGGGCTACTAGTTATGCCTGTTTCTAGCTGTCCCACGTCAGAACTTGGGATTCAGTGTTGACCTTGAATCCTTTTGAAAATTTAATACAGGGGCACCTGGGTGGCTCAGTCCTTGAGAGACTGCCTTCGGCTCAGGTCGTGATCCCAGGGTCCTGGGATTGAGCCCCGCATCGGGCTCCCTGCTTCGCGGGAGGCCTGTTTCTCCCTCTCTCGCTCCCCCTGCTTGTGTTCCCTCTCTCGCTGTGTCTCTCTCTGTCAAATAAATAAATAAAATCTTAAGAAAAAAGAAAATTTAATACAGGTTTCGGAAGGAATGATTAAGTAGAACACATTTAAGTGTAATTAAGTATAATTCATTTAAGTGTAATTCTCTACAGATCCGAGTAAATTGGCTAAGTGATTCTCCTTAAAGTAGAGGTCCTGAAATGAATGAAAATACAAGACAGGGGTTACTTGTACTAGAACTAACATTTTCTATGATAGAATGTACTTGAAGTTCCACTTTGTACCCGGTTAAGTCTGTTGTTGTTGTTGTTGTTAAATGAGAAACATTTAGCAGGGGTGGTCAGGGTTACTCTGTGTCTTGTTTTATTTGGGCTGCTGTAACAAAATACTCCAGACTGGGTGGTTTTTAAACAACAGAAATTTATTGCTCACAGCTATGGAGGCTGGAAGCCCAAGATCAGGGTTCTGGCCTGTTCTGGGGAGAGCCCTCTTCTGGATAGCCAACTACTGACTTCCTGTGTCTTGAGGCAGAAGGAGCAAGGGAGCTCTAGGGGGACCTCTTTTTTTTTTTTTAAATAAAGGCAATAATCCTATTCATGAGGGCTCCACCCTCATGACCTAGGACCTCCCAAACGCCGCACTAACTTTATCACATTAGGCATTAGGATTTCAATATAGGGATTATGGGAGACACAAATATTCAGACCATACATAGCACTTGGACTTTTAGAACAGCCGGAGCTTCTAAAATAGTGGTGTAGTGTCCTTTCCACCACCCCACTCTCAACACCTCTCAAAACTCTGCCATTAAAAGCAGTACAGAGGGATTCCTGAGTGGCTCAGTTGGTTAAGTGGCTGCCTTTGGCTCAGGTCATGATCCCAGGGACCTGGGATCGAGTCCTACGTCGGGCTCCCTGCTTGGTGGGGAGCCTGCTTCTCCCTCTCCCTCTGCCTGCTGCTTGCCCTGCTGTGCTCTCTCTCTCTCTGACAAATAAATAAATATAATCTTTAAAAAAAATAAATAAAAGCAGTACAGAATAGGGGCACCTGGGTGGCTCAGTCGTTAAGCATCTGCCTTTGGCTCAGGTCATGATCCCAGAGTCCTGGGATCGAGCCCCGCATCGGGCTCCCTGCTCCGCGGGAAGCCTGCTTCTCCCTCTCCCACTCCCCCTGCTTGTGTTCCTTCTCTCGCTGTGTCTCTCTCTGGCAAATAAATAAAATGTTTAAAAAAAAAAAAGCAGTACAGAATAAAACTAGCAGGCCTCAGCAGGCCCTCCAAAGAATTGTCTCCAAAATGTTGCACATTATGTTGTGAAGCTTGAATTTTATTTATTATTTTTTATTTTTTTTTAATATTTATTTATTTGAAAAAGAGCAAGAGCGAGAGAGGGAACACAAGCAGGGGGAGTGGGAGAGGGAGAAGCAGGCTTCCCGCCAAACAGGGAGTCTGATGTGGGGCTCGATCCCAGGACCCTGGGATCACGACCCAAGAGCTGAAGGCAGATGCTTAATGACTCAGCCACCCAGGCGCCCCTGAAGCTTGAATTTTAAAGAGAAATGGTCTATATTGTAGTGTTTGGGTTTCACTGAATGCTAACTTTTAGTGGGGGAGGGATTTTCTTTTTTTTAGTAATTGAGCTATAACTCACAAAAAATTTACCTTTTAGAATTATACAGTGGTTTTCAGTATATTCACAAAGTTATGCAACCATCACCATTTGGTGAATGCTTGTTAATCACTCATCTCTCAAAGGTGACCTCCTCAGAGCCACTGGAGTAGAGAAGATCCAGATTCAAAGTAATAGTTGTTTTGTCCAGCAGGGCCCTTAGACTTTATTTACATTAAACAATACCTGTGGAAACTGAGAGATAAGTTTAGATAGTTAATAGATAAGATTCTTGAGATTTGTTTCTCTTTCGGTAAGACCAAAGGCCTGCAACAACAACTCTGTCAAGGATTTTTCAGACTTCCATGGGACAGTAAGTGAAATAGAGTAAGCAGAGGAAATCGGGGAAAAGTCTTATTCCTGGAGTGTCATTTCTTTTCCTACCTAAATTTTCTGTTCTACCTGGTTATTTCCTTTTCTGCCTTGACTTACTCATTATTAGACTGTTAGATTTGGGCTCTTATTTCATGATTTTACAAACTGTTAGAATTTTTGATTGGGAGTAAACCCTCTTTGGGGCAGGTTTTATTTAATGTAGTTAGTACATAGCTTTTTGCATTCTTTTGTCCTTTGCTTATTTTTCACCTGTTCTGGAATCGTACTGCATGAAAAGACAGCAATTAAAATTTATCATGCGAGATTTCGCGCCCGGCGGGAGTTACGCCAGTCACGAGGGACGGACTACACTTGGGTCGGCGGCGAGTTTCCTGCATCATTTGCTTGTAGTCGCGATGAGTTTGCCTCTCAATCCCAAACCTTTCCTGAATGCATTAACAGGAAAGCCAGTAATGGTGAAACTTAAGTGGGGAATGGAGTACAAAGGGTACCTGGTATCTGTAGATGGCTGTATGAACATGCAGCTTGCAAACACAGAAGAATACATAGGTGGAGCACTGTCTGGACATTTGGGTGAAGTTTTTTTTATTTTTTTATTTTTTTAAAGATTTTGTTTATTTGAGAGAGAGAATGAGATAGAGAGAGCATGAGAGGGGGGAGGGTCCGAGGGAGCAGCAGACTCACTGCCGAGCAGGGAGCCCGATGCGGGACTCGATCCCGGGACTCCAGATCATGACCTGAGCCCAAGGCAGTCGCTTAACCAACTGAGGCACCCAGGCGCCCCTTGGGTGAAGTTTTAATAAGGTGTAATAATGTCCTATATATCAGGAGTGTTGAAGAAGAAGAAGATGATGGGGAAATGAGAGAATAGCATCTTTTGTGGGTAATTTTTTATATATATACTTCTAGACAACTTTTTTTTTCCAAAAAATTTATCATGCGAGTTGGGGAAATATAGAGGACAGATTTTAAGCCTTGTTTTGCTTGATTTTGTTCCCTGGGGAGGAAATATCCTTTTTTTTTAAATTAATTTTTTTAGAGAGAGAATGTGGCACACAAGAGGGAGGGGCAGAGGGAGAGAGAATTCCGTGCAGACTCTGGAGCCCGACCCAGGACTCGATTTCACGACCCTGAGATTACAACCTGAGCCGAAACCAAGAGTTGGATATTTAACCAACTCTGCCACCCAGGTGTCCCAGGGAGGAAATGTCTCAAAGTGTTAAAATAGTATTGTCTTGGGGCACCTGGATGGCTCAGTCGTTAAGCATCTGCCTTCGGCTCAGGTCATGATCCCAGGGTCCTGGGATCGAGCCCCGCATCGGGCTCCCTGCTCGGCAGGAAGCCTGCTTCTCCCTCTCCCACTCCCCCTACTTGTGTTCCCTTTCTCACTGTCTCTCTCTCTCTCTGTCAAAATAAATAAATAAAATCTTTAATAAAAATAAAGTAGTATTGTCTTCCTGGTTGAAAAGAAAGGAATGAAAGAGATTTGATAACGTTTTGGGGTGAATTAGCAGAATTAGAATGAAATGTTTGGAGATGTGAATCTCTGGCTTTGCTTATATATTGCAATTAAAGAACAAATGTTTTCATGCCTTCAGAACACAGGATGCTGTGCTGGGCCCTTGAAGGGATGCCACCAAGATGATTAAGTTGTGATCCTTCAAGGAGCATAGAAAGGGATGGATCAAATACCCATTTTACTCTAATGGGAGACCCAAGGTGGTAAGAGGGACCATACAAAGGGGGTAGAGGGCTTTCAAAGCTGAGAGGAGGAATTGTCCACAGATTTCCTTAAGTAAATCATTTTAGTCCTGTCACCGTAATCCCAAAGCTAAAGATCTGTTTTCTGCTAAGTGTTCTTTGTGAATACCTTGGGTTTTTTTTAAATTGAGATCTAATTTATTTATTTTTTTATTTTTTTATTATTTTTTATTTTTTATTTTTAAAGATTTTATTTTTTCATTTGAGACACAGAGATAGAGAGAGAGAGAGAGAAAGCATGAGCAGGGAGAGAGGCAGAGGGAGAAGCAGACTCCTCGCTGAGCCAGGAGCCCGATGTGGGGCTCGATCCCAGGACCCCCGGGATCATGACCCGAGCTGAAGGCAGACGCCCAACCATCTGAGCCACCCAGGCGCCCGAGATCTAATTTATATACACGGTTAACCTTTGTGTTTCTCTATTTTATTAAGTTTGCTAGGAATTTGCTGGAGTAGAGCATTGGTTATCTTTATTATTTGTAGTTGACACAATGTTACATGAGTTTCAGGTGTAAGATATAATGGCTCCTCCCACCACAGGTGTAGCTGCTGTCAGCGCGGCGGAGATTACCATACCGCTGCCTGTGCTCCCAGTGCCCTGCTGTGCCTTGGATCCCTGGGAGCATCGACGGCTTTTCTTTCTACATTACTTGTTGTCACTTTCATAGGAGCGGCAGTGAGTTAGTGCAGTTCTGGTGATGTATCTGTTGGGCATGTTAATTTAGGACTGCGTCATTCTATTCACAGTTCTTAAAAATCTTTGGGAAGCAAGAATTTGGCCACTAGTTGAAGGTTCTTAATTGTTCTGAGATCCTTAGACTCCTTTTTTAGCTGCAATCGTTGATTCATACCAAAGCTGCTTAAAAGTTTTGTCCTTATTTTCAGTGGATTTTAACAAAGCATGGCTGGGCTGTAGATGTGTTTGGTTTTTTTTCATAAGTGGCTTTGTTCTGAGGAAACCTAATTGTTATCGTATTCCAAGTTGAACCCGATCCCCAGCATAATTCTACTTTCCAGGTGAGAGAAACGTTTAGTCAGGATTTTCTGAGCATCTTTTATTAGCCTGGCCTGAGAGTGGTGACACCAAATTCCGGACTACATTCTGACTAGGTAATGGTAGGTCACTTCACTTGAAACAAACAAAAAGTGTACACTTGTGAATGTCATTGGGGCAATTTCCTGGTTGACCATTTCTGCGGAACTCCAGTGGGTTACCATACTACTAAGCGGTCTGTGTCCATCTCCTTTGGGTGGTTGATTTTGGTTGCGTATACGTGTTTTTCTCTTCTTTTTGTACCTTATTGGGGCTGTCCGAAATGGTTTTGGTTGATGTATCTCAAGTATTCCTCAAGTTGTTTTTGACATAGGTGGGATATAAATCATAGATGAATGTTTTAGGGTTGCTTGAAGAATACAGCGGGATTTAACTCTACAGAAAGCCTAATCAAGTTGGTATGTGGCGATGTGTTAGTGATTGAATAAATAGGATTTTGGAATGTGAGGGCTAGAAGTGACCCCAGCAGTAATAACAGTTGCCTCATTTTGGATAAAGAAACTGAAGCCTAGAGATGCTAAGTGAAGGCATAAGGTCACTTGGAGCTTTAATGCCATGGTTGATGCTAGAGTCCACATTTGCCAGTTGCTAGTTCAGTGCTCTCTGCACACATCGCTGTTTAATAATGGGGAAAAGGGTGTGCCTAGAGCTGATACTCAACCAGCGAGGGTCTTCTCACTCGGGAATTTGCCTTTCTTATATTTCATTCTTAAATTTTTAGAATTATTATGGGGCTTTGAACTGCGTGTTGTAATCATAAATTTACTGAGCAGTTACCACCATCATTGCTTAATATGGAATCTTCACAACACTGTCTTGAGGTATAGGTACTGTAAACACATTTTACAAGTAAGAAAATTAAGACTCAGAGAAGCTAAGTAAATTAGCAAAGTGAGGGGCGCCTGGGTGTCTCAGTCATTAAGTGTCTGCCTTCGGTTCAGGTCATGATTCCGGGGTCCTGGGATCGAGCCCCACATCAGGCTCCCTGCTCCGCGGGAAGCCTGCTTCTCCCTCTCCCACTCCCCCTGCTTGTGTTCCCTCTCTCGCTGTGTCTCTCTCTGTCAAATAAATAAACCTTAAAAAAAAAGAATTAGCAAGGTGACATCCATGACTAAACAGAGAAGCTAGGGTTAGAATCTAGGTCTGATTTCAAAGCTTATTCCTAGTAATGGTTACTCTGCTAGCCCTTTCCTTGTGATTTGATATTGAATGATCTTTTTGGCCAAGATACTTTTTTCAGAAAAGGAGCCCATGAATGTGTGGGCTATGGCACTGTCTCCATGTTCTCTGTCAGTGGGGGCCAAGGAACATCTTCATAAGGAGGCAGTGCTCTAAAGTAATACTTGGAAATTGCTTCTTCATATGTTTTAGGAAATGATGACGTAAAATCATTAAAACAGACTGTTCACTACTGTCTGTGACATCATTCCTTTTATTTTTAGAGTGTTAGGTAATTAAAGCAAAACCATGGACCTTTGTATGTGTTCGGTGGGCTCTTTACTGTTCTCAGGGCTTATGAATTCAAGCCCCATGTTGAGCATGGAACTCACTGAAATGAAATGTTTACTGTTTTCTGGTTTTGTCTGTGGGAGAAAAATACCACAGCATGCAGTTTTGGTGAGACTGCGTGGTCACCTGAGTGCTAGAGAAGTTTTAGTTCCTTACTCAGACTATACTTGAACATTTCTTGGATACTGTTTCACTGAACCCTTGTTAAAGAGTCAGCACACAGGGGCGACTGGATGGCTCAGTAGTTAAGCGTCTGCCTTTGGCTCGGGTCATGGTCCCGGGGTCCTGGGATCCAGCCCCACGTCGGGCTCCCTGCTCATCGGAGAGCCTGCTTCTCCCTCTCTCTCTGCCTGCGTGTCTACCTACTTGGTGCTCTCTCTCTCTGTCAAATAAATAAATCTTTAAAAAAAAAAAAATGCCAGCGCCTGGGTGGCTCAGTTGTTAGGCGTCTACCTTCGGCTCAGGCCATGATCCCAGGGTCCTGGGATCGAGCCCCGCGTCAGGCTCCCTGCTCGGCGGGAAGCCTGCTTCTCCCTCTCCCACTCCCCCTGCTTGTGTTCCCTCTCTCGCTCTCTCTCTCTCTCTCTGTCAAATAAATAAATAAAATATTGAACAAACAATGAATCATGGAACACTGCACCAAAAACTAATGATGTAATATATGGTGATTAACATAACAATAAAAAATTAAAAAAAAAATGCCAGTACATAAAAGGTTGGTTTTACTCTGTTGAGCCCTTATGGGAATGTAGTAAACAAGACTCCTGAGAAAACTGAACCAATAAGACCACAAGGAACTAGCCCTGTGAAAACCAAAAGAAAGCTGAAGGAAATTCAGTAAAATCAGTTGTATGTTTATCCTGTATGGTACATGCGCTCTGCCAGCCTGTGGGGACTACAAGAGTAGAGAAAAAAGTTTCCATATTTCAGAAAACCACCATCGTTCTGGAAGTCTGTGATCTCCTGGGGAACCAGAAACAAAGATCTGTTTGTGCGCCCCTGTAATTGAAGGCAGGGTCCTACCCTAGAGGAGATCTGAGGAGGGATCATTAGCCTTCAGGTGGTGGGCTGGGTTGGGAGTGTGTAAAAGTGGAAGATCAGGTGTGGCCAGTTTGTACACGTGAGGAGAATGTGAGAGCCGCTAGAGCTGTGCCCTTGTGGCTCTTTAACTGAAATTAAGTAAAACTTAAAATTCCATTCCTCAGTTGAGGTACCACCTTTCAAATGCTTAATAGCCACATGTGGCTTGGGACTGTCCTATCACAGCACAGAGAACACGTCCCTCACTGCAGAAACTTGTATTGGACAGAATTTTGTCACACTGCTTCTCACTTCTGTCCAGTGTAACACACAGTGACTTCTGTGACAGCACTGAAATTGTTTTTATTTTTTTCTTTAACGAGCATGCCATTTAGCTAACAGGGCTAAGGAATTTTAGTTAGGGTAGCTATTTTATATATTGCTGTTTAGTGTGTAAAGAGGATTAAAGATCAGTTTTATATCTAAAGCAGTACAAATGCAAATTGGTTATTTATGAAATATACAAATTAAGCACTTTTCAAGAATTGGCCAGACATTTGTGTTGAAAACATGTAGCTTGAATTAAAACATTTCATTAGCTACCACCTGTATGGCCTTGACTAATTTGTGCTACACTGATGAGCTGACAAAGTACGAGTCTCCATGTTGACGTCTTTTGATTCATGATCAGATCTTTCATTTCATTTCATTTCCTTTCATTTCAGTGAGTTCCATGCTAAACATGGGGTTTGAACTCATGAGCCCTTGGAACAGAGAGTCTCATGCTCTGTCGACTGACCCAGCCAGGTGCCCCTCCATGATCAGCTCTTTTAAAAAATATTTATATTCTTTTTTCAAAAATTACAGTGAAATCATGGTGCCTGGGTGGCTCAGTTGGTTAAGTGTCTGACTCTTGATTTCCACTCAGGTCACGATCTCAGGGGCGTGAGATCGAGCCCTGTGTTGGTCTCCACGCTCTGTGGGGAGTCAGCTTCTCTCTCTCCCTCTTTTGTCCCTCCCCCTGCTCTCTCTCAAATAAATCTTTAAAAACAAAAACTACAGTGAAATCCATGTAACATACAATTAACCATTTTAAAGTGAATAATTCAGCCAGTGTTGTGCAGTCACCACCTCTGTCTAGTTCCAAAACATTTTCAGCCCCCCCCCCCGCCACCCCGAGAGGAGACCCATGCCTGTTCAGCAGTTACTTCCCATTCCCTTTGCCTCCTCGCAGCTTCTGGCAATCATGAGCTTGCTTTCTGTCTCTGTGGATTTACCTGTTCTGAACATTTTATGAGTGGAATTGTACAGCATATAACCGTTTGTGTCTGGCTTATTTCACCAGGATCAAATTTTCTCCTAACAGTTTTAAGATTCAGATCATCATCGGTGTTAAAGCACAGGCAGTCATATTGCCTAACAGTAACATCTTTCACCTCTTGTTTTAAAATTTGTGGTGATACACCCAGTATCTACACCTAGTTCATTAATCTTCCTTTATCATGAACCAGAGTTATTAGTTTCCCTTTTAATTTGGGATATGGCAGGTTACTCATTGATGCAGTCTGATAACTTTCCCACTTAATTAGAATTGTTCGTTTTTTGAATACTTGACAAGGGTGTAGAACATGGAAATATCATTGGAAAATATGAAACCATAATGTCACTCCTTACGTGGGAGGTTTACTAGCTTTTCCTTCACTGGGATATGAACTGTGCAGGACTTAAATCACGGTCATCTGTTTGCTGACCATGAACAAATGACTTTGGGCCCTTGTAGAATTCTGAGCCTGGGCTCCTTAGTGCTAATAAAATCAGGATATGATATGCATTATGAATAAGACCTGAGTAGAATGAACTGGAAAGTGTTGACTGTGTATGTGTGTGCGTGTAAGAAGACCGGGGTACAATTAGATTGAGGAGTTTAAAAGAGCATCTTGCTATATCTGATTTTTCTGGTCCATTATTGCAGAAATACCAGTTCACAAATGTCGCTAGCCTTGCCATTAGGTTTATAATGTGATCCATGTCTGGATGCATGGAAAGCTTTTTTCCACATTGGGGAAAGTATGGTCAACTTTTTATTTTGGGACCCTTTAATACCATTAGGTATATATTAAGCACTTAATTGATTTTGGTATTTGACTCGCTGTCCCTGTGAGCTTTACAAACTTAAGGCGAACATATCATAAATAGGATGTTTTGAAAAATAAAAATGTGAGCAGATTTTCATTATGGTGCATTCTGCAGCCACTGAGGTGGTCTGGTGACGTCATTATCCTGAGAAGCGCCTTACAGTCTTCTGCATGTATTGTGTATTTGTAAATCTAAGAGTTAGTTCTAGAACTGGGTGGTCAGCTATGTGTATTGTTGGGTTTTGTAAAGCTCAGCTGCAGTTTGGGGTATCTTACTGTGTGATCTTTTTCCTGCCTTAAAACACTACATCATCTCTGACTCAATGTACTTTTATCGAGTAATTTTTCAGCAGGGGCTGTTTGAAGGAGGGCGAGATGACGCTTGTCTAACTTGGCAAAGCCCGGTTGGGTCGGGTTTGTCTGAATGTTAGATGGGAGTGATTGCAGTTATGTATTTCAGGGTGTTTGAAGGGGATTGAATGAGTCAGCACATCACGGCTTGTTAAAAATCAATTGGAGGTAATTTGCCCCCACCTCCAGCGCTGTGTGGATTTGTGAGGGCCTCTGTCCAGGCTGGCACATATTTGATACTCAGTCATGCTGGTTGATAGAGTCGAGTGTATCCCAGCGCCTGTTAGGGGGAAGAGACTCACGTGTTGAATATCTGCTTGGTGCCCCTTAATACAAAACAAATGTATTCTCTCATTTAATTCTCTCAGCGGGCCTGTCAGGTGGGTGGCATGTCATTTCCAGAATTCCAGTGAAGTAGCTGCATCTCACAACCTGAAGTGACAAGCCAGCATTTACAGCAGGAGTCAGCTCAGTGCTAGCCCCTTACCACTACCCTGTGCTGCCCCCTCCAGCCTGAGGGAGGCATATGAACTTGCCTCCGCACAGCCTGGCTTTCTCTGAAAATTGAGAAATTTTCCTTCCCCCACCCATGAACTTTTCTTTGAAATAGGAAAACAAAAAAATATATATATAATTCCTTTTCCCTCCCACACCTCATTCAAATGATTTTTTAGTTTCTGTTTATATCCTGCTAACCACGTAGGCTGGGGTCATCTTAGACCTTTCACTCTTCCTTCCTCCTCCTGCCAGATGATGCCCCTGTTATCCTTTCGCTCGACCCCTCCTCTCTAGGTGTACCGCTCACGTGTTCACAGGGCATGCTTGCCTGTAGTGGTGATGTTGGTCTTTCTGCTGGTGGTGTTTTTTTCCCCCCCTCTCTCATTATGTCTTTGCCATGGTAGAGGGACCTTCCCAGGTGACACTCAGCATGTCACTTCTCTTGGAAAAACTTGGTTGCCCTTTACCTTTCAGGAACAGAAAATTACTTTCTTCAACACTTCACATTGTTGAAGACTGGGCCCAAAACTTTGTCTTGACTTACAGGTGATTCTACGAAGTGATTTAAATAGGAGCTTTGCAGTTATGAATTCATTATTTATTATTTTGTGTGCAGGATTCAGGTGACTTCAAATCCTTTGATACCTTTTGCTTCTTGGAGATTTTTTGAAGCAAGGGCACTTTCATATTGGGATATCATTTAGGTTTATCAGATATAAAAAAATAAATTGACATATTTGGGTATCAGTACATATTTTTCATACCCCTCTTCCGGGGATGTCACATGTAGAGGTGCAGTGTGGTAGCTGTGGAAACTGGATTATTGATCTTAGAATTCTAATACAGGGCAAAACTGGCGTCATTGTAATCACCATTTCTGACACGTTGTAAGGGATCCTTTGCATTTCAAGGACTTTATGTGAATGTCCTTTTTATTTTATTGGTATCAGATAGAATTTATTCAAGGATCTTAGTAATAATGTGTGATTATGGAATTTTAAAAAGAGCTAATCATAGCCTTCTTGGCCACCTGGAGCTAGCAAGAGAGAATCTAGAGAAGTAATGTGTATTTGTTGAGCAAAATCTTAATAATTTGGTCTGCAGTTGGGCCGCAGATTACTTTTATAATACTTTTGAAGGAAAAATTTTATGAAGCAAATTAAGAGAATAAGCATACCTTTATGAATACATTTCAATTACTGAAAATATGGTAGAAATCTGCTGTAATCAGTGGATGTTAAAAAAATTTTTTTTAAACAGACTTCTAATTTGAACACCTGAGTTAGTTGCTGTTGGTCTAAATTACTGAGGTTTTTGTTGGGCTATTGAAATTCTATTTTTACCGTATTTTAAAAGATAGATGAAAATGGATGTATAGGACTTAATTTTTAATAGAACTTGTTTCTATTAAACAGCACCTGTGGAATCTTCTCAAGACGAACAGTCATTGTTGTGTGAAGGTAATTTTCTATGATACGATCCTTTGAATGTCTAATTGAGAAAACATTAAGTTGTCTATGGTGTGTGAAGCCTGGATATTGTTTTGTAAATACATATTATATCTCAATTTCTCGTCTAGGTTCAAATTCAGCTGTTAGCATGGAACTTTCAGAACCTGTTGGTAAGAAAATTTCTGACCATATTAATACAGTAATATGAAACTCTTTCAGGATATAAGGTGCAAATGTAAGTGTCATGGTTATTGTAATGCCTGCATTTAAAACTGACTTTGAGTCTTTTCTGTGGGACTTAGAAAGCAGACCTGGTTGGACATGAGCGCTGCCATGATGCACTGAATGGCCGCAGATGTGAAAGCTGAGTGGAAGAGCGCTAAAGGCAGTTGAAGGACTTGTGCTTGTTCGATGTCATTTGTGAAAAATTTCCTTCCTTTTTGCAACTTTCTTACTCTTAAGGGTGTCAGATTCCCCATGTCTTTGATAAAGTTGATACCAAATGATTTGCAGAGGGAAAAGCAAAGATGTTGTAAATCCCGAGCTCTGATTGTCAACTTTCCCGTTTTCCCTGTGTCAGGACATCCTGACACTGGAATAACTGGGCTGTTAGGAATGGTACATCTCCTGTTTACATTTTGTCTGTCCTTATGGAAGTGAAGCTTTGTTAAAATAGCAATCTCTCATAGTCTCTGAGTCAGCTCTGATGTCCGCAGTGGGGCCAGCTGTCATCCATTTCTGTTGTGAAAGAGATTTTCCTGCTTATGTTTCACTAGACTGTTAGGAAATAGAACTAAATATGCAAAGTTCTATTTGTTGTTTGAAGGCATCTGTGTTTTACAGTACAGATTGTAAGTCTTTTTCGGAATACTAAGTTAAATGTCTTATTTCAGTAGAAAATGGGGAGACAGAAATGTCCCCAGAAGAATCATGGGAGCACAAAGAAGAAATAAGTGAAGCAGAGTTAGGGGGTGGTTCCTTGGGAGATGGAAGACCCCCAGAGGAGAGCACCCAAGAAATGATGGAGGAGGAAGAGGAAATACCAAAACCTAAATCTGTGGTCGCACCCCCTGGGGCTCCTAAAAAAGAACATGTAAATGTGGTATTCATTGGGCATGTAGGTAAGTTACACTCCTAGCAGTGAAGCAATGACCGGGCATTAGCTACATCAAACAGCTACTTGGAGAGGTTTAGTGAAACTGAACTGAATTACTCTGAAATGTTTTGATATTTAACTTGATAGATTTTTTAGCCGGCAAAACATTGCCAACGCTTTGTTGGACACATAAATAATTTTGTAATGTCATGGAAGCTGGAAGAAAACAAGCTTCAGTGTATTTGTATGTTATGCACAGTTGGTTTATAGACCGCCCCCCCGATGGTGGCTAAGCATATTATTAGTTAATATTCTAGAAAATGTGCCTGTTGTTTTGTGTGAACTTCAGTTAATTTGTTAATTTTATCGGCTTCATCTAACCTAGATAGTTTAATTTTGTGTGACAAAGGAAATTAATAATTGGGAGTGACTTTTGGCTGCTTGTGAGGTTAGTGGTTTAGCACAAAACAAAACCCTATTTAATTTACTCAGATACTTCCTGACCATCTGACTTAGCCCCAAAATCATGAGAAGAAAATACAGAATCATGTGTCCTTTTTTCCCTTTATCTCTGCCTTCTCCTGAATATAATGCTACACCACACTACTTTTTTTAGTAGCAAGAACTCCTTTGAAATTTGTAAAGGGACACCTATATTTGCTAAAATTAGTGAAAGACAGACTACCTAAATGTAGTTCATGGCTCTTTGGCTACTTTTGCTCTCCCCTGAGATCCCCTTGGGTGATTTATATTCTGTTGCTGCTGTGCTCTTAGCTGAAGGTCACAGAACACAGTCTGTTCAAAAATGCTTCTTTATCAGTAAAGTAGTTCTAAATTCTTGATCAGTATAAGTCATTGTTGAGCGGCAAGGGGTCTTGGCAGCTTCTTTTGCAACTGAAATTATGTAATTATATATGCTAATTGGTAATGAGTTAACACGTATAGTGGTTTTTTTGTTTTTGTTTTTTTACGCGTGTGGTTTGCATATTATTGATGTTGTTGTTACTTTTAGATGCTGGCAAGTCAACCATAGGAGGACAAATAATGTAAGTCTCTATTTTTTGTTAAATAATAGAGTTAACTTGATTGAATGAATTTTGGGCATTATAAACAATACAGTCATACAAAGGAGAGAAAACAGGTCACCTGAGAAAGTTATGAAGACATTACCTATAAGGAAAGCTGATGTTAAGAAGGAATTTTTTGCAGTGTGTGATCATTGTTAGTATTTTTTGATGGATTTTAGGCATTCCCTAGAATTCTTTGGTTACCACTGTCAGGCTCTTCTGGAACATTAAATGTATTTCTGAAAGCTGTATTTTAGATTTTTTTTTTTTTCATAAAAGCTACTATAGAACCCTAGATTGTAGGAAATGTTAGTTTGCTTTGAATATAGTTTTCTTAGGAATAATGAAAACCAGCACATGAATCTGGTACTTGGCGGGGAGGGAACTCCTTATTCCTGATTCATCAACTCTTTAAATCCTAGGTGGATTAATCAAAGACAGGTAGTCTGCTAGCATACTAAGATAATTTATCATAATTTTTTATCATATATAGAAGCTATCTAAGTATGAAAACACCATGGTTGATCTTTAGCAGTGTGTTCTGGTATTGAAAAAAAATTTTTTTAATTAGAAGTTCTTGCAATTTGGGGGCACCTGGCTGGCCCAGTTGGTAGAACATGTGACTCTCGGTTTCAGGGTTGTGAGTTTGAGCCCCACATTGGGGATAGAGATTATTTTTCTTAGGTTTTACAATTTTAATCCCTTCTGAATTAGATCCATTTCTTTAAACTGTATTATCAGAGGATCTAGAGGGCATATCTTCATTGTCTTGCCTTGTAATCTTAGTTGGTAACCTTCCCAGTTACTTCTGAAAATTCTACAACAGACCTTAAAATAAGCTTTTAAATAGGGACCCTTAACTAAGGCTCTATGGCTGGAAGTGTTGGGCCCATATGATTTCGTGTTTTAGGAGAATGTGTGTTTTTTGCTTATGGGCTGTAATTTTCGTGGGCATTTCACTAGGATTCTGTGCTCAGCTAGCTAGGAGTATGCACTGTAGATGACTGCAGAGAAGAAAGCTTGAACAGGAAGGCTTTGATTTGGATTGAGTCAAGGGAAGCAGTTCAGTATTCCTAAGGAATTGTTTTAAAATTACAATCTTTGATAATTTTTAAAAAATATTAAATATTGAAATGTATTAATAAGATTTAATTGCCTGGCCAACACTGTTGGACACCACTTCTTTTATATAGTATTTATATTTGCCCCTTAAAAAAATTTTATTCTGGGGGTTCCTGGGTGGTTATCAGTTGAGCATCTGACTCTTGGTTCCGGCTCAAGTCATGATCTCAGGATCACAAGACCGAGTGTGGGGGGCTCTGCACTCATCAGGGAGTCTGCTTCTCTCTCTCTCTCCCCTTCTCCCTCCTCCCTGCCCCGCCCCTGCTCACATTTGTCTCTCTCTAAAATAAATAAAATTTTTTTTTGAAGATTTTATTTATTTATTTGACAGAGAAAGACACAGCGAGAGAAGGAACACAAGCAGGGGGAGTGGGAGAGGGAGAAGCAGGCTTTCCCGCTGAGCAGGGAGCCCGATGCGGGGCTCGATCCCAGGACCCTGGGACCATGACCTGAGCCGAAGGCAGACGCTTAACGACTGAGCCACCCAGGCGCCCCTAAAATAAATAAATTTTTTTAAAATTTTATTCTGAAATAATTTTAGACTTACAGAAAGCTTACAAAAATAGTACAGACTTCCCGTATACCTTTCAGCCATCCCTAGCGTTAACATATTAAATAGCCATAGTATAGTCCTCAAAACTAGGAGGTTAGCATTGGTACAGTACTGTTAACTAAACTGTGGCTCTTACTTGAATTTCACCAGTTCTCCATGAATGTCATTTTTCGGTTCCAGAATTCCACGTTGCATTTAGTCGTTCCATCTTAGTCTCCTCTAGCTTGTGACGGTTGCCTCAGTCTCATCTTCCATGACTTTGCTTAATCTGAAGAGTGCTATTTAGGATATTCTTCAGTTGGGGTTCAGCTGAGGTTTTGCAGTTAGATTGAGGTTATACATCAGGGCAAGACTGTGACACGGACATCCCATCAGGGCTACCGCATGTCAGTACTTGATGTGTTCTCTTTACTGCTGGTGCTGTTAGCCAGGATTACTTGGTTAACATGTTGTCTGCCAGGATTCCCCACGGTAAATTTACTATTTTCCCCCTTTATCTGGGGGGAGAGAATTTGAGACCATGTAAATATCTTTTCCTCTGAAACTTTCCGTGATTTCAGCATCCATTATTGGTTCTTTATTTTAAAATAGCTCTTTTCTGGAGTTGAAATTCCCCTAAAGGGCTTCTTAATTTCACTGAATAATTTGTAATTAAGTGTTTCCTTCTTTTTTCTTTGTTTTCAGGTATTTGACTGGAATGGTTGACAAAAGGACACTTGAGAAATATGAAAGAGAAGCTAAAGAGAAAAACAGAGAAACTTGGTATAGTAAACTTTTATGGCACTATAAATTACTTTTAAGGAAGCACTGGCTACTTATGCTGTTGTAGTCTACTTAGATATACGTGCATGAGGAGGTGATGTCATAACAAAGAAAAAATTTCCTTTCCCCTCACACTACAAAGTAGACCAGCTCCTGATGACTTGATTCCTTCAAAACTTGCCCAGGGAACGTTTGGGAACATCCAGACATCTAGAAATGGACTTGTTGGATAAGTTCTAAACCATTCATTTCATAGGGTCATTACCTAACCACTAAAAAATTGCATTTCTAGAATCTATTTATTTATTTTTAAAGATTTTATTTATTTGTCAGAGAGAGAAAGCGCACGCACAAGGAGGGGGAGAAGCAGGCTCCTTGGTAAGGAGCCTGATGCGGGACTCGATCCCAGGATCCTGGGATCATGACCTGAGCTGAAGGCAGACAGCTGACTGAGCCACCCAGGCACCCCGCATTTCGAGAATTTATAATAACCAGAAGTAGAACTTAAGTTATAGTGGAATTTGGGGGAGAAAGCAGGTGATGTGATAGTGCTTAGGATATGATCATTAATGATGTAAATAAACACGGGAAAGATAAAAAGAACGGACAGAATTATTGACAGTGGGTTGCCTTTGAGTGGTGAGAAAAAGGGTCAATTTCTTTTTCTTTCTAATCTTTTTTTTTTAAGTTTTGACTGGGACATTCAT
Source organism: Eumetopias jubatus (assembly GCF_037043125.1). Classification (NCBI taxonomy): domain Eukaryota; kingdom Metazoa; phylum Chordata; class Mammalia; order Carnivora; family Otariidae; genus Eumetopias; species Eumetopias jubatus. The sequence goes on along the minus strand of NW_028274818.1, from coordinate 78,654,309 downwards.
GGTTTTTGTTTTGTTGGTGTTTTTAAATTGTATTTCTCTGTATTAAGGGAAAAGATCATCATCAATGTTATACTAAAAAATGGATTACATACTATTTATTTATTATTTTTTAAAAGATTTTATTTATTTGACAGAGAGACAGCGAGAGAGGGAACACAAGCAGGGGGAGCGGGAGAGGGAGAAGCAGGCTTCCTGCTGAGCAGGAAGCCCGATGTGGGGCTTGATCCCAGGACCCTGGGATCATGACCTGAGCCGAAGGCAGACGCCTAACCGACTGAGCCACCCAGGCGCCCCTACGTATACTATTTAATACAGATGATGAGGTCATCTAAATTAACACCTACTATTCTAGATGGTTTGAACTTACATAAAGCATTTTCACATGGCAAAGAAATACTGAAATAATTTTTAGCAGGTAACCCTTCCTCCCAAATGGTGGTTACTGGCTTTCACTTTTGAAAAATATCCCTTAGATAGCCATTATTTGTGTTATACTTTGTGCCAGATGATTATAAAAGCTCACAGTCGTATTGGCATTGGTACAAAGTAGTCTTTCTGGGTATGTCGTCAGCTTGTTTTCATAAATACAGTTTGCTTATAGAATATATACAGGTTTGGGGTGCTTGGGTGGCTCAGTCTGATGAGTGTCTGCTCTCAGCACGGTTCATGATCCTGGAGTCCCAGGATCAAGCCCCACCTCAGGCTCCCTGCTCAGCAGGGAGTTTGCATCTCCTTCTGCCCTTCCTCCTGCTCATGCTCTCTCTCTCTGTATCTCTGAAATAAATACATAAAAATCTTAAAAAAAAAAAAAAGAATATACACAGGGTTGAGGCACCTGGGTGGCTCAGTCGGTTGAGTGTCCGACTTTTTTCTTTTTTTTTTTTTTTAAGATTTTATTTATTTGACACAGAGAGAGAGAGCGCCCGTGCTTGCAAGTACATGCAGGGGGGAGTGCAAGCAGAGGGAGAGGGAGAAGCAGACTCCCTGCCAAGCAAGGGAGCCCTATGCAGAAGCGATCCCAGCACCTTGGGATCATGGCCTGAGCCTGAAGGCAGACGTTGTTTTTGTTTTTAAAGATTTTATTTATTTACTTGACAGAGACACAGCGAGATAGGGAACACAAGCAGGGGGAGTGGGAGAGGGAGAAGCAGGCTTCCTGCTGAGCAGGGAGCCCGATGTGGGGCTCAGTCCCAGGACCCCAAGATCATGACCTGAGCCGCAGGCAGATGCTTAACGACTGAGCCCCCCAGACGCCCCCGGAAGGCAGACGTTTAACTGACTGAGCCACCCACATGCCCCAGAGTGTCTGATTCTTGATCTCATTTCAGGTGTTGCTCTCAGGGTTGTGAGTTCAAGCCCTATGTTGGGTTCCACGCCTAGTGTGGAGCCTTACACACACACACACACACACACACACCACTTTCCGTTGCTCTCAGGGTTGTGAGTTCAAGCCCTATGTTGGGTTCCACGCCTAGTGTGGAGCCTTACACACACACACACACACACACACACCACTTTCCCTGCTATCCAAGAGTTCCTTTGAAACCTTTTGTAAACCAAAATGGCATAAAGCAAAGAAGCAATCGTCATTAATTTATATGGAAAAATTTTTCAGAGAATAGTCTCTCTCAGGCTTTTCTGATACCTTAGGGCTCATCTTGCTAACGGATGCACCAAATAAATGGAGGTAAAGCACAGATGCTCACCGACACAGTTCAAAGTGATGGTGGCTCGATGCAGATGCTGCGCGGAGGGAAAGCTGGAAGGGCTTGAAGGCGTCACCGGCGCCGCTCAGCACTGCCCCTGTGACAGCTCATTGAAATGCTGAACATGCTAAATACTCCCCCACTCTCAGTTTTGGCTCAGCGCGTCCAGCTCTGCACTCAGCGGGGGGGACTGCTTCAGATTCTCTCCGTCTCACCCTGCCTCTCCCCCGTTCATGCACGGACTCTCTCTCTCAGTAAAATAAATAGATAAAATATTTTTAAAAAACACCAAAAAATCCTCTTTAGGCATCTTTCAGTTAGCAAAAACAGGTACTAATGTAGGTATTTATTTATTTTTAATTTTTAAATTTTTTCTGACAGGTCTTTTGTAAAAGTCAAGTGGCATAACATGAACTTTCAAAAATCGGGATGCCTGTAATTGACTGGATATTTGTAAAAGCTCCAAGTGTTTGAATCACAGTAATACAAGTTTTATTCTCTTGATTTTCATTTCTATCCAGTCCTATTCATGATTTTTTTAAAGATTTTTTTTTTTTTATTTTTAAGTAATCTTTGCACCCAACATGGGGCTCAAACTCACAACCCCGAGATCAAGAGTTGCATGCTCCACTGACTAAGCCAGCTGTCCTGTTCATGATTTATCATTATCTTTTTAAAGATTTTATTTATTTAACTGACAAAGAGAAAGCAAACACAAGCCAGGGGGTAGGGGCACAGGGAGAGGAGAATCAGACTCCCCTCTGATCAGGGAGCCCGACATGGGGTTTGATCCCAGGACCCCGGGATCATGAGCTGAGCTGAAGACAGATGCTTAACCGACCGAGCCACCCAGGCGCCCCTGTCCTGTTCCTGATTTAAATGTATGTCGGATGTAAAGCTGGATGTCATCATTACACCTTTAATGGTAGAAGAATATCTTTAAAACTTACGTTCTTAGCAATATTAACCTTATTTTAAACTTATTTCAGGTATTTATCTTGGGCCTTAGATACAAATCAGGAAGAACGAGACAAGGGTAAAACAGTAGAAGTGGGCCGTGCCTATTTTGAAACAGAAAAGAAGCATTTCACAATTCTGGATGCCCCTGGCCACAAGAGTTTCGTCCCAAATATGATAGGCGGTGCTTCTCAAGCTGATTTGGCTGTATTGGTAAGTAAGGTCTTTCCAGTTCACCCGTGTATTTGTTAGCAGCCCTGCTTCAATGTTAGTATTTGAGTTTACCCTCTAAAAGCTAAAATTGCAGTCGCAGTGAGCTATAATACACGGTGGCACATTTCATGGTTGTGTCACGCGTCTGCTCCAGAAATCTTTCTGATTGGACTCACTTGGGAAAACACCTTCCGTCTGTTCTCCGTACGGGTGCTCTGACCTGTGACCATGTCAGAGCTCAGTGTCCACTCAGTGCCAGGCCTGCTGCACTGTGTACATACCACAAGTGCTGTGGGTACAAAGCGGAGTAAGAAATGATTTGTTTCTCAAGGCCTCAGGCATTTTGCGGGTTTGTTTTTGTTTGCTTCGTCACTATACCAGCCCTGAATCACATGCATGTTTGAATTGCAAAATATAAAGGCATCCTAGGTTTTGGAAAATTGGGGGGATCAGAAGAAACATTTACCAAGATCTTAAGCCGTTGAGACATTGTGACATTCAAAAGCATGCAGGTTACAACTCATTTACTTTTATTTTCTTGCAAAAAGCTTCTGATAAAACTGAAAGGAAAGCTGTTTTCACTGCTCAAGAGGTATACCTGAGTACATAAGAATAAACTGGATTTCTTGGAATAGGTCATCTCTGCTAGGAAGGGAGAGTTTGAAACTGGATTTGAAAAGGGCGGACAGACGAGAGAACATGCAATGTTGGCAAAGACAGCAGGTGTGAAGCACTTGATTGTGCTTATTAATAAGATGGATGATCCAACGGTCAATTGGAGCAATGAGAGGTGAGCTTTGCCCTCATACTAGTTTTTACAGGCTTGGAAGCGGAATAAAGGATGGTTTTGCTACCCTGCGCTTTTTTTTCCCCCCTGGGGTTTTTCTAAAATCTTAATTTGTTTAATAATGAGACTAGAGTTCACTTGCTTTATATTACAATTGAGTTACTTATGAATATTCATAGATATGAAGAATGTAAAGAGAAACTAGTGCCATTTTTGAAAAAAGTTGGCTTCAATCCCAAAAAGGACATTCACTTTATGCCCTGCTCAGGACTGACTGGAGCAAATCTTAAAGAGCAATCAGATTTCTGTCCTTGGTACACGTAAGTAATCTTTTCTTCCTTTTAGAAAAACTTTATGTCTTTGTAAATAATTTTGGAAAACACAGACTGTAAGTAACTGTGGCTTTAAAAATACCACGACCATCGCTCATTTTTTAATTGGGTTGTCTTCTTGTTACTCTTTCACTTTCTTGATCGTATCTTTGTGGTACAAGAGGTTTTAATTTTGATAAATCCAGTTTATTTTTCTTTTGTTGGTTGGGCTTTCGCTGTCATACCTAGGAAAACATTGCCTAATTCAGTCAGGAAGTCATAGCCATATTATTTTCTTCTAAGGTTGTTACAGTTTTAGCTCTTACATTTAGATGTGTATTTCATTTTGAAAGAATATCTTAAAAACTTCTTTTTGTTAGGTAAAGTTTTTTTCTTTTGTTTTTTAAGATTTTATTTATTCATTTGTCAGAGAGAGAGACAGAGAGATACAGAACACAAAGTCTTGATTACTATAGCTTTGTAAGTTTTCAAATTGGGAAGTGTGAGTCTTTACATTTTGTTGTTCTTTTTTTCCAAGATTGTTTTGGCTATTCTGGGTCCCTTGAATTTCTGTATGAACATTAGGATCAGCTTGTCAATTTGTGCCAAAACGCAGCTGGGATTTTAATGGGGATTGTACTGAATCCATAAACGAATTTGGGGAGCATTGCTATCTTGGCAATAGTAAACCTCCCAGTTCATATGCTGTAGTTTTAAAGGGGAAATTATTTTATAGAATCCTGATTTGAGAGCTGGAAAAGTCCATAAGAATTAAGTAATAGAATGTAGTCATTTTAGGGACACTTGGGTGTGGCTTAGTTGGTTAAGGGTCTCGACTCTTGACTTTGGCTCAGGTCATGATCTCAGGGTTGTGAGATGGGGCTCACACTGTGCGTGGAGTGGAGCCTGCTTAAGATGCTCTCTCTCCTTCTCCCCCTCTGCTCACTCGCCAAAAAAAAAAAAATGTAGGCCATTTGCTATAAAATATTTTTCTTTCCTTTTTTTTTTTAAGATTTTATTTATTTATTTGACACAGAGAGACACAACGAGAGAGGGAACACAAGCAAGGGGAGTGGGAGAGGGAGAAGCAGGCCTTCCGCTAAGCAGGGAGCCCGACGCGGGGCTCGATCCCAAGACCCTGGGATCATGGCCTGAGCTGAAGGCAGACGCTTAACGACTGAGCCACCCAGGCGCCCCTAAAATGTTTTTCTCAATCTTAATAAACTAAGTTTATGGGGAAGCTCTTTCATTATATTTATAGGACTATTTTGTTAATATTTTTAATTTTCTGAGGAATGGAGGGGATGAACCAGATAATAAATGGGTTGATGAGAAGAGTATGTGGGTAGAATGAAAGTATTATAACTGTTTTTCATATAAAGTTACAATCTTAAAATTTAGATATTTATGTTGATTCTCTTTAATGGATATTGTTATGTTCTCAGTGGATTACCGTTTATTCCCTATCTGGATAATTTGCCAAACTTCAATAGATCGGTTGATGGACCAATCAGGCTGCCAATTGTGGATAAGTACAAGGTACCCAAGATGTTCACGAGATTGGGAGGGAAAATCATTGCTTTGTATTTTAAGTTACAAAACAACCCTAATAATTAACAGCGTAGCATAAATGTCTCTTTCTTAATGGCCATATGTTATTTAGTGTTGTGGATGAGATGGATCGTAATTTAATCAGCCAGCCTAGTTTATTTAAGCTGTTTTCCCAATAAGCCAGTGATCATTTCTGAGAGAGAAAGTCATACAAGTAAAACTGCTAGACCCAGGATTTGCACGTTAAAGTTGATGGGTATTGACCAGCAGCCTTCCGAAGTACTAGCAGCAGTGTAGGAGTGTTGGTTTTACTGTAGCCTTGCCAACACTGGCCACTAGTCTTAAAAAGATAAGCTTCATTATTTTTAACTGGATTTTCAACTTGATTTTTAAAAAAGTTTTATGGGTATATAATGTTTTGACCTCCTCAAATAATTCTTTCCTTAGCTCCATGCTAAATATCTTCAGTATTTTTCCAATTTTATACATGAGGAAGCAGGCTCAGAGATTTTTGAGAGAACTGGAATTTAAACAAATAATGGAGATCTTCAATATGTAAAATTTTGTGCTGTTTCTGGTACCATGCCTTTTTATTTTTTTTTTTTAAGATCTTCGGCACACTTACTAGTATTGTAATTGCACATATGCTGATGACATATCCTGTGTTTAAGATTAATCCTAACCATTCTGCCACTTGAACTAAAGATTTTCTGAGTAAGCCCCATGAGATTTCACTTTGGGTTGTTGAATTTGTGGAATAGTAATTAAAGTCTACCACTTGGTTTTTTTATTTCAAATTTAAACAGGATATGGGCACTGTGGTCCTGGGAAAGCTGGAGTCAGGGTCTATTTGTAAAGGCCAGCAGCTTGTGATGATGCCAAACAAGGTAAGAATTAGTAATGCTCTTTCTCATTTAGATTTCTCTTAAAAATATCAGCAAAGAATTAGAACTTTTGAAAAATGTAGGGATTTCCACTAAAAGAAACTTAAAATCCAGGATTATGTTTTATTAATGTCAAGTACAAAATTTAGTACAGAAGATAAGGTGTTGTAGTTACCCCATGACAAATGGGGAAGAGCCAGTATTCGTACCACGTGAGAGCTAAAAGATGTATCATCAAGAGAGCTTTACCTGCATTCTTCCACCAGAAGCAAGTAGAGCTCTGGAGCAGTTAAGTGACTTCTTCCTGTTAACACATTTCTTTTAGTAAGTGAACCCAGGATGAAAACTCGGGTTTAATCATGATATAGTTTGCTTTTTTTTTTTTTTAATTTTAAAAAAATTTTAAATTTTTTAATAAGATTTTATTTATCCATTTGAGAGAGAGAGAAAGAAAACACAAGTGGGGGAGGGCAGAGGGAGAGAGACCAGTGGACTTCCCCCAAGCAGGGAATCTGACGTAGGGCTCGATCCCAGGACTCTGAAAACATGACCTGTTTGCCAGTCAGATGCTCAGCCATCTGAGCCACCCAGGTGTCCCTGCTTTATCGTTATATTGGTTACTATAAAATGTGCCCAATCTATACTTATAGTCTGTTTTGAGAGAAGAGAATGTGCCTTTATCATAAATGGGTCTTAATTCTTTCTTCCTGCCTTTTTGTAATTTGTTTATTATTGGAGAGGGTTCCATTAAAACACGTAAAGTCTCCATGAACTCTTCCTTTGTGTTATTTGTGGCTGCTCAGTTGCTGATAATTACAGACATGATACTAGAGAAACTGTTACCTGTTTTCCAGAGGGGCTTGCTCTAACAGCTTCAAAGATGTTTATGTAGGAAAGTAGGCCTCAGTCATCAGAACCTCAGAATTAGTGGGGCGTCTGGGTGGCTCAGTCGGTTGAGTGTCTGACTCTTCATTTTGGCTCGGGTCACGATCTTGGGGTCATGGGATCCAGCCCCACATCGGGCTCTACACTCAGCACAGAGTCTGTTCGTCATGAATCCTAGCTCAGAGCAGTTACAGAAGTAGTTTGGTCCTGGTAATAGAAGGCAGATTGGTGGTTGCAAAAGGCTAGGGGGTCGAAGAATGGGGAGTGACTTGAGTGAAGGGCACAGAGTTTCCTTTTGGGATGATGAGGATGTTTTGGAACTAGATGCTGGCGTTGATTGTACGGTATCGTGAATGCCAACTAGATGCCACTGAATTGTACCATGTAAAATGGTTATAAAAGGTAAATTTTGTGAGTGTTCTACCACAATAGAAAGAAAAGTAAAATTCATTATCGGCAGGTGGACTGGGTGGCAGGCTAGACTAGTCACAGCTTCTCTGCGGGAGCTGGGACTTTATACAGATGACTGGCAGGTCGGCATAGCCTCGCTTGTAGCTGGGGGCAAGCCTTAAGGACTCCATTCCCGTTAGTCCTGCTGAGTCTCAGTGGAATGGAGTTAAATATTTCAGAAGGCACAGATGCCAGACTATCTTACATTGAAAAATTAATGGGTAGGTAGCCTACGAAATGGGAGAAAGTAATTGTATATCATAAATCTGATAAGGGGCTAAATCCAGAATATATCAAGAAGTGCAACTCAACAACAAAATTAACCTGACTAAAAAATGAGCAAGAGACTGAAACATTTCTCCAAAGAAGATGTGCAAATGGCCAACAAGCACATGAAAAGATCTCATCACTAATCATTAGGGGAATGCAAATCAAAGCCACAACGAAAAAACACCTCACACCCATCAAAAAAAATAACAGATGTTGGTGAGGATGTGGAGAAGTCGGAACCCTTGTATACTGTGGGTGAGAATGTAAAACTGCACAGCCGCTGTGGAAAACATGATGTTTCCTCAAAAAAATTTAAAAACAGAAAATTATACGATCCAGCAATTCCACCTCAGGATGTGAGCCCAAAAGAATGGAAAGCCAGCCTGGAAGAACTGATGTTCATAACAGCATTATTCACAAAAGCTTTAATGGGGAAGCAACCTATCATGTCCACTGATGGATGAGTAGATAAACAGAGTGTGATACAGCCATACAATGGAATATTATTCAGCCTTAAAAGGAAGGAAATTATGACACATTATACAATATGATGAACTTCTAGGGCATTGTGCTAAGTGAATTAATAAGCCAGTCACAAAAAAATAATACATGATTCCACTTTTTTCTTTTAAAGATTTATTTATTTTGGGGGTGGGCAGAGAAGGAGAGTCTTAAGCAGATTCTGTGCTGAGCGTGGAGCCCAGTGCTGGCCTCGATCTCACGACCCTGAGATCATGACCTGAGCCGAAACCAAGAGTCAGTTGCTTAACTGACTGTACCACCCAGGTGCCCCTATGATTCCACTTCTTTGAGGTACTTAGAACAGACAAAATCCTTATTACCTTTCATAAACCAAGAGAATTTGTTGGTCTCAGTCATAATTTTTGAAATTATGGATTAATTTAAAGATTAGACAAGCTCCTCTGTATTTAGCCAGAGAAGACCACATTTGGAGAAGAGGGCTTGTTAATGCTGGATTATTTGGGCAAAAGTAGTTTACGGTACTTGGCTTCGTTGTTATGGTGGGACTGCTGGTTTCTGCGCTTTTGTCCTGTTACTGGAAAGAATTTAGCTAATAAATATGGCTCTCTTTCACTTCTTGGGATGAATTTCAACACGTATCAATAAGGTATAAGCTGCCTTCTGTGAAAGGAGGCCATTATTGGTGGAGAGGGGAGAGTTTACTAGAGTTCAGCAAGTGACAGTCTGTAGAGTTCTGGTGTGGAACAGCAGATTCTGGATTCTCCACCTTCATCTACCAGCATGAGATAGTTTATTTTGTCTTGAGGGCTGTTACTTTGGTTTGTGGTATGTGTTCTAAAAATAGGAATTTCCAAGGGCATAAAGGAAGTAAAATAAGGGAATGCTTATGGGTATTGCTTTTAACATTTTGTCCCATCTATATGCACTTTATTTAAAAAATGTAAATGGTAAAATGTAAATTTTATCATTAGTACCTTCACAGCCATCACCCTATCAAGTTCTAGAACATTTTCATCACCCCGAAAGGAAACCCTGTACCCATTAAGTAGTATTCTTTTAAAGCTTAATTGTTTAAATATCTTTTGAGAAGCACACTCTTCAAATATTTGGGGTTGATAGTCAATAGAAGCTGTGCCCATTAAATCCTAGAATTTAATGATAATAATAAAAACGACATTCATAAAATTAAAATCCAAATGTTAGATTCAGTGTTTTAATTTTGAAAAGGTAAAAAAGGCAAATGCTAGTTTATACTGTGTTCAGTTTGGAAATTACTAGGATGTGATAATAAACAGCTGATGAATATTTTAATTGGCAGTTTATACTTCTAGGATATGACTTTCATTAAATTCATGTCATACAAATGTAATAAAGTTTTACGTTCAAATAAGTGTTTTGGCTAATCCACAACCTCAGAAAAATGTGACTTGCAAGTCTTTAAGTGAACAGATCATTTTATGTTCTGCTATGCAGTGAATGTGTCAGAAAACCCCCAGTCTTGGGTTTGATTGCTGCCTTTTTTTTTTTTTCCTTAAGCACAATGTGGAAGTTCTTGGAATCCTTTCCGATGATGTAGAAACTGATTCTGTAGCCCCAGGTGAAAACCTCAAAATCAGACTGAAAGGAATTGAAGAGGAGGAGATTCTTCCAGGATTCATACTTTGTGATCCTAATAATCTTTGTCATTCTGGACGCACATTTGATGCCCAGGTAAACTTATTATTGTAATTGTCTTAGTGATCTTTACCGTCTAAGTGAAATTAGAATTTAAATGCCTTTTATCCTGGTTATTGGTGACATACCATTGTGTGTATTGAAATAAAATACATCATATATATCACAACAACCATGATGTATATCTCACACATGAAGTCTTTAAGAGGTGGTATTCTTTGTAAGTTCATTTTTATTTTTATTTATCTATTTAATTATTTTTGAACTAGGCTCCATGGCTAACGTAGGGCTTGAACTCATGACCCTGAAATTGAGGCCCATGCTCTACTGACTGAACTAGCCAAGCACCCCAAGTTCCTTTTTATTTTTGATCTCCTTTTAATAACAACTTATATTTTGCTCAAAGTGTCTTTCCTCATAAATAGAGCACAGTTGCCTTGGAAATTAGGGTGTGTCTGCTCATTCAGAGTAAGTAACTTTCCAGACAGGAAAACACAATTTCTGTTATTAGCAACCTGACTTCCGCAGAAGAATGACAGGGTAGCTCACAGAATTTTGAGTTCTGTTACAAGCTATGATGATAAATTAGATTTTGATGCTGGGTACAAGATTGTTTACTTTTACTGGACCTTAGATAAAGAGAATTGGATAAAATCATGAGAAGTTCACATCTGGAACCAAACCAAAGTAGCTGTAGTGGCAGTGATTACTGTAAATCCTTGGGGAGGATGGAGAAGGCTTCTCCAGAATTAGTCTGCCTGCTGTGTTTCTAAAGTTTGGGTCTGGCCAAGAAGATCAGTAGGGTAAGGATGTCAGAGTTCATGTTTGGATATCAGGCGATCTGACCCAGCACTTCTAACTCAAAAATAACTGGAGGTGGTAAGTTCCCTATTGTGGTACTACTGTATGGCGCTGGAGAACATTCAGTTCTTTCTTTACCCCAGGGATAAAGATGTGAATTTTTTTGTTTGACAGATAGTGATTATAGAGCACAAATCCATCATCTGCCCAGGTTATAATGCGGTGCTGCATATTCACACCTGTATTGAAGAAGTCGAAATAACAGTGAGTCTTCATTAATTGATAATTAAGCTACTTGGCATTTTTGTTTGTGTGTTTAAAGACGTTTGAAGACTGTCTTGATCATTTCTCATCGGCAACAGTGATGTACTCTTACTTGCATCCTTGTCTTTTTTAACTTTTTTTAAGATTTTATTTTTTTTTAATTTTGTTTATTTGAGAGAGCATGAGAAGGGGGAGGGTCAGAGGGAGAAGCAGACCCCCCCCGCTGAGCAGGGAGCCCGATGCGGGACTCGATCCCGGGACTCTAGGATCATGACCTGAGGTGAAGGCAGTCGCTTAACCAACTGAGCCACCCAGGTGCCCTGCACGCCTTGTCTTTTTATTTTATTTTTTTAAATAATTTTTTATTGTTATGTTAATCACCATACATTACATCATTAGTTTTTGATGTAGTGTTCCATGATTCATTGTTTGTCTGCACTCCTTGTCTTAAAGATTTATTTGGCCCTCTGATCTCATCCTTTTTTCTTGGATAGGCCTTAATCTGCTTGGTAGACAAAAAATCAGGAGAAAAAAGTAAGACTCGACCCCGTTTTGTGAAACAAGATCAAGTATGCATCGCTCGCTTAAAGACAGCGGGAACCATCTGCCTTGAGACCTTTAAAGACTTCCCTCAGATGGGCCGCTTTACCTTAAGAGATGAGGGTAAGCCTTTGCACTCGTGCCTAGTAGCATCTCAGGGATGTGAAGCTTGTTCCGTCCGAGTACGGCGCACACAAGTTCATAGAAAACTTGGGTGCGTGTCTGTAGTGTGTTCTATAACAGGTGGTTTATGAGTTGAGTGGATTGAATGGGCAGAACTGACCATGCATTGTGGCAGTATGCTGTAGATGAAGAATCTTAATTTTGATACTTTGCAAGTAGTGGGCTTTGAGAGTTATTTTATTTACTAAATGAGACATTGCTATGATGAAATCTTTTGTGATATGTGTGATCAAAGCCCGTCTGCAAGGGCTTAACCCTGTAAGGCAGGTTTTCACCATACAAGCCTCTGAAGTAGAACGCTTTAAAATCAAATATGACAGACATTCACTACACTGATATAGGGGGGATGAAAGGGACACATACCTTGATGGTCTTTTAGCACCTGATTTTTATAGAGGTTTAATGTCAGTTTTTTGGTGTGGGTGTCCATTTCTACCTAGTTCTGAGTGAATCTTGTGACCATGAAACTCTTTGGTAGCATGAAAACCAAGTGGCTCTTATTAAATGATTCTCTGGATCATTAGTATTTCTAACTCAGATAACTATTTTAAGAGCGTGGAAAACTTAAACACAGTGCTTCACTTGAAATACAGCATCGGCACCTCACACATTCGTTCCAGTTCTGTTCGATAGAAAACTTACTGTGACAAGCACTGGGGATGTGATGGTGAATACGGCTCCTGGACCTTACCTCAGAGGAATCTGTATAGAGAGTATTCACTGTATTTTGAAGTCTTAAACCTTAATTCTTCTTGGTAATAGTGAACCTGGTTACTTGGGTTTGTCCTATTAAGATAACAAAATGAGAATCTTAACTGACAAAATGGGGTGGACAGAAGTTAATGTAGGAAGAATGTTTAACTTTTTTCCTAAAGAGTAGCTTGGTTTTAGGTTTTTCACAGGACCTCGTAGGATTTGTACCCCTTACAGTAGGACTGAGAACCCCTCTTCCCAGCTTTATTTTCATTCATCCACCTTGAAATGGACTTGTTTTAAGTGTACAGTATAGTGAATTTTAGTCTATTTACAGGGTTGTACAGCCATCGCCACAGTCTAATTTTAGAACATTTGGAACATCTAAAAAACCCTGATACCTGTTTACAGTCACTTGGTGTTCCCATCCCTAGCCAACCACAGATCTTGCGCTGTTTGCCCTTTTGGGACGTGCCATATAAATAGAATCATACATTTTGTGGTCTTTAGTGTCTAGTTTATTTCACTTGGCATGTTTTTGAGGTTCAACCATGTTGTAACATGTATTCTTTGTAATTTGTTCCTTTATATTGCCAAATAGTATTCCACGGTACGGATAGTTCACATTTTACTTGTCCAGGCTTAGGTTTATGATACAGGAAATGATTGTTTCTTTTCGACTCCACCCATCCTCTAAAGACCCACTTATTAAGACTACTTAATCAGAAATCACACCTTTGGTGGTAAAGCCAGTTAATTAGTAATTTACATTGTAAAAAATAATTTTATGATTTAAAATAATAAGCTTGAATACCTCACATAGCTTTGCTGTTGACTACTGAAAAAGGGTTTTTGTTTGTTTGTTTTTTTTTTTTAATTTCATTTCTAGGTAAAACCATTGCAATTGGAAAAGTTCTGAAACTGGTTCCAGAGAAAGACTAAGCATTTTCTTGATGACCCTGCACAATACTGTGAGGAAAATTGACTGCAAAAGCCTACTTCACACCGCCTTCTCTTGTTTTCTGCCCATTGACAAACTTCTCCCCATATTTTGCAAAGACAGAAATCCACAGCAAAAGTCCACATTGTGTCAGCTTTCTCATATTGAGAGCTCTGCTATGCCACTGTTGAATTTCCCCCCAGATTTTTTTCCTTCCCCTCCCAAACTCTGCTTCCTTGGACAGATTTGGCAATAGCTTTGTAAGTGATGTGGACATAATTGCCTACAATAATGAAAACTTACAGGAATTTTTTTTATTTTTCATTTTCCCCTTAGGCATACTTAGTCTTTTTCCCCCAGGCAGATGATTCTGAGTGTGCGAGTGTGTGCACATGTTACAGACAACTACCATGTTAATAAAATATTCAATTTGAAATCCTTTTCGGTATTTGAATTGCTTTTGAATAACGTTTTTTATCTGGATGTAACATTGTTGCATTAGCTTTTTAACTTACCAAGTAATTGAGTACATTTTATGACTTGGACTTTTCTAAACTCTTTCCCTACCCACTACTTTAAATGAGGCATTTCCAAACGACGTGCAAGTTTGTATTACAGGAAAGAATTAGTTTGACTACTTCCTTTGATGGTTAATGCGTATGTCCAGTAAATAACCTTTATGGAGCTGCGACACTGCTTTAGTAGTAGGTCTGCCAGCTCTTTTCTGCCAATTTATATTCACCGTGATTTCTTAAACACAGTAAGTTGTTTTAAAGTAAAAGAGCAGCGTGCTGTAGTTTTTATAAGTAAAGCGTAATGAAATTGTACCCCTACAGAAAATTCCATTAACTCGTTAAATTAGTGGGATTTGCAATAAAGAAAGCATGTTGAGACCTGGCAAAAATGCCTCCTTTAGTATTTATAAGAGCTGCATGCATCTAGTATGAAAACTGTATCCATTGCAAGTGCCAGTTTTGCAAATTACTTCATTTACTATTTGTATCAGTAATTTTAAAGGTTGGACGGTCCTTGCTGGTTTAAAGCTAAATCTCATCCAGCCACGAAAGGAACACATACTTAGAACCATCCGATCTGCACAGACTAAAGTTAACAGTGATAAGTAGAATCAAGCACAGTATGGAAGTTTTTCTCAGTTATTTGAAATTGACTGTTTTCTTAAATGTAAAGCTGAAATTTGCTAACCTGTTATTTGGATGAACCACAGTGGAGTACTGTGGTGGTTTTTAGATTGAAGGCTGACTTTCTACTGTAATTGTCATGACTTTGAGAAGAGCCACTTTCTGGGTTTATTGGAAGCCCCCCTTGATTTTGAGGGTTGTTGCCGTTTATCAAAGACTCGGCCTCTTTTAGATTGTGGTTTATCTCCAAATAAGATACTTTGTAATTGTATGTTTAATGACATGTCCCTTCCCTCAGAAAAGAAAAGCCTAGTTGGACCGTATTTCCAGTCACAAAGCCTAAAACTTAATCTAACCCTGTGTTCTCCTAACTATGGAATTACCATTCATTTTGTGGATGAGGCTGTATGTCATATGGACAGAGCAGAGTTACTGTCCTACAGCTTCCCATAACTACACTCATGGCTAATATTGCATGAAATTCAGCTACATTTTATTATGTCAGCAAGTCTCTGGGCTTTTATTTTTCTGGGAACTACGGGAGCTTTAATCAGTATATACAACTCTTTTTGTACTCCAAGGTAATAGGAACAAAATAGAAATTGCTTGGATTTTAATGAATCTTTAAAAGCTCAAGAGTTACTGAAATTATTTCCAAAAATAGATTTCCATTTTTAAATCGAGCATATTTTTAAAAACCAATTTGTTTGCTATGAAAACATTCACACTTTTAGAATATTACATGCATGTTGCCAAGACTCTTCAGCAAAACAACACGGACACCAACTGTCAAAGGCCCACCTCCAAAACAGAAGAGAGAATGAATACAGATGTCATTATGAAATAAAGATTTCATTGGATTCTTTTACACATTTGTGCAAACGATGATCTAATCATTTAAAAGAAACCACATTGTTAAATATGGACTTGGAAGTTCTTTGGGAAGTATTCACTCAGAGTTGGTGCATTTTAAACTCCTAGTCACCCTGGCTAGTGATTGGGATGAGGAAATGCAGTGTCTGGCGTGGACTGGCAGCGTGTGATGCTGGGCTCTGCAGAGCAGTGTGGGGTCCTGTGCTGTCGTTCTATGCTCCACAAGCGTGTGTGGGTGTGGCTGACCATGCGAACATAGTAGGGTAATTGGCCGCAGATTAGGATAATACAGACCCAAACGTTTTTTCCTCTGGCTTTAGCATAGATATATTAGAATCATAACTTTCTTTGCATCTTTTTACACTAATGTTCTGTATACAACTTTCATGTGAGATTATTTATAGTTTTATAAATTAATGAACTGAATTGAAAAAGGTATTGTTGAAATGAACATCTTAAGTAATTGCCACTTTAAACCTTACTGTGGGAGAGGGGAAAATATAGCATCTATTTCTTGTTTTTAATTTGCAAAAAGGACTTATCCAATGAAAATCAATGTAAAATCAAACCAAAAGAGTTGGACTGAGTATGTATTGCCATGAAATTAAGTGACAAACAGTAAAGTGTTCTTGAATACTTAATCCCATGTATATTTGTTTGTTTTGAACTGAAAGTCTTGAAATATGTGATAATCGAATGTAAAAACTTTGTAAACTGTATAAGTACAGGTGGTTCACTGTAACAAGAGGTAACTCGTCTTTGTCTGCTAGTTCCCTCAGTGACAAGAACTGTGTTTTCGGTGTGGGATGGACTTTGCTGGGGGTGCCCCCGGAAGGCCCCGGCACCCTCAGCTCAAGTGCTGCAGATATTTTGGGTCACGCTTTCAAACAGATGCAGTTTTGCAACCCAAGAAAAAGGCCAATCTATGGTCAAAAACTGCTTCCATGATGAACTCCTGAGGAAAATCAGCTAAACTCCCTGGCATCTTCGGGAAGACTAGTCACAAGTGTTGTCACTACCCTGCGGTCTGTGATGACTGTCCCCTGGGGCGGCACTTCAGCCCCTCTTCTCGGTGGCACGGACTTCCTCACAGACCGCCACCACGTGAATGGGGGCTTCGTGGGTTTGGGGACGGATTTCAGGTAGTCAAGGGGCAAGTAGTTTTTACGACAGCTCTCAACATCAGGCAACTCTGAACCTTTGAAACTCATTGTCACCGTTCTGGTGACTGCACTCCAGCGCCTCTAGAATGATTCCGTGTTCTGTACAGTGGTGGCCGACCTTACCAGAGTCAGCTGTGCCACGAATCCTGTCACAGTAGACCGCCATCAGCAGGATTTAGGGGACGGTTTTCTGTCTCCAGATAACATGGCTTCCACCATTTCTTCCCAATAATTTTTCACTGATTCTAGCAAGATGCCATCTGATATATTCATGCTTTGTTTCTTTAGAGATCTTGCCATGGCAGCAGCTTGTTAAATAAATGTAATTACACGTGCACAACTCAAAATACTAGGTTTAAATTTAGCAGTCAGTTGGTTACATTAGACTTCCTAGTAAGTGGAATAGGGACTGTTTTTATTTTCCTGTGATAGCTCAGTGGATTCCATTTGAACCAATGTTTACTGCCAGAATTCAGGTCGGGTAGATTGGTTCAACTTGTGATGGTTTGGGTTCCAGGACATTCTTGATTTTCAGTATCCTGGAACATACTGAGTCTTCCCTTCAATAAATACACTTTTCACATACCTCTAATCCTATGCTTCCTTGAAACAGTAATATGCTAGCCGAGTTGTTTACTAGGGCATGTGATAAGGGCCCGGAGGTGTGAGTGGAGATTAGAACCTTTACGTTCTGTAACGTAATAAGGGAAGAGCACATCAGCCCCACGTCTGATGAGGCGGAAAATTAGGATGTCTCAAGCAAGCCCCGGCCTGGGAACGGTCTTTCCTGCCTCGACACACACATGCCACTGCGCCCTTTAAAACTTAACACGGAAACCTCAGGTTTGTAGGCAGCAAAGGTAGAATGACGTTTTGTGCTTCCTGAGGCTCCCCTCCGCCAGGCACACTAGCTTAGTGCTCCAGATGTCAGCCCAAGCCCCTGCTACCTCCTTTCCTGCTGCCCGGGAAGAGCGTGCTGGAGCGCAGCTCCGCGCCATCCACCGGCTTTCCGTGACTGAGGTCGGAGCCTGGGAGGTCTGCGTATTTTAAGGACTCCCACTGGGCTCTCGTAAATCGACTCATCTCTTTGTTAACTAGTTTGTTCTGTTCTAAAGGAAATGTGGATCTCTCTCGGGCCAGGACTCAGTGACTAGTTTTTACTAGAACAGCGTAGGTCAATACCTGGCTCTTTTTTTTTTAAAACCAGAGAATTCAAGGGAACTGAGTAGCTCTGCTGGGGTTTTTAACTTAATTCCAAAGCATGGCAGAATGCTCTAGGTAGGAACTGTGGGAATCCGAGGTAAAGAAACCTTTTTCTTACGATTTGTAGCTACCTACTGTGCCTGAATTGGTGCCTGTGAGGATGAAGCCCTTAGCTGCTCTTGCAATTATTCCAATGACTGAAGTTAAAAGAATTTGCTTTTGTAATAACAATAAAAATTGTCATCTTCCCTTTTGAAGGATTTGTCTGTTTGTTTACAATCGCCTGTATAATTGTTCCATGCCCTGAGTGCCTCTGTCCGTCCTTGATTTCTGGGTCAGGTAGGGTCAGGTACCGGCAGCATTTTTAAGATTGATTTTAGAGAGAGAGAGAGCTCGTGCAAGCGGGGGGCGGGGGGAGAGGCAGAGAAGCAGACTCCCCACTGAACGTGGAGCCCGATGCGGGGCTCGGTCCCAGGACCGAGTTCACAGCCTGAGCTGAAACCCGGAGTCAGAGGCTTAACCAGCTGAGCCACCCAGGCGCCCCACAGGTGACTTAGTCTTAAGTTGCTTAATAGCCGTATCACAGTATCTGGCTTTATGTGAGAGTTGGGGAGATATCAGGATTCTGTCAGAAGTACTACCCTCTCTATTCAGGATTTTTAATAATGAACAAGAAACCAAATACTTGGGGCACCTGGGTGGCTCAGATGGTTAAGCATCTCCCATCTGCCTTTTGGCCCAGATCATGATCCCAGGGTCCTGCCATCAAGCCCCACATCTGGCTCCTGGCTCGGAGGGCGGTGGGGCGGGGGGGGGGGGAGTCCGCTTCTGCCTCTCCCCCTTCTCATGCTCTTTCTGTCTCAAATGAATAAAAATCAGAAAAAAGAAACCAAATACTTCAATGTGCCAGGACAAGAAATGAATGGTAAACAGAGGCAGTGTCACACAGTGGTTAGTGGGCTGGCTGGCAGCAATACATTCCTCGGTCCTCCTTTTACTCCCATGAGTTTGAGTTCTTGATCAGTCTGTAGTAAAGGTGTTTGGCATTCAGTGGTGTCTTCGCTTAAAACTTGTCAGCAAGCTTGCTATCAAAGCAGGGGTTCATACTATAAAAGTTCTAAGTAAGTGGCTTGTGATTAACCACATGAGTTAACCACACTCTTCTACTCTTAAGTGACTGTGCTCTAAATGTGTATGGGCATCAGCCACACTGTACTGGGGCGGGGAAAAGACAGGAGGGGGTCTTACACATCAGGCCCACCCATGGATGCAATTTCAGAGACAAGGTTCTTTCTGTCGATGCATCTTAAAGCAGAAACGTAGGGTCAATACCTCGGACACTGGAACTTTATAGTGAAGAACTACAGATATGATCTAGAAGAATAAATGATGGCCAAGTTATATTTTTTGAATTTAAAAAGACGTTAAGAAGAAAACACCAGTCTCTTTGGCCATGGGAGAAAACAGGTTCCAAAAAATATTTTTTATTTAACCTTTTTAGTGACAAGGTTATCTATTTTAAGTCTGGCCATTTATGGCCATTTAGATGATATATGAAGAACTGTAAAAGTCATGTACTGCAGTGGCAAATTTTTTTGTTTCCTTATATTCATCCTCTAAATTCAGTCTTAAAAGTGAAATTTTTGTTAGGCTCTGTGTGCCCAAATTCCTTGCACGAAATATTTTCCTATGTATACCGCTAGAAACAGATTAGTTAAAACAAGGAAACAAAAATCTTATAGCTGATGGGTGTGCTTTTTGCTATTCAATTACCAATTCCTGTTTTTGTTTTTTTTTTAACAAGACCTTTTTTTTTTAGTAAGTGGGCCCCACGCCCAACATGGAGTTGAACTCATGATCCTGAGATCGAGTCACATGCCCTGCCTACTGAGCCGGCCAGGTGCCCCATCAATTACTATTTTTTATGATATGAACCTTCTGTTACAAATTAGGCAAAAACTTTTCCCTCTCAGTGGGCACGGTGTCACATTAAAGTTAGTAGCACGTTTTCTTAACCCATCCCACTTCTGAGCTCTTGAACATTTCATTTCAGTGGAAATGAATCATGCCCGAATATATAAGAATTAACAGTAAAGGTATTAAAATTTAATGATTTATATGAGTTTTAATTTTAAGGCATTTTCACCAAAATAGTTCTATTCTCTGGTTTGAGTTAAGAGGCACTGGTCATCTAAGTCTACTGGTAAAACAGCTTAGCTAGAGAGGAAACCATGGGGAAAATTATGAATTTAATTTGTTTTGCAATCTTTACTGTGTGATTATATTTAGACTGAGACTTACTATGGTGATTTCACCCCTTTTAATGGAATAAGAGTGCAGTCCTCAAGCACTTTGTGTTTGCTCATAGACTTCACAAGTTACTGAGAACGGAAGCAGTCTCCATTACCAGCTGTGTTATTTCCCTGGCAAAGACACTAAATTTTAGGATCGAGAAATTTTGAAAGAATTGGATTCCTAGGAGTAATTACTATTTGTAAAACAGTTCCAGCAGACAGAACTTGTGTACAAAAAGGAGAGTTTTCTTATCAAGGCAAAATTTGCATACAGTGAAATGCACATAACTTAAGCTTACAATGAGTTTGTCGAGTGGGTACAGTTATGTAGACACCCACGTCAACATACAGGACATTTTCATCACCCCAAAAAGTGCCGTTCTGTCCCTGTCCAACCCATTCCTTCTTCCAGCCAAGGTGACCACTGTTCTGTCATACATTCGTTTTGCCTGGGTTTGAACTCCACATAAATAGAATCCCTATGCACCCAACTGTCTTCTCTCAAGCAACATGTTTTCAAGATTAATTATGTTGTGTCTATCAGTAGTTTATTCTCTATCACGGAGTAACAGTCTATTTTATGAATATCCCAGAATTTTTTTTTTATCCCTCCTTGAAGGGAGATTTAATTTTGTTTCCCAATTAGGATTCTGTCATCTTGGTTACAAATACAACCTTCTTT
This sequence comes from Eumetopias jubatus, assembly GCF_037043125.1. Classification (NCBI taxonomy): domain Eukaryota; kingdom Metazoa; phylum Chordata; class Mammalia; order Carnivora; family Otariidae; genus Eumetopias; species Eumetopias jubatus. The sequence continues at coordinate 78,633,363 of NW_028274818.1, read as the reverse complement.
GAATTATTGTTAGAAATGCAAATAAATCAGACAGAAAAGTTTCATCTTTTCTGTTTATCTGCTTTTATTACCAAACAGATCATTTAGTCCTCCTAAAAGGTGGTGAAATGACACGAGCTCCCTTGTGATCACTATCCTGAATGCTTTCTCCACTGTGACCCTTTGACGAGCCATGCCTGTCCACAGACTTCTGTGTTGCCAGGGCAAATTAACCGGACTCACACGTCTACTGATCAAACTCCTTCCAACCTCAGGGCCAAGTCCTATTTTTTTTTCTTGTTCAGCTGACTTTATTTATGTTCATGAATAACTTTTTTTTTTTTTAAAGATTTTATTTATTTGACAGAGAAAGAGACAGCGAGAGAGGGAACACAAGCAGGGGGAGTGGGAGAGGGAGAAGCAGGCTTCCCGCGGAGCAGGGAGCCCGATGCGGGACTCTATCCCAGGACCCTGGGACCAGGACCTGAGCCGAAGGCAGACGCTTTAACGACTGAGCCACCCAGGCGCCCCATGAATAACTTTTAAAAGTTCTTTTACTGACCCTTTATTGATGACCTAGCATGATACTTCATAGCGGCTACTGAAAACCTTCCTGATTTGAGTAAAGATGGGCTGAACCGTTAACGACATCCAGCAGTTCTATATGGATGTTGGTTCAAAGAACACAGTCCTCCAAGAACTTGTCAGCTGCTGATCTTCCATGCTAAGAAACAACTGGTACTGCTAATCTGTTTTACCGAAGTCTAGAAATCACTTTTCAGATTGGCCAGAATGGGACATTCCTCAAGGAATGTAATTCCTCTAGACTGAGGCTGACTGGATTACAAAATTTTCTTCTTAAGTCCTGTCCAAGGAGGGGCCAGTGTATGCCGCAAGCCAGAGTGCCCCGGTGTGCCCATGGTGCCCACCTGGCCCTACAGCTGCCGGAGGCCCCCTAACTGCCCCTGGCGACTTCGCTGCTCTCCTGCTTTCTCTCCCCCAGCACCCTCCCAAGGTTCCTGGAGAAAAACAAGTCTAGTAACAATGTCTTGACTAGCCAGTTCTCCCCTGCCTGAACGCAGGTGCACTGCCTCCTTCCCTCTCACTAGCTAAGATGCACATTTCCTCTCCAATCCATTTAATTATAGTATTATCAGCTAAGAGCAAGTCTTGTGCTATTATGTGTGTGCTGGGTGCTATGCAGGTAGATGCCGTCTCATTGAAACCCTCCTTAACAATTCTGGAGAACCGGGCGCCTGGGTGGCTCACTCAGTTGGTTAAGCGACTGCCTTCGGCTCAGGTCATGATCCTGGAGTCCCGGGATCGAGTCCCACGTCGGGATCCCCGCTCAGTGGGGAGTCTGCTTCTCCCTCTGACCCTCTTCCCTCTTGTGCTCTCTGTCTCTCATTCTCTCTCTCAAATAAATAAAATCTTTAAAAAAAAAAAAAAATTCCGGAGAACCAGCACTCACGACAAAAGGACAAAAGGGAGGGAGCGGGGAAAGGACAGGAAGCCGAGCACTGTATTACGAGCACATGGGAAGCACAAAGACAGCTCCCGGAGGAGGGAATGAAGACAGTGGACCAGGAAGAGCCACGCTGGGAGCAAGGGTCTGTTCTCGGCGTGCCGGGCCGGCCCTGTGTGTATCCCCGGTTCTGGCAGAATGAGCAGGTCTTAACCAGGGCCGGGTAGGGCACTGACTCTGGAGAACTCTTACCACTGCTGTCCTGTGAGTTCGTGAACCACCCGCGCCTACACGGCACCCGACAATGCCGCTCACACAGCGGGTCTCACATCCGTCTCCCCCACCTCAGCTCGCCCTGTGAACTCAGCGGTGGGCGCTGGGGACCCAAAGTCACGTGAGGCTGTGGACGTTCAATCTGTGGAGAAACCAAAAATGCTGCTAGAGAGACGAGGCACTGTCATTACGCTGTCCTTGGTGGTGAAAGAACTGAGACTCGAACAAATTCCCTGGGACACGAAAACACTGTCATTTATTTCATTTGCCCTCCTGGTAAAGCTGACGACATACCCATGTTCCATCTTTCCTCTACCTCTGACACGGCTCATAATCCTTCCACCGAAACGGCTTTCTGTGAGCTCAACGTGACCCACCTGCCCAGAGCACGGCCTTATTCAGTATGTCTTCTCAACTTCCTCAGTACGGACGTACTCCCACCCTGTTCGCATCTCCGTTCCTCCAGAGGGAGCACAACACCCTCCCGGTTTCCTTATGCACCCCGGACTATTTCTCAGGCTCTTGACAGTGGCTCTTTTCCTCCTGTTCCCGAACCACGGGCCTCTGCACAGCCCTGCTCCTCCCCTGTCCTACTCTGTGCACGCTCATCCATCCACAGCTGTAACCGTCCCATGACTTCCAGACTTCCTTCTTTCCTTCAAGAACCTTCTCTTCCACGGTCCAGATCCTGGATGTGCCCCTGGACTTTAAAGCTCAAAATACTGAAAAAGAATCTCATATTTTTCTTTCCAAATCCACTCCCCCTGCCTTCCCAAGTTCTATTAACACCACCACTCATGGGCGCCTGGGTGACTCAGTTGGTTGAGCGACTGCCTTCGGCTCGGGTCATGATCCCGGAGTCCCGGGATCGAGTCCCTGCTCGGCGGGGAGCCTGCTTCTTCCTCTGACCCTCCCCCCTCTCATGTACTCTCTCTCTCTCATTCTCACTCTCTCAAATAAATAAATCTTTAAAAAACAGAAAAACAAAAACACCACCACTCATGTGCCCAGGTATTCAGAATTTGGGAGTAGTCTGAATTTCCCTTCTTGTATATCCAATTTTTGGTCAAATCTTTTTCTTCCTCTTTTTTTTTTTTAAGTATGCAGCACAGCATGCAGCACAACACGGGGCTTGAACTCACAGCCCTGAGATCATGACCAGAGCTAAGATCAACAGTCGGACGCTCAACCGAGCCACCCAGGTGCTCCTTCGGTCAAGTCTTATACTTTGTCCTCACTGCTGTCACCCTTTCAGACTTCAGTACCTACAAGACCACAGTGGTTTCCTGTGCTCAACCACCTAAACCCTGTATCAGGCCATTCCAATGCATTATTCATTCTTTAAAGAAATACTAATTATGTCACACATGGGATAAGTGCTAGGTGCGAGGACACAGTGGTGAAACATATATCATTTATCATTTTCCTACCATTAACTGGCTCTCCCCTGCCCTCTGAAAGCTTATCCTCAAAACGGGAGAGCCAATTACAGGGCAAGAACTGCAGAGGTGGCAGTGGTCCAGGAAGAAGTTAGGGCCTGTGGCAAGGTATGTAGAAGGTGTGGAGCTGAAAGCAGGATCTACAAGGAGTGAGGGGCAGTGTGTGAAGTCGGAGATGTAGAAGGGAGGCACCGGATGAAGCCTGCCTGACGTGTGGACGACCGTGTAATTTACTGTTCAAACGAAGACACCTTTTTTCAGGACAAATACTAAAGCAGCTAGGATACCAGATAACAGATGCCAGCTCAGATATATGTAAGGCGCCTGGAGGAATCTGTACCTTATCCTCAGGACAATGATAATGCCATGAAGGTGGTCAAGCATGATTGGCTTTGACAGGGTCAGATCTGCACGTTACGAAGATCGCTGAAGGGGGCAGAGAATGGACTACAAGTTGCACAAGTGGAGACCAGAAGACGAGATAGGATAGTCTGGGGAAAACAGGATGCCGGCCTGCACTACAAGATGGCAGGGTTAGAAAGAATTAGATAAATACGAGAGACATTTAAAATATAAATTATTCCATGTAAAAGGAATCAAACAAGCCTTTGCTGTTGACCATGTGTGGAGGAGAAGAGTTAAGGATGACTGGGGCAACGAGGTGGCTGGTGGTGCCAACAACTGAGACACAGAACACAGGACATACAGGTCCGTGGGGAAGATAATGAGTTGCTGTGGGACCTGGTAGGTGTGAGGTCCTCCTAGGACTTGACACAGTTGATAGGTTTGAAGACAGAAGGTCTACAAATTCCCATTAGTTATCTATGGTGGATAACAAATTACCCCAAATTTAGTGGCTTAAAATAACAAACAGTATCTCAGTTTCTATGGGTCAGGAGGCAGCATGGCTAGATGGTTCTGGCTGAGGGTCTCTCAAGAGTCTGTGGTCGGGGTGCCTGGGTGACTCAGTTAAGCAATTGCCTTCAGCTCAGGTCATGATCTCAGGGTCCTGGGACCAAGCCCTGCATTGGCTCCCTGCCAGGGAGTCTGCTTTTCCCTCTCCCTCTGCCTGCCCCCCACTCAACTCATTCTCTCTCTCTCCCTCAAATAAATAAAATCTTAAAGAAAAAAAAAGTTTGTGGTCATCTCAAGGTTCGACTCTTTGAGGATCCACTTCCGTGCCCACTCCCGTGGTTGCAGCAGGCCAAGCAGCCTCAGGACATGGCAGCTGGCTTCACCCAAAGCAAATACTCTGAACAGAAGGAGAGAGGGAGGGGTGCCTGCGTGGCTCAGTCCGTTAGGCATCTGCCTCCGGTTCGGGTCCTGGGATCCAGCCCTGCATCGGGCTCCCTGCTCAGCAGGGAGTCTGCTTCTCCCTCTCCCTCTGCCCCTCCCTCCTGCTCATTCTCTCTCTCTCCCTCAAATAAATAAATAAAATCATTAAAAAAAAAAAAAAGGAAAGGGAGGGAGGGGGAGAGAGAGATGCAGGGGGAAAAAATACTCAAGGTGGAAACTACAGTCGGCTGTGTCCTATCTGATAGAAGCAAGTCACACTCAAGGGGAAGGGAATGAAGCGCCATCACTTAAATATCCAAGAATCTGTAGGCACGTGTCCAATTTTTTTTTTTATCACAATATCACAGCCAGATTATGAACTTTCCCAGAGCCCAGTGATGAATTAGGCCACGTTCTCTTCCTCCCCACCACCAGTTCAAAGACCGTATACCTACAGATCTCTCCAAGGCACATACCAACCTTCCGCCTGATAATGAATGAATTCCCTAACCTACCGTTCTAGCCTCATCTCCCATCCTCCCCTCTGCATGTCCCTGCTCCGGCCACTTACTCCTTGCAAACACGACTGTGCTCCTCTACCTGAAGTCACGCCTTGCCTTTGGTCTAGAAGTCTGGTTCTCAGACTTGAATTCAAAAGACACAGGTGACTCCCCTAACGCTCTTCTCAGAACACTAGAAAACGCTGATACACGAGGCCTAACACAACAATTCAGAATACTGTGCTAAAAGGAATTCCCTCTGACACGAAATTCTAGAACAGACGAGTGAGGGTAGGTGCCAAGGTTTAAGAACATTTCTTCCACAAGTTGATTATTGACAAAGTCACTATCAGAGACCAGCAGCAGAACACGCCTTCCTCCAGCCATGGCAATATGGAAGGAGCATTTTGGGGAAACAACATACACAAAAGCCTCCTACTCCCATTCTTTCAGGTCTCAAAAATGTCCACAGCTAGTTGCAAAAAGGCTAGAATCACCTTGCATGTCCATCACAACGCTCCTAAATAAACTGTTTATCTACCCGATAGAAGGCGTTTTTAAAGATGAGCCAGAGCACTAGGTACCGACTTGACAATCTCCAACATACATGCATTCGGAGCAAAAGACAACTTACAGAACAGTGGGTACATTAGACTACTATTTGCTTTCCAAAAAAGATGATTAATGGGCGCCTGGGGGGCTCAGTCGGTTAGGCGTCTGCCTTCAGCTCAGGTCATGATCCCAGGGTCCTGGGGTCGAGCCCCACACTGGGCTCCCTGCTCGCAGGAAGCCTGCTTCTCCCTCTCCCTCTGCCTGCCGCTCCCCCTGCTCGTGCTCTCTTACCAAATAAATACAATCTTAAAAAGAAAAGATTAAGTTTAAGCCCACGCATCCATAAAGAGGAAAAAGGATGAATACTTTCTAAACGTGCCTGGACCATCCCTGCAAGTCTCCAGGACAACAGGTAGCAGCGGGGACCTCGGGGGACGCGGGCAGGGAGGGGACTCTACCTTTTCCGGCCGCGGGTTATTCCAGCCTGCACGCTTCGGGGTACCCGCGCTGACCTCCCGCCTCTCTCAGACCCGGGGCCCACGAAAGACCGGCGCCGACTCACGGCTCGCGTCCCCGCACCCCGGCCTCCGAAGGGGCGGCGGCGGGCCGGCGCCGGGGGGTGGCAGGCCAGGCCTCGCGCTCTCCCCAAGCCCCTCCCCGCCTCCAGGCGCTCGCTCGATTCCCTCCGTGCAGAATGAGAGCCAGGAATCGCCAGGCTGCTCCCGCGCCTCACACAAGAGACTCGGACCGCAGGCGCACGATCCGGCTCGGTTCACTCACGCCGCCAAAATCCCGCGGCTGTGACGTCCTGGGGCGCAACCCCGCCTCCCGGACGTGACGCGAGAGCCCGGTCCCGCCCCCCAACTTCCGGCTACGGGCCTGAGCTCGCGCGTGCGCACGCGGGGCCAGCCCTGGGTACCGCGCGCCCGTCTGCACGAGGTGAGAGCGAAATGGAGGGTTCGGCTTCCAAGCCACTCTCGCCCTCGGCCGCAGCCTCGGCCTCCGCTCCAGCGACCCCGGCCTCCGTGGAGCAGCTGGATAAAGGACAGGTGAGCGGGAGGGGGGCTCGGAAGCGGGGTGGCCGTGGGCTTGTGAGGCTCGGGGTGCGGGTTCCGCGCCCCCGCGGGCGCCCCCGGAGCTCTGGGAGGGTCGCTGGGTCGCGCTTCGCTCAGCCTGCCCGCTCCTTCCTGCGCGCCGGGAGGTGCCTGTCGCCGCCTAGCCCTGCGGCCTGCCCCCTCCTCCCCCGGGTGGATTGCAGGTGCAGCCTGGGCTTCCGGGGTGAGATCCACCTAGCTCTGCTTGCCCACCGTTGACTTGGGCAGGTTGCTTAATTCGGCAAGCTTCAGTGACCTCAGGTTTAAAAGGGCCTCTGCTGGCCTCGGCTCCTCCCGGGGATCAGAGGAGGCAAGGCCCGTGAAGCGCTGTAGCCAGGGGCCTGGCACATAGTAAGCGCTCAGTGAATGCTAGTTGTGGTGTTTAGCGCTTTTCCCGGGATTGCGGCCTTAATCATCGAGGGCCCGGCAAGCATGTTCCCACCTGGCGCGAAGCCTTCACGTGGGAGAGGCTCTCTTCTGTAGACGGGTGCTGAGCGGATACTTAGGTGGTTTCTGATGGAGTCTGATCCAAATTGTAGGATCCTGATACGGACGGTTGTGGAGGTTGCCTATTCAAATAGAATTTGAGGAGGAAAAAAAAAAAGGAAAAAATGCGGAGGAGGGGGCAAATGCTAAATTAGATTGAGATTTAATTTATTTGTGTGTCTCTACTTTGCAGATTAGAAAGGCGGTGGAAGCTCTCTTGGCACATTCCAAGTCCAGGAAAAACGCCAATGGATTGCTTTTGAATGAGAATGAAAATTTCTTTTTAATGGTGGTATTGTGGAAGATTCCAAGTAAAGAACTGAGGGTCAGATTGTGAGTTCTGATTTTCTACTTTTGCCCTTTTTATCTGCTCAGTCATTCGGTATAGCTGTTAACAATCGCCCTTTTGTTTCTAGTGGAAACTTTGCGAACTCAAAATATGAGTTGAAATATGAAATTGTGCCTTAAAAAACAGACATGCTTAAATTTCCTAAAAATTTCGGCAGTTTTCTGGGGCTGGTTGGACAGTTAACCTAAGCAGTTCTACTGAATCCGAAACCTGGTTTTTAGAATAAATTAGACACCTTTTGTGTTTAATTCTGTTATCCTTCCATAGCTAAACTACTGAGGTCCCGGACTCACTTCTTCAAGTAAAGATGATTAAAAACTTAATGAGGAGTGATGAGCTCCTTCTGGAAAACAAACCCATGGTGATCACACGTTCTTACTACTGTAGGACTCCGAGGTCAGAGATGCCCACTCTGCAGAGTTGCCAGACTTAGCAAATAAAAATACAAGTTATTTCTTTTTTAAGATTTATTTACTTATTTTAGAGCACGAGTGAGATGGGCAGAGGGAGTTATAATTTTTTTTTTTTTAAGATTTTATTTATTTGAGAGAGAGAGAGAGAATGAGAGAGAAAGCACATGAGATGGGGGGAGGGTCAGAGGGAGAAGCAGACTCCCCGCCGAGCAGGGAGCCCGATGCGGGACTCGATCCAGGCACTCCAGGATCATGACCTGAGCCGAAGGCAGTTGCCTAACCAACTGAGCCACCCAGGCGCCCCGGGAGTTATAATTTTAAGCAGACTCCCTGCTAAGCAGCAGAGCCCTATGTGGGGCTCGATCCCCCAACCCAGAGATCATGATCTGGGCCAAAACCAAGAGTCGGATGCTTAACCCACTGTGCCACCCAGGCGCCCCAAAATATAAGTTAATTTTTAGTATAAGTAGGTCCCATGTAATATTTGGGGCATAATTATACTAAAAAAAAATACAAAGATTAAATTTAACTTGTGCTGTTTTCTGTCTGGCACCCCTGCTTCTGTGGAGTCTTTCATTTCCTGACTGTCCAAAAAAAGCCAGGTGTGCTAAAGAAAGTATATCGGATAGATGGTTTCTTTTCTTTTCCCCATGAGTGGGGACGTGGGACTGGTAAGAATGATTAGAAATTGGAAAGAGTCTTGGATCCTCAGATTCTCTTAATTGATGATCACAGACCTGCCCCAGCCAGTTGCCTTAGTTACTGTGTTCTGTATCCCGCACACATTCTTTTATTCCACACCTTTGCTCAGGCAGTTTCTCCTTTCTGGGAAGCCCTGTCACTTTCTCTAGGGTATTTTCCCAACTCCTCACCTCATGATGATTCCCGCCACTTCCCGGCTTGGTATCACTTCCCATCGTGTTTGGCAAGTAATGTGTGTGCGCCCCTCAGGCCAAGGAAATGTTTCCTCAGAACACATAGGCCTAGGAAATGGGTGAAACCTTATTCTCGATATAAGACTCAACTGTAATAACACATGTTTGCCGGTCCCTGTTGGTTTGCTCCATATTTTCTGTTCAGCTCTGAAGGAGCTATGTTGTTTATGGAGCCCAGAGTTTTCTGCAAGGTAAAGTTCTGAACCAGAACTATCCTGATGAAACCAGATTATTCTAGCATGTTATAGTACGTGTGCATGTATAATATTATATAAAATAATAACCTCATGTGCACTACTTTGGGTGTCTTTGTTAGCGTTCTAACTCTGGTTATATCCCACATAGTAATTAATACTTTGTTTATTTGGGGAGAGGAGGGACAGGGGGAGAGGGGGAGAGAAAGAATCCTAAGCAGATTTCACACCCAGAGTGGAGCCCAATGTGGGGCTCGATCTCACAACCCTGAGATCCTGACCTGAGCCAGAATCAGGATCCACCGACTGAGCCACCTTGGCTCCCCTAATTAATATTTTGGACTCTGGGTATTTGTGATGATTTACTTGAATCTTAAATCTCTTCTCCATACCATTGAAGACTAGATATATTTTTAAATGTTCTTGGTAGAGTATTTGCTTAAATAGCGTGAATGAAGTTTGTTGAAATGACTGAATTTATTGTGTATTCTGTGGAATAGAAGCATATGTTTTCTTCCTCTGTTATAATGCTTTCTTCCTCTGTTCCATCTCTGTATTTTGCAGGTCCTTGCCTCATGGTATTCGATCAGATTTAACAGATATTTGTTTACTTACCAAGGATGAACCCAATTTAACTCCTGAAAAGACAGAACGGTTTTACAAGAAGCTTTTGAACAAGCATGGAATTAAAACCATATCTCAGGTCAGGTGTGGTTAATATTTTCAGGACAATTAAAAGATCTGATTCAGTCTTTGAAGTGATAAGTAATACATTTCTACCTACTAACCTACTAGTAGTAGGTACTAGTACTACCTACTAACCTAGTATTTCTTTCCTAGAGATTTTATTTTTTTTTTATTCATTCGTTCATTCATTCAGAAATTTTATTTTTGCATAATCTCTTCACCCGATGTGGGGCTTTAAACTCACGACCCTGAGATCAAGAGTCACATGCTTCACTGACTGAGCCAGCCAGGTGCCCCTAGGAATTTAATCTTTAATTTAATTTTTTCTTTCTAATTTTCACTGGCTTTAGTAAGGCATGTTCCATCTTCTCTATGATGAATGAGCTGTTAAGGTTTCTTGACCTAAAAGCTAACATGTACATCAGTAACTTTTTTTTTTTTTTTTTTAAGATTTTACTTATTTACTTGAGAGAGAGCACAAGCCAGGGGAGAGGGAAAGGGAGAAGCAGGCTCCCTGCTTAGCAGGGAGCCTGACGTGGGGCTCGATCCCAGGACCATGGTCTGAGCCAAAGGCAGACACCTAACTGACTGCCACCTAGGTGCCCCATCAGTAACTTTTATGTCTTGAGTTTACAGAAGATTGCTCCAGTAGGTCAAGGTCAGCACTTCCAGAACATTCCCGGGCTTGCCTGTGACTTGGCACTTCCCGTAGTGGTTTGTAGTTTGTTGGTGTCCTTTCTTTATGTGGCGTCCCAGCTCCTCTCTGTGTCCCCATCGGTTAGCATGGTGCCTGGCCCCTGCTCGGTGCTCTCCACATGTTCACTAAACTGTGGCTCTGGGACATTTTTAAGATCCGGACACAGTTATAGCCTGAGTATTTCTAATTTTTGTTCAAGTTCTTAACTTTCTGTGTTTGTCCTCTTCCTTGTGTTTTCTAGATTATCCCCCTCCGAACTTTAAAAAAGGAGTATAAAGCCTATGAAGCCAAGCTCCGCCTCCTGGGCAGTTTTGACATCTTTCTCACTGATGCAAGAATCAGGCGGCTCTTGCCATCCCACCTAGGGAGACATTTCTATCACAGAAAGAAGTAAGTTTCTTAGCAGTAACTGGGTTTGAGCAGAGTGAACTTCGTAGATGTATATACATTCTGCTCCAAGCACCTGTGTGTTCTTACAGAGTTCCGGTGCCTGTGAACCTTCTAGCCAAGAATTTATCCAGGGAGATCAATGAATGCATAGGTGGAACGGTCTTAAACATCTCTAAAAGTGGTTCCTGCAGGTAGGTCAGAGGTAACAATGTGTGCCCGTGTCCAGTCTTATAGTCATTTGATAATAATTGCATAAATCTTTTTTTTTTTTTTAACAAGGTCGTCTTAACGAAACCAGATCCTTCTATTAAAACTAAGGTCCATCCCTCAGAAGTATTTAATTCTCTAGAAAAGCGCCATCCCATAGAACTTTCCACAGTGATGGAAGTGGTCCGTATCTGGGCTCTGTATAGGAGTCATTAGCTGTACATGGCTGCCGTGGCCAAGGAACTGAATTTCTAATGTTACTTGATTTCAGTTAATGTAAACTGAAACAGGCAGGTGTGGCTGGTGGCTCGTGTTTACTGTGTTGGCCAGGGCACCTCTAGGTATTGCAGAAAACAAGGACAAAACTAATGCTTAGGGAATGTCAGCGGTTCTGGGCTTTTGTGTTTCCCTGGCTCATACTACCCGTTATAGGGAAGATCCCCTTCAGCCTTGGTTTAACTTCCTGTTCAATGAATTCATTATCTGTCCTGTCTCATCATGCCGTCGGGTGTCTCTTTGTTGTCACACTGATTTCTTCTGACTCAGGATGCCGAGCTGGGTGGAACCCCCACACCCAGCCTCAGAAATCAGGAGAGACCTTGGGGCGCCTGGGTGGCGCAGTCATTAAGCGTCTGCCTTCGGCTCAGGTCATGATCCCAGGGTCCTGGGATCGAGCCCCGCATCGGGCTCCCTGCTCGGCAGGAAGCCTGCTTCTCCCTCTTCCACTCCCCCTGCTTGTGTTCGCTCTCTTGCGCGCTCCCTCTCTCTGTCAAATAAATAAATAAAATCTTTGGGGAAAAAAAAATCAGGGGAGACCTTTTGGGGCGGTGGTGGCTCCCCAGCTAGACAGAGAATGTGGCTCCACCTTTTTTATGAGGCTGAGGGGCCAGTTAAGTTTGAATGCTTGGCAGTTGAGCAGGAGGAGGGGATTTTTAAACATATTCAGGATCATTTTTTTTTTAAGACTGTTTATTTATTTGAGAGAGAGAGAGCACAAGCAGGGGGAGCAGGAGGAGAGGGAGAAGCAGGCTTCCTGCCGAGCAGGGAGCCCGTTGCAGGGTTCGATCCCAGGACCCTGGGATCATGACCTGAGCTGAAGGCAGCCACTTCACCAACTGAGCCACCCAGGCGCCCCCAGAATCATTCTGAAAAATAAGCTGCCTGGGGCATCCGTGGAATGGGGATGGGTAGCTGCCAGGAGGGTGGCTCTGTAGGGTACAGCAGCCCCTCCTAAAAATACCCCAGGAGTCTCTGTCCCCAGGGGCGGCACCCATGGTAAAACTGACCGCCAGGATGTCTAGACGCTGCTCCCCGGGGCGGTTCTGGGGTTGTCATCTGTCTGCAGGGGGCCGATCCCTTAACGGGCTGTAATGAAGTGGCTGAGAAGAGTTGGTGGTCGGGCCTGGGCCCGACTCTGGTTGTAGGCAGACGTCAGAGTCATGGCCCATGGGAAGTGATGAGCTAGCAGATCGGAGGCCTGGGGGCCTGGGATGGATGAGCAGCAGAGAGGGGGGCGGCACCAAGAAGGCAGATGAAGGAGCAGCGATCTCCTCTTTTCCTCCGGCAGACGTGTGGGCAGCTAACAGACAGCACAGACTCCTGAAGCATTCTTGGCTCTCCCTTCACACCCACCCTCCCCCCGCCGCCCCCCATTCTTTCCTTTCCCCTCTCTCCCGTCCCGTCCCCTCCCCCTGTCCTCTCTCCCTCACTGCTTGTCATCTTCCCGCCTGGGAAACCAAGGGTGTGCTTGCAGCCGGCAGTGAGCACACAGCGGGCAGAGCCCTGTCTCTGGCTGGAGGGAGGTGACAGCACCAGCCCCGTCTCGTCCTCACTCTGCGACCCCCAGCAGACCATGAGCCCGCCTTCCGGCTCCCGCAGTGGAGGGACAGGGGACCCTATGGCTGAGCAGTAGAGGAACTTTCCACTTGGCTTCTGTCTGCACCCTGCTTCCGCTGAAGGGATGGTCTTGCCTTTGGCCCGAAGACTCTTTTACACGAGGGACGAGAACTGTTGGTCTTAGAGATGACAGCTGGGTCAGGGCAGGGGACCACGAAGATGCAAGCATCCCTCCTAGCGGTCTTTCCTTCCCGAACAGCCCCTCCTCAGGAAAGCTCGAGGGCTGACTGCGACCCGTGTTTTCTAGAATGAAGGTAGAACTTCCTTCAGCCCTGCCCACTGACCGATAGGCCTCACAGAGCGGCTCCTCCATCACCACTTCACGGTGTGATGAATTTCAGGCGCAGGGCATTGCCAGAACATGAAGAGAATAATCTCCCTTTAAAATAGATTGAATGTAAGCAAGACAAGCCGATCAGAGAAAGACCGTTACCGTACGATCTCACTCATGTGGAATTTAAGAAACAAAACAGGATCATAGGGGAAGGGAGGGAAAAACAAAACAAGATGAAATCAGAGAGGGACACAAACCACAAGAGACTCTGAATCATAGGAAACAAACTGCGGGTTGCTGGAGGCAAGGGGGTTACTGGGGGATGGACATGAAGGAGGGCACGTGATGTAGTGAGCACTGGGTGTTACATATGACTGATAAATCACTGACCTCGATCTCTGAATCCAAGAATACGTTATATGTTAATTGAGTTTAAATAAAAAAATCAGTGGTATATAACAACTGCAAAAGAAGAAACAGTGAAGGCCTAAAGATTTTAAGGTTTCTACCTCTGATTTTTTTGGGGGGAGGGTCACGTATTTATGTTTCTCCACCTGCCTGTGCTTTATTTTGAAACACAAATTATTTTTTTTTTAATCTTTGTGTCTGATACTGTATTAAATTCCAGTACTATCCGCGTTGGCCACACTGGAATGGAGGTTGAACACGTCATTGATAACATCATCGCCGTCACGAAGGGGCTCTCCCAAAAGTTGCCAGAGGTGCGGTCTCACCAGTGCGTCCATTGATTGTTTGCGTAAAAGAACCAGAACCCACACCGGTAATACCATTCTTGTCTGTTGCAGAAGTGGGAGAGCGTGAAACTCCTGTATGTGAAAACCGAGAGGTCCGCTTCCCTGCCCATCTTTTCCTCGTTTGTCAGCTGTCAGGATGAAGCCAAGGGATTATGCACCCCCAGTCAGAAGAAAAAGGTGAGTAGGATTTTACATACTGGGTGGGCTTAGTCACAGGTGTAAACACAGCCCAGGGAAAGGAGCGCGTGCCCTTTCTGCCTGACCTGCAGTGCTTTCCCACTGGTCCTGCTTTTGCGTGCGTTCTTCCCGCTTTACAGATGAGGTCCGTTAGCAGTGGTGTGAATAAAGCATTTCGGGGTACAGATATCTTGTGTTTATTGGTACGGTAGTTAAGTGGCCCGAATAGGCTCAGCGGGGCCCCGTGTAGTGGCAAGAGGAGCTAAAGGAAAACCAAAATCTAGTTCATTAAGAACATTTTTCTGGGCACAATTTACTATTGCGTTGGGCTAACAGATAACCCCTCAGTTTGGAAGTGTAGGTTTTCAGTGCTATTGTAAAAAAAAAAAAAAAAAAAAAAACCAACATGAGGGAAAATTCCGTTTTCTTGCTGTTTGTTAGACCAGTCTCCCAGTTTGCTAACACTTTTCTTTAGCCATGTTAATCACGTGCAGTGGGTTTTTAATTTGGGTGTTTTAATTTTTCTTTTTTTTTTTTTTTACTTGTAGAAGTTGCGTGTTTTCTTCTTTTTCAAATTGGCTTTACTTCTTTTACTTTCTTATTACCTACCTACAAATGGTTCTCCAGTTTACCGTAATTCCTGGAACACATTAAGCATTCCTGTTCTATCATCGGATCATTTGAGCGGCACCATGCTGGTGTCCCAGCTGGTTCTGTGTCCCTGCTGGCTCCTTGTGGACCTGGTCGTCGCATTGGGAAAATGATTGGTAGAAATAATCTGAGGTGTGAGATAAAGATCTTTCTCTAGAAGATTTCCATTTCTGTCTGCTGGGCACCTCAGGGCCCTGGGCCTGGGGCTCCCTGAACGCACATTTCAGGGCTTGAGATTCCCTGAATGATTCCGAGCAAACAATGCTGAGACTCTGCACAGCCCCACTTCCTGTTTGTCTTTACCCTGAGAGTAACTCACTGGCCTCCCAGCTTATTGTGGGAGGTTCCTCTTACAATCCCTGCCTGGTGAGGACACTGGGATTTGATTTCTCTCCATCCACCCGCACCCCCTGGTAACATAAAAATTAGGGATCCGCAAATACTCTTGGCAGAATTTGCCTCTGGGCTCACTTACCCACTGGGTCCTTGTTTCACATGTCTTGCAGGTAGTTGGTTCCTTGATGCCTTGAAGGAAAAAAAAATTTAATATATTTTACCCCACTTTTTTTTACTTATTTTCATTGGGAAGGTGACCCAGAATAACAGACTGCTGTTACCAGAAGCAAGAAATCTGAATTTTTTGCCATTTATTAGCAGATTGATTTGAGGACTTGGTGAAAATGTTGGAATTGCTGGTTAAAATGGAATCAGACATAGTTATGAATGTTATTGAACAGGACTCTGTGGTTAGGATAATGGAACTCTAGCTGTGGAAACGTTTTACTGTTTTACTTACAGCCACAAGCCTGCAGTAGGGAAAAAATGATCAGTTGTGGGGGGTTTTTTTGAAATTGTTTTATTGAGACGTAAATCACATCAGAATACTCTGCAATTTAGGATAATTCTTAACTCCCCCATAAACGAGATCAACTTTCATGGAAGCTCCAGCTGCAACCCAGGTTCTGAGTCCCGACGTGTAATTCACAGAGCGAACATCTTCGGCTCTGAGTTAAAACCAAACTGGAGTCGACGCTCATGTGCTGGTAATGGGGTTTGTTTGCTCGGAGTTGGTAAGATCGAGGCACTTTTCAGAAGCCTAGGGGGAATCAGAACTGCAAGTGCCGAATCTCTGCCATTTATTTGCCGACAAGTGTATCCCTTACTAAAATTATGCTTGGGGTTTTTTGTGTGTGTGTGTGTGTGTGTGTGTGTGTGTGTGTGTGTGTGTGTGTGTGTGTGTTGTAGGAAGCAAAGAAAAAACAAAAACAAAAAGAGTATCGTGAAAAACAAAAAGAGAAGAAGAAAAACAAAAGGCTTATGAAACAGGCTCAAAAAGCTCCGTCGGCCCCGGAGAAGGAGGACGTGGGCCCCAAAACTGGTGGTACCGCGGCACCCAACCCTACCCCCAGGAAGGAGGAGCCAGGAGCGCTCAAGAAGAAAGAGGGCAGTAGAGTGAAAGCTCGGTCTAAAGTGCAGGAGGAATCCGAAGACGAGATCCCTCTGCTGGTGCCTATAGGGAAGACGCCAGCGAAAGGAAACACAGAGGTATTTTCTTTGATTTTCATTAGAATTGTAGGAAACACTGCCCGTGGTTTCCAAAAGCGGGCCAGGGCAGAAATGTGAGCAGTGGTTCTGTTGCTGACGGTGAGTCCTGGATCCCCCATGTCCTAAGCCTTAGAAAACCAAGCAGGGCCAGGGCGGGCTTGGGTGCTGGGCTGGGTCCCGAAACCTCTCCAATGCCCCACCCCCGCTGGCTCCTGCAATCCGACTGCATGGATTTCACAGGATCGTTTAAAGGAACGGAGTTTTTTAACTTTTTGGTTCTTCGGTACGGTTTTTCCTCGTTCTCACTGTCCATCCAGCTGCTAGGAAGAAGGCCTCTTGAACATGAGGGGGAAGGAGAGGGGGTGGTAAGAGCCCAGAGGGCTGTCCTCACCGCGGGTACACCTGCATGTCCCTGGTGTCAGGCTTGGCCTCAGCATGTGGGAGTGACAGTCCCAGGGCTAGCCCTGCCCTTGACCCATTTGGTATTTTGTCCGGTAGCAGCAATCCCTAGAATCATCAGGGTGTTTAAATTTTCATGTCCTGGCAAAAGTATTCCTTGTAAAGGTCCCCCCTGCCAAGTGCTACTGAGGTTTTAAATCTACTTGAAGTAAACACAAAGGATCAGTGTATTACCTGGAAGCATTGTAGTTGTTTTTAACAAAAGCACACTGTGTGTGTTCCCACGGGATGGGATGTAATATGCTGGAGATTGGAAGAGGGGAAGGCATAGCTGACCGGGTGGTGTGTAGCTAGAGCCGTAGAAGTGTTCGTGCCCTTTGAACCCAGCTAGGAAATAGGATCAGGGTAATGACCTGCAGAAGTTTCATTGTTGTTCACTGTAGAGGCACAGATTGAGGACACATCGTGGACCCTTGCAGTAGTTTTTATGAGTAATTTAAAATGATGTTCAGTCAGGAAATACTCAGTGACCTCGGAAATACTAATGAAGTTATTGGGGAAAGGGCATAACATTTGGCTTGCTTGCATTTATTTATTTATTTATTTATTTTAAGATTTTTTTATTTGAGGGACACCCGGGTGGCTCAGTCGGTTAAGCATCTGCCTTCGGCTCAGGTCATGATCTCGGGGTCCTGGGATCAAGCCCCGCATCGGGCTCCCTGCTCGGCGGGGAGTCTGCTTCTCCCTCTGCCTGCCGCTCCCCCTGCTTTGTGCTTTCTCTCTCTCTCTCATAAACAAATAAGTAAAATCTTAAAAAAAAAAAGATTTTTTATTTGAGAGAGAGAGCATGGGTGGTGGGGTGGTGGCGTAGAGGGAGAAGCAGACTCCCCACTGAGTAGGGAGCCCAACGTGGGGCTCGATCCCAGGACCCTGAGATCAGGACCCGAGCCGAAGGCAGATGCTCAACCGACCGAGCCATCCTGGCGCCCTAGCATTTGGCTTTTAAATGCATGCACACTTGTGGGGGGAAGGTAGTGAATAAGAGGTAGTTAATACGGTGTGCCAAAGTTATTAGAGAATTTTGTTTCTTGTATTTCCTATGTTTTACAAATTTCCCATAACAATCCTACCATTTTATATTTACTGAAAAGCAAAGTCTTGCTTTGCTCGCTGTTTTTGTCTCTCTAACCTCCTTCCATATTGGACGCGTCTGTCGCTAGAGTGCTGTCCCCCCTGTCATCTGGACTGCTGGGAAATCCCAGCCTCCTGGCGTGCGACACTGTTCCCTCCAAGAGCCTCTCGGTCTGCCTTTGGGAAGCAGGGTTTCCTGACAGGCGGCCCCGGGTGGTTTTTACACACTCAGTTTGGGAACCTCCTGTCCTCACCCACAGGCAAGGAATATACAACCGAAGGTGGAGAAGAGTCAGGATTGGGGCACAGGCTCTCTGCGGTGCTCCCAGTGGGTGATTCGGGTGTCCCCACGAAAGGCAAAGGCAGTTCTCTGTTGATTGGACCCGGGAGAGCACCAGGGTCCTTGCTACGGTCCTTAGGAACGGAAAACAGTTGCCTTTCAAAATGCCTGCAAGGCAAAAGGCAAAGCCATCCCTCATCTCATTGTATTGGGCTGCCCCTTCTGGGGGTGACATGATAAAGATGACAGTTTTCAGGGTGACATTGTCAGGGTTTGTCTTCCCTTGGACTTAATTCCCTGCTTTTTCTTAGGTGCAAAAACATGCCGCAGGAAAGAAGTCTCCAAAAAAGAGTCCTGCTCCCAGCACACCCCGTGGGAAGAAGAGAAAGGCCTTTCCAAGTTTGGAGACCCCGAAGGCTGCAGAGCCCAAGACCCCAAGCAATGGCCTGGGGAAGAAGCCAAGAATCAAAGAAGAGGCAGAGAAAGAAAAAAACTCTTCACTGGGGAAAAAAGACCCAAGACAGATGACCAAAAAGCCAGGGGCCAAGTTCTTCACTACCGCTAGTAAATCTGCGAAAAAAGCTCCCCGCACCCCCAAACAGTGGCTCAAAAAGCCCAAAGTACCCCAGTCGACCTAAAAATAAAGAGACTCAAGCAGAAGGAAACATCTACACTCCCCACAGAGCTTTTTAAAAATGCCGGGGTCCTGACCCCCACGCCGTGCATCCTTCTCCCGGGGTGAGGCCCAGACTTACCTATTTTTTAAAACCTCCGCAAGTAATCCTGACATATGTTTGTGTGTGTGCGAACCAGTAGTTCTGAAGTAAATCCATTTTTTAAGTTGCTCTTCTGGCATTTGCTAATAGGACGGGGAAAATACAGTGCTCCTCTGTGGTGGTTTATTATTAAAGTGTACCATTTGCTTCTGAGCAAACCAGCGGCCTTCCCTGTCTTGCTGGTTTTACTTGAATCCCTCCGATGTGACCCTCTCTGCTGTCTGTTTTCCACCCTTTGTTCACCTAGGCTCCATACACCAGTTTGTGCAAGCCCTCCCAAAGCTTGTCCGCATTACCGGGATGGGCTCGCTGCCGGACACTCGGCTGTGGAACGTAGGAGAAAGTCTTGGTGGGTTTTGGGAAGGGCCCTTGAGATCGAGATAATTGATCTCCGGTGGCAGTCCGCCACGGCTGTGGGTCATTGAGTCAGCGTGCCTTCGGTAAGGTTAGTTACCAGGGAGCTGTTGACAGAGGCACTGAGTTGAGTCCTGCCTGCTAGAGGCGAGAAGTAGTCCCGTCTTCCTCCAGAGCCCTCCTCAGCCTGTGTGCATTTACTCAGTGTGGACTGTGTACATTTGGGATGACCGTCGGATATACTCTGAAGCAGTAAACGACTCCGCCTCTCCCTGGGTTGGAATGGGGGTCCGCGTCCCTGGCGGTGAGCGATGGACACACTGTCCTCGTGACCAGTGAAGTGTGCTTTCCAAGGTGACATGGTTCGGAAACAAGTCGGGCCTCAGGTGGTCCGCCTTCAAGTCCGAGGAGCCAAAGCTTTTGCTTTTTGGATTGTAATGTTTTTAAATCACGAGAGCCTCTAAAATACTCAAGTGTGCGTTTAATGTCGAGGATGAGCGTAACCGTGTTTCCCACAGAAATGAGGTGCTGTGGGGACGCGGCCAGACTGGCTTCAGAGATGGAGATTTAAGTGCTGTTTTGTAGAGGCAGACTTGTGGACATAATCATGCTAGTGCTCTCTCTACGGGGTGGGGGGGGTAGCTGTGTATCATGTTTTCATCCCAGCCTCTAGCCAAATAAAGATTTTGCAACACCCAAGTGATTCTTTGGTCTGTGGCTTGGTCCTGATTGAACATGAAGCAACTGTTTACCTTCCTTGTCCTTTGCACATCGGGTTTCACTCCTAAATTCTCTACGGTAGAAATGGCAGATTTATTGAAACTTCCTCAGTTGGGGAACGGGTGAAAATTCGGAATTGCAAGGAAAAGGCACAAGTCATGCTACTAGATCTCTAGTAGCTCAGGCACGATCCCAGCTGACTGATAGGGTTACGAACTGTCAGGGGTCTCCCCAGGGGCCCAGAGGAGTACAAGAGGCCTCTGCTACAGTGGATCACGCTTTTGGGGTTCAAGAGGTAAGTATGTGGCTGTTTTTTTTTGTGGTTTTTTTTTTTCCATTTGTTTTTTAGAGGAAGAGTGTGAGCTGGGTGGGGGAGGGGTAAAGGGAGAGGGAGAGAGAATCTCAAGCAGACTCCGCACTGAGCGTGGAGCCCGGTGCAGGACTGGATCCCACAACCCTGAGCATGGTGAGCTGAAACCATGAGTCAGACCCTTAACCAACTGTGCTTCCCAGGTACCCCGTCATGTGTGTTAAGGGTTTAAATAGCAAAGAAGTCTTTGGCCATTTTATTAGATATCTGAAGGCTCTGCACTACCTACATTTCTTTCTCCTTAAATTGCTGTTTGCGGGTCACCTGAGTGGCGCAGTCAAGCGTCCAACTCTTGATCTGAGCTCAGGTCTTGAGCTCAGGGTCATGAGTTCAAGCCCCACGTTGGGCTCTACATTGCGCTGGCATGGAGCCTGCTTAAAAAAAATTGCTACTGTTTTCCCTGTGTTAATATGCGCAGCATCAAGATTCCCCATAGGACATTACGAATGATCAGAGGCCCTCATCAATCCTTGGGTTTTAAAGGAATTAACGCATGTGATGATGGACCACAAATTTGGGATTATTTTGGGATGATGGGCTTGGAGAGAAAATGGCAACTATTTAGATGTTTTGTGTTTGTTTATTTTTAGGTTTTATTTATGAGAGCCAGAGCACTAGCGGTGGGGAGAGGGGGAGGGTCCCCAGTGAGGGGCTCGATCCCAGGACTCCAGGATCATGACCTGAGCCAAAGGGAGACGCTTAACCGACTGAGCCTCCCAGGCGCCCCCAAGGCAATCCGATTTTTAAAATGAGCAAAGGATCTGAATGGACATTTGCCCAAAGAAGATCTGCAGTGGCCAACAAGCACAGGAAAAATTGAACATCATTCATCATCAGGGAAATGCAAATCAAAACCATGAGATAACAGCTTCACACCACTAGGATGGCTCTAACCCAAAAGCCACTAACAAGATGGATGTGGAAAAATTGGGCAGGGATAGGCAAAATAGGTGAAGGGGATTAAGAAGTACAAACTTCCAGCTATAAAATAAATCGGGGATGAAAAGTGCAGTATAGGGAATAGAGTCCCTAACATCCTAACCCTGTATGGTGGCAGATGGTAAGGACAGTTCTCCCAATGCGCATAGCTTCGTGTGTAGAATTGTGAGATCACTAAGGTGTACCCCTGAAGCTGACAACATTGTCAAGTACAGATTTAATCCGCACTTAGAACAGTGCCTGACCCATACACAGTGCCTAACAAACAGATCAGTTCACTGGAAAACTATGCAATCATTACAAATGACAGACATATCTAAACACATGAGTAAAGAAGTATTTAGACTAAATATTTTGGGGCACCTGGCTGGCTCAGTCAGTGGAGCGTGCGACTCTCGATCTCAGGGTCGTGAGTTCAAGCCCCACGTTGGGCGTGGAGCCTACTTAAAAAATTAAGGAAGAGAAATAAAGTAAATTAAATATTTAAGTTAAACATGGTGGGATGTTTGCTGTTTATTAGTAATGGGACAAAAAAAGTTACAGTATGCACAATCTCTTTCAAATTCTAAAAGTCTCTAAGGGCATCAAAAGACTGGAAAATAGCCACACAATACTAATAACGGTTATCTCTGGCTGGAGAATTCAGGTTGTTTTTATTCTTTTTCTTTTTTTAAAAGATTTTTATTTTTATATAAGCTCCCCACCCAATGGGGGACTCGAACTCACAACCCCGAGATCAAGAGTTGCGTGCTCTACCGACTAAGCCAGCCAGGTGCTGGCTTTTGTGTGGACAAGTTTTCAACTCCTTTGAATAAATACCAAGGAGCACAATTGCTTGATCATATAGTAAGAGAACTAGTTTAGTTTTATAAGAAACCATCAAACCGTCTTCCAAAGTGGCTGCACCATTTTGCCTTCACCAGTGGTAAACGAGAGGCCCCTTTGCTCCACATCCTCATCAGCGTTTGGTGTTGTCCCTGTTCCGGATTTTGGCCATTCTCGTATTCGTATAGTACTATCTCCTCGTTTTAGTTTGCATTTTCCTTATGACATATGATGCGAAATAGGCTTGTTTGCCATCAGTATATCTTTTTTTTAAAAAAAAGATTTTATTTATTTGAGAGAGAGAATGAGAGATAGCACGAGAGGGAAGAGGGTCAGAGGGAGAAGCAGACTCCCCGCTGAGCAGGGAGCCCGATGCGGGACTCGATCCCGGGACTCCAGGATCATGACCTGAGCCGAAGGCAGCGGCTTAACCAACTGAGCCACCCAGGTGCCCACCATCAGTATATCTTGTTTGGCAAGGTGTCTATTAGGATCTTTGGCCCATTTTTTAATCAGGTTGTTTTCCTGGTGAGTTTTAAGAGTTCCTTGTATATTTTCGGTAATTGTGCTTTATCAGATGTATGTTTTGCAAATATTTTCTCCCACTCTGTGGTTGGTCTTCACATTTTCTTGAGGTATTCTGTTTTGAAATGACCATATGACTTCTGTGCTTGTTTTTTCTATCTCTGAAATGGGAACGCCACCCTGAGATATTTTTAATGTGCTCTGAACCCTTTTGCCTGCGAATCTGTAGATAATACTGTCCCCCAAAGATAAACACAGTTAATATTTTAATATTTGATATATTTCTTACAATATTTTTTCCTGTGCATAAGTATTTTTTCTTCCAGTCTATCTTTTCCAAGTTATTTTGTAATAACTTTATTAAATACCAGCACTCCTTCACTTGAGTCCCTTAGATGTGTGTCATTAAAACCATGGAGAAAATGTAAAGAAATCTTTGGGAGTGGGGGATGGCACTTCTAAAAAGTACACATTCCTGGTCCCACTGCAGACCTTCTTGCTTGGAATTGGCGTGTGATGGCCCTGAGGAACCTGTTTTTAACAAGAGGTCAGGATGGGGCGCCTGGGTTGCTCAGCCAGTTAAGCGTCCCGACTCTTGGTTTCAACTCAGGTCATGGTATCAGGGTCATGAGATCCATCCCCGCTTTGGGCTCAGCACTCAGCAGCGTGTCTGCTTAGGATTCTCTCCCTTTCCCTCTCCCCTTCCCCCTCCCCCTGCCCCTCCTCCTCTGCCCTTCCCCTTGCTCGTGCTTTCTATCTCGCTCTAAAATAAATAAATCTTAAAAAAACAAAAACAAAAAATTCCCGCAAGAGGTCAGGTGATTCCTATGCTCAGGAAGCACTGGGAAACACTGGTACAAAGTTATGTGGCAACTAAAAGTTGCCTACACTTGGTAACATCTTTATCATATTCTCTGCAGGTGAAACCAAATGAAACAGCCAACCTAAGTGAAACAGATCTTTTATTTCCTCTTTTTATTACTAATTTTTTCCTAGGACATTCGGGTGAACTACTTACCATATGCATTTGGCCCCAGTCTCTCCTTGTTAGGAGTTTCTTCCAAATCTGTAGGATCAAGGCATTTACACTATTGCGTTAAAGAAAAAAAAAACTGACCTGATGCACGAAAATTGCTCCTCATGAGAATCCATGTTATTGCAATTATCCAGTCAAGAGCCTAATTCATATAAAAGAAACAGAGACATGTTATCTTTTCATCTAAAATCATTTCATCTTAAATGGTATCTGACCATTTACATGTACACTTTTTTTTTTTAACTGTAAAGCTGCCTCTTGGACCAGGTGAGATCAAGAGTCACATGCTCCACCAACTGAGCCAGCTAGGTGCCCCTAATGTACCATTTTTATGTGTAACTCTGATTGATCCCCTTATCAGACCATTCTGCCGTGAAAATATCTGTCAGTATATATCAGTGTAAATTTTAATTTTCTGCGACCCTAAAGCTCTAAGTATTAACTCTGGTGTAAGGCACAATTATAATTACTAGCATACAATTGATCGAATGGTGTATATTATGTGTGTTGATAAGATTTCAGTTTTTGTGATTTGTAATTATTAGCGCCTCTCTCAGTGAGCTGGGTCTTTTCCCTTGTGCATAGTTCCACAAATGACTGTTCCTCGCAGTTACAAGGAGACGCGGTTCAGCCTCCTTTGGCTTGCTATGTTTCTTTTTCACAGATTTAAGTGCAGAGAAACCTTACATTGCTGGGTGGAAACAGAACGAGGCTTCTAGCAACGTGGCTCAATTCTTTGGCTTTGTTCAGAGTTGCTCAAATATGCACAATTATTACAGTGAGGCACCACCGAATTATTTTTACCAAACTATTCATTCTTCTATTTGAAGGCGAGGAAGTGTCGAAAGCAAAAATTGGCAAACGCCGAACCAATTTAACAAGATTACCAGTCACTAGTCCTTCATTTTCTTAGCACAGGTATCATCTATTCTAAACTTTTCCTAGGTTTTCTGTCCTGGAGGTTTAACAAAAAAAAAAACAAACAAAACCCAAAGCTCTATACAATGCTTTTCTTCCCTTAAATGGGAGAAGGGCAATTTTGAAAGGGGACATTTTGCAGGTTGTTGGGCATTGCTGCTGGCTGGCTCAGTCGGGGAGAGTGTGTGACCCTTGATCCCAGCGTTGTGAGTTTGAGCCCCACATTGGGTGTAGTGAAAAATAAATAAACTTAAAACAAAAACAAATAAAGCACCTATAGAAGTTGAGGACCTGGAAACTATTTTCCCTTAAAGTTCTCATGCCTATGTGATACCCAGAAAGTCCCCGGGGACTATGTGTCCCATTTTGAAGACAATTGTTGTAGGTGATGGACCAGAATGAGAACTGAGGGAGCAAATAAGTATGGTTAGACCTAAGTTTCTTGCTTGTTACACTTGGCAGTGAGTTCCCTACTCACAGAAAACACAGTTCCTCAGGCAACTGTCCAAAGTTCCCTTCCAGTCCTTCTTCTTAAATTAACCTTTCATCTTATTTTTTTTAAAGATTTTATTAATTAATTTATTTAACAGAGAGATAGAGAGAGCACAAGTAGGCAGAGCGAGAAGCAGGCTCTCCGCTGAGCAGGGAGCCTGACACGGGGCTCCATCCCAGGACCCTGGGATCCTGACCTGAGCTGAAGGCAGACGCTTAACAACTGAGCCACCCAGGCACCCCTCATCTTATTTTTAAAAAGATTTTGTTTATTTATTTATTTATTTATTTAGCATGTGCACGGGCAGGGGGAGGGGTAGAGGGAGTGGGAGGGAGAATCTCAAGCAGACTCTGCACTGAGCATGGAGCCATATGGGGCTCACTACCATGAGATCATGACCCGAGCTGAAACCCAAAGTGGATGCTCAACCGACCGAGCCACCCAGGCACCCCTTCACCTTTCACCTTGAATTTGATCACTTGTATCTAAAATGTAAAAATCTAAATGTATCCTCAAGTAATAATGGTGCTTCCAAAAGATGTCAGGTCAAGCCTAGTTCAAGTACCCCTGGCACAGAACTCGATTTTCAGAAGCAGTCTCTGGATGTCATGAGATAGCTTTGTGAAATATATGGAAAGATTAAACTATTAAGAACTAACCATGAGGGGCACCTGGGTGGCTCAGTTGGTTAAGCAACTGCCTTCGGCTCAGGTCATGATCCTGGAGTCCCGGGATCGAGTCCCACATCGGGCTCCTTGCTCAGCAGGGAGTCTGCTTCTCCCTCTGACCCTCTTCCCTCTCGTGCTCTCTGTCTCTCGTTCTCTTTCTCTCAAATAAATAAATAAAATCTTAAAAAAAAAGAACTAACCATGAGGGGCGCCTGGGGGGCTCAGTCAGTTAAGCGACCGCCTTCGGCTCGGGTCATGATCCCAGGGTCCTGGGATCGAGCCCCGCATCGGGCTCCCTGCTCAGCGGGAAGCCTGCTTCCCCCTCTCCCACTCCCCCTGCTTGTGTTCCCTCTCTCACTGTCCTTCCCTCTGTCAAATAAATAAATAAAATCTTTAAAAAAAAAAAAACCTTCCCATGATTAATGCTGACCTTCTGAAAGTCTCCTTGGAGGGGAAGCTTCCCTCTTCCTACAAGCCAGCCCTTGTGAGCTAAGGTGTCAGGACACTGGAGAGGGTGAAAACAGTTTTGATGGCTAACTCAGGCGCAACTCCTGACAATGTCTTCAGCACGGAACAACAGTTTCTGTTCAACCTTCTGATATTTCTGACTTGTAATACTTCTGTGTCTTCTCTTCACCCTTGTAGCAAAAAAAAAAAAAAAAAGAAAAGAAAAATCATAATGTTGCAGCAGGTGCAAGTTTATAATCAGAGGACCAGGCTCCTAAGAAGGCAGCTGGAAGAACCCAGTGGATGTCTTGCTGTGAATACATGAGATCATTACCTGCATAGGGCTGCTGACTGTGACCCTGGGAATAGTTGTCCTTGTGCACAAGTCCTCTGACCATATGGCTTTCTCTGTTGGAATAATGTTGGTGACCTCAGGCGTTTTTGTTGTTCTTACTGGAGTGCTAGCTCCATGTGCAGTGAGCCAAATCTCACAGAGCATTGCACTGCGAAGACTAGAAGCAGGAAGTGCGGACACAAGTATCCGAGGGGGTACAGAGCCGTTAGTGACCGAGGGACCGACAGCCAGCACCTGGCTGTACCTGTATACTAACCTGCTTTTTTTGGACCGTTGAAACTTTGATTTTAAGTCTTGTGAACATTGGTTTTGACATACAAATAAAATTTGGCTTTCTAAACCCTTGTTTCCTGGCTTTTGTAATCTTCGTGTTCCCTATTGCCTAGAGGAGTTCCCTCTGCGGGAGTCCTTGTGGTTCTCAAGTTCAAGTCATCTGGCCAACCACTTTGCTCCCAGTTGCTATGTCTCCCAAACTTTCTGCCTTCTTCCTACTGTCACTGAAGACCCAGCTGCTGCTTCTCGCGCTGGCTCCCCGCATCACCTCCCGCAGACTTCAGCATGACGGCCCCCGCGAGATCACAGATGCCCAGCTCACGGCCCTCCTCACCTGCAACTTTCTCATCTCTGATATCTGTACCCCACTTCCATGGGCGTGCCCTATACCTTCCTCACGGCTACTGGGATACCCTAAAACCTCACTTCTGAGCCCCATTCTCCTACCACACAGTCTCCTAATGTCCCCCTTAACTTTCTCTTATACCCTCACCTGACAATTCTCCCAACTCTCTGATGCTAGGCTGTCCTTACTTTCTCACGGTGCCTTGACTCTCTTCTCGCCCCTCCCAGAACAACGTGGGAGATAACCCCAACCTTTGCTTCCTTCCTTTTTTTTTTTTTTTAAAGCTTTTATTTATTTATTTGACAGAGAGAGACACAGCAAGAGAGGGAACACAAGCAGGGGGAGGGGCAGAGGGAGGAACAGACTCCCCACTGAGCAGGGAGCCCGATGCGGGGCTCGATCCCAGGACCCTGGGATCATGACCTGAGCCGAAGGCAGCCGCTCAACCGACTGAGCCACCCAGGCGCCCCACCCCAAACTTTGCCTCCTTCTAACTCTGCGTGCCTGGTAATAGATGAGCCTGGTGCTACCGAACTTTCCACCTGTGCACTTGAATCCTCAGAGGCACACATCGTGGAGTAAACCACACAAAAAGGTGGACTGGCTTCCTTCCTAATCGCAATCACTGATCTCAGAGGCCACACCCTCTGAAAGCTGTAGCTGTCCCAACTTTTTTTTTTTTAAGATTTTATTTATTTATTTTGACAGAGAGAGACACAGCGAGAGAGGGAACACAAGCAGGGGGAGTGGGAGAGAGAGAAGCGGGCTTCCCACGGAGCAGGGAGCCCGACGCGGGGCTCGATCCCAGGACCCTGGGATCATGACCTGAGCCGAAGGCAGACACTTTAGGACTGAGCCACCCAGGCGCCCCTGTCCCAACTTTTGAAGGAGTCCTTCCTTCTCCCTCAGTGGACATTTGTGCCCCTCCATGAAAATAAGGATTCACCACACCAGCTGCTCGGCCTCAAGCACACAGCCGTCCACAAGCCCCACCCAACAGCCCCTGAACAGCTCTCTTTGTAAACATAGCATGTATTTTCTGACTTTTCCCCACGTGTATAGAATTTTTCATGTCCCTCCTTTTTTACTCTTTATATGTTTCAAGTTTTTGGTAATGAAATTTCTCTTCTAATGAAAAGGTTCAGTTGTAAAGCGTCTGCCTTCGGCTCAGGTCATGATCCCGGGGTCCTGGGATCGAGCCCCCCGTCGGGCTCCCTGCTCGGCGGGAAGCCTGCTTCTCCCTCTCCCACTCCCCCTGCTTGTGCTCCCTCTCCCGCTGTGTCTCTCTCTGTCAAATACATAAATAAAATATTTTAAAAAGAAAAAAGAAAAGCCATCGCTCCTTAACTGTATCTTAATTACTTGTAATGGTCCCAAACCGAAAGCCTAACTATCCATCAGTGAGGGAATAAACTGGTATCCCCAGTATGGGGATACCACATAAAAAAGAACAAACTATTGATACTCAAAACAAATGGAAGAATATGAAGATAATTTTCCTCAATGAAAGAAGAGACAGAATACAGAACTGCATGACGCCATATATAAATAAATAAGACTAAACTGTGGTAACAAAAAGCGGATTAGTGGTTGCCTGGGTATGGAGGAGAGAGAAGTGTAGATTACAAAGGGGCACAAGGACACTTCTGAGAGTGATGGATGGGGTTTTTATGTTATTTGTGCTGATGCTTTCACTGATACGTATATATATGGCCCAAAGCCACTGACTGTATGTTTGAATTGGTGCAGTCTTGTCCCTCATTTCTACCTCCACGAAGCTGTGAAGAAAGAAGCATAGAGTGATTTTAAGCAGCGTTTCCCGTCTTTGCTGATAGATTAGGAAGCCCTGGGTGCTGGGGAAAGTCTATTCTCCTGGTCCCGCTGCCAGAGCCCCTGTGAGGCACCAGGTGAACTGTGCTTTCAACAAGGGACTTGGGAAACACGGGTGTAAAGTGGGTGGGAGCCAAGAAGGAGGCCTCCCTCTTGACCAAACCATCATCAGCTGAAGCCAAATGAAAACACCACCATCAAGAGCCAGGGGGAAACCATCAGGATTTCCTGGCTTTTCACCCGGATGCGTAAGTACCGCTTAACAGTGTTCCACCAGCCTCTCCTGGAAAGAGTTTTCTCAGCCCCTCGGCATCTTCTAGGATTGGATATATAGGCAGAAAGCCAAGCTCATGGGTAAAATGCCAGTTACCCAATCAGATCCTACTCCCTGTAAGAGACACCCCAAGAGCTGCATTTGGCGTTTCACTGGGGAGGAGGTTGCTGTTTGTTGTTAAGGAGATTCATTTAATCAGGTAAAGGAAACCACATTTTTAAAAAATACAAGTTGTGCTGTGTTCGGAAGTCATAAAAATTCTTTGTTGTTGTTGCTACCAGGTGAGGTCAGGTATGTTTTTCACAGAAACTAAAGCAGTCCTGTTCACATACATCAAACCAGGGGAATAGAAAGAGTCTGGTTAGAGCTGCGTCACTGAGTTCTGTGAACTTCGTCAAGGTTACATGCCAAGATCACATAATGATCTTTTATCCAGTTATTCTTACTGAGCTGGCAATCCACTAATTCTTCCATTTTTTGTTAAGAATAAGAGACACCTGGGGCGCCTGGGTGGCTCAGGTCGTGATCCCAGGGTCCTGGGATCGAGCCCCCGCATCGGGCTCCCTGCTCGGCGGGAAGCCTGCGTCTCCCTCTCCCTCTGCCTCCTCCCCACTGCTTGTGTTGCAACCAAAGCTGGGTTTCCTCGTGGCTCTATCCTTAACTCTGCCCCTCACAAGGGGCCCCTTTGAAGTCTGGTGAATTCGAGAAACCCCTTTCAGCTCACTCAGGCCAGGACAAGAGCATCCATGGGAAACACCTGCAAGCTTTCTTCCCTCTTGCGCGTCAGACCCTGCTCCCAGTTCCTCCCAGTAGCAGAGGAGGTGAGAACAGGACCCCACGCTGGAGGGCAAAGCTGTCCCTTCCGCTTCGTCTGAAGCGCATGTTGATTCTAGCGTGTATTCTGTTACATCCGAGTTTCAATTAAACAAATCTCTTGCTCTGTGTTCTGTTTCATGCGTACCTGAATTAGCACAGCAATCTTCAACATGCCACCAAATACTATTGCTTTTCCCTTAAAATGCAATGTATATTCTGGGTCTTTAAGTGTTTCTAGCAAACCTCAGGACTACCTGGTGTACCCAATGCAGTCATGGTCTTTCTGGAAATGATCCAGAAGTTTGTGATAGATGGCTTCTTGAAGGTTATAGGAAGAAATAGTTAAAGGAAATAAAAAATATTTTTATATTGGTGGTACAGTCAGTTGGGCATCCGATTCTTGGTTTTGGCTCAGGTTGTGATCTCAGGGTCATGCGATGGAGCCCTTCGTTGGGCTCTGTGCTCCGCAAGGAGTCTGCTTGAGATTCTCTCTCTCCCCCTGTCCCTCCCTTCTGCTCTCTCAAACAAACAAATAAATCTTAATACCTGTATATGTATTAGAGCTCTCCTCCTGGATTTTCTGGCAATCTTTGGAAGTTCACTCCCAGATTGTCCAGAAACTAGTTATTTGCCACCATCAGGACACTTGATAACTTATATGAACATAATTAAAAACTTGATCACGAGGACTGTCATGCCTAATGTGGAGATGGGTTTCTGGTCAACCCTTTAAAGAAAAAAATCTAACTTTAACTTTTTCCTGCGCATCCTCCTGCAGATAAGATCATCATGATTCCAGCAACTCAAGCTCATCGTCTGAGGACCTGGTTTTCAATAATAACACAACAAGGGTTTTCACGCAGATGCTCCAAACGCTTCTGTTTGTTCTACACTGGACTGATAATTTTGCTTCTTGAAATTGTTGTGGTGGCTTTGTTCTCTGATCAGTTTCCTTCCATTGTCTCGATGACAATGATGGTTTCTGGCATTGTTTTTGTTATCATTACTGGAGGGATAGCCTTGTATGAATTACGCCACAACTCCCAGGAATACACCACCCTGGGACTAGAAGAAGGAACGGAGTGTGGCACTGCCCAGAGTCGTGCTGAGGATTCCGACAGGGAAGTAGCAATGGCCGTCACCCGGCTCTAAGACTACATTAAACCTGGATACCTCGGAGCCTTTTAGCCTTCTGAAAGTTCTATGAGTATTGCTTAAGTAGAAATAAACTCTGGCTTCTAAAAAGCTTTGTTGCCTGACTGTGGGGTGTTCTTATTCCCTCTTGCCTTTATGAACTCTTTTAAGAAGTCGTCTCTCTCAAATTCATGTCTGGTGAAGGAAAGAGTCTCCCCCTGCTTGTTTCTGCAGCTCCTCAACGTCTTACCGTCTTCCTAGCACCACTGAAGATCCAGCTGCTGCCCCTTATTCTGGCTGTTCGTGTCAACTCCTGCGGATTTCAATGTCCACGCAGGTGCCCAGCTCATGGCAGGTGCCCAGCCTCCTTCACCTGCACTGTCCTGTTCTTTCCCCATCAGATACCCACCTCTGTGGTCATGTTTTGTATCTTACCATAAACGCCAGACCCCTGAAACACCATTTTTGGTCCCTCAATCCCTCGCCATGCATTCTTCCCCACCACACACACCTCACCTATCGTTCCTGATGGCTTTGTGTCCTGCCCCTCACTTGACCGCTCTCCATCGTGATGAATTGTCAAACCCTTGGATGTCACTGGCTCCTCACCCTCCCACAGTGCCTTCATTTGCTTCTTGTCCCATTGGGGCTCCTTCCTGAGGTCCAAGAAAACCAGAGCCAGACAGTAGTTAAGGTGGTAAAGACAGATTTCGCTCAGAAACCATGACGATAGTGGAAAAGAGATCTCCATGTAGAGGTGGGCTCAACTCGCAATGCAACAAGGACAAGTGGGGATGTCTAGCCCAAGAGCAGGATGGGTGGGTGGGACCTCACAGAGAGGAAACCATGCAAGTAAAGGGGGACTCCTGCTGGAGGCAAGCCAGGTGCTCTGACATGGTCGGGAGGATGGTGGGGTTGGGGGAATTTGATCAACTCTGGAGGGTGGGAATTCCCCACTAAGCCAGCCCAGCAAGACTCTTGCTAAAATTG
Source organism: Eumetopias jubatus (assembly GCF_037043125.1). Lineage (NCBI taxonomy): Eukaryota > Metazoa > Chordata > Mammalia > Carnivora > Otariidae > Eumetopias > Eumetopias jubatus. Next base: position 78,601,231 of record NW_028274818.1, on the reverse strand, counting down.
GGCAAATACAGAGACAGACTCCGAAGTGCTACTGCAGAGTCCTACCTGGGAATAGGATTCAGAGGAGCCTCTCTAAAGTTTGGTTAAGGAGAGACTCTGTCACTGGAAATACCCCCAATTTTTCACCCCTTTTAAATCTACAGCTCTGAGGACATAGGAACCTGACAAACTATCCACTGTCGATAGCCCCAAACATCTTAGAGCAAATCAAACAAAAAGGTTGACTGGGGGGCTCCCGGGGGGCTCAGTCGGTTGGGCATCTGCCTTTGGCTTAGGTCATGATCTCAGGGTCCTGGGATCGGGTCCCACATCAGGCTCTTTGCTCAGTGGGGAATCTACTTCTCCCTCTCCCTCTGTGCTTTCCCTCTGTCTCTCAAATAAAATATTTTTTAAGATTTTACTTATTTATTTGATAGAGAGCACAAGCAGGGGGAGTGGTAGAGGGAGAGGGAGAAGCAGGCCCCCCCCGCCGCTGAGCAGGGAGCCCAACGCAGGGCTCAATTCCAGGACTCTGGGATCATGACCCGAGCCAAAGGCAGACGCTTAACCCACTGAGCCACCCAGGCACCCCTCAAATAAAATCTTAAAAAAAAAAGGTTGACTGCTTTCTTTTATTTTTTTTTTAAGATTTTATTTATTTATTTGAGAGAGAGAATGAGAGAGAACACGAGAGGGAAGAGGATCAGAGGGAGAAGCAGACTCCCCGCTGAGCAGGGAGCCCAATGTGGGACTCAATCCCAGGACTCCAGGATCATGACCTGAGCCGAAGGCAGTCGCTTAACCAACTGAGCCACCCAGGCACCCCTCAAATAAAATCTTAAAAAAAAAAGGTTGACTGCTTTCTTTTAAACTCATGATCATTCCCTATTTCTGTCCTTCCTTTTGAATGTGTCCCCCATGCCTTCAGCCCTATTGAAGACTGGAAGATGGTTTCTTAATATAATTGGCCAAAGAACATTCCTTCCTTCTCCTTGGACTGACGTGTGGGGTCCCACACTGAAAACGATCACTAACTATGTCACCTCCTCTCCCTAGGAGTCACTTCCAGCAGTCAAAGCCCTACCCAGCAGCCCCCCAAGTGCCTCACCCTGAAATAGGAAGGCAGAGTTCCAGAAACTAGATCCTTTGGGGAATGTGTCTGCCATGATGGGCAAACTTAGAAGGTGTTAGAGGACGCGGAGACCATGCAGGGAGCAGCAAGAGGAGGAAATGGTCTTTCAATTTGCGATTAACATTTTCAGACATGAGGGAAACCTAGTGTAGAAATGAAGTTAAGTATAGGGGATTATGAAGGATCGATAACAAACAGCAAGGGCTCTTGGAACTTAAAAAATGATGGCAAAGGGGTGTCTGGGTGGCTCAGTTGGTTGAGTGTCCGACTTGATTTCAGCCCAGGTAATGATCTCAGGGTCCTGGGATCGAGCCCTAAGTCAGGCTCTGCGCTGGGGTAGTGTCTGCTTGAGATTCTTCCTCTCCCTCTCTGCCCCTTCCCCTGCTCACGTGTGTGCACTATCAATAAATGAATAAAATCTTTTAAAAAATGATGGGAGATATTAAAACACCAAATCTCTGGCTGATAAAAACTTGAGAAGAACCATCTATAATGGGAAAACTGAAACAATATCCAACAATAGGTAATTACAAAAAAAAGATACAGAATAAGACAATAAGACATTTTACTGTCCCTAAAACTGATATCATAAGGAAGTAAAGCTAACAGGAAATTATATTAATGGTAATTGTTTTTTTTTTTAAGATTTTATTTATTTATTTGACAGAGAGAGAGAGCGAGAGAGGGAACACAAGCAGGGGGAGTGGGAGAGGGAGAAGCAGGCTTCCCGCTGAGCAGGGAGCCCGATGCGGGGCTCGATCCCAGGATCCTGAGGTCATGACCCGAGCCAAAGGCAGACACTTAACCATCTGAGCCACCCAGGTGCCCCAGTGGTAATTGTTTCTGAGCAGTGAGGTAAGTAGTGATCTTTGCTTCTAGTCGAATCTTCTGGAATTTTCTGAAATTTCACCAAGGCTTCTGTATTATATTGTAATTTAAAAGACCCTAACTGGTTATGTATATATAACATCACTATCCTGGTGACTCAGTGAAAGTTTACAGGAAATGAAAATACATTCCCAAAGGAAAAAAAAAACATTTTCATACAGGCCATATCATGGTATTGTTTTAAAAACAATTATAAGCTTTTTTCTTGGCTTTTCTATCACTGAAATGGGGACAACTCCCCATGATATTTCAAAAATGTCTTCCACTGCTGAGATGGAATATCTATAAGAAAATAGTACCCAAAACCCAGGAACTCTCAAACATAAGGGTCATTGATTTTTGATGGGTTTATTCTCCTCAAATGACCAGTCTATAGTTTTTCAAGTTTTTGTTAATAAAATGTTTTTCTCCCCCCCTTTTTTTAAAGTAGGTTCCACACTCTGAGATCAAGAGTCACATACTGTACAGACTGAGCCAGTCAGGTATCCCTGAAATTTCTTTTTTAATTAAAAGAAAAAAGAGTAAAATGTTATTTATCCTCTCTTTAATTACTTAAATTACTTTAATGGCCCCAAAGTAACCTAAATATTTATAAAAGAAGGAACAATAAGGGGGTGCCTGGCTGGCTCAGTCAGTGGAGTGTGTGACTCTTAATCTTGGAGTTGTGAGTTCGAGCACCACATTGGGTATAGAGATTACTTAAAAATGTTTTTTAAGGGATGCCTGCGTGGCTCAGTTGGTTAAACGTCTGCCTTCAGTTCAGGTCATGATCCCAGAGTTCTGGAATCGAGGCCCACGTTGGGCTCCCTGCTCAGTGGGGAGCCTGCTTCTCCCTCTCCCATTCCCCCTACTTGTGCTCTCTCTCTCCCTCTCTGACAAGTAAATGAATAAAATCTTTAAAAAATATGTTTTTAAAAAAGATTTATTTATTTGAGAGAGAGAGCGCGAGCGTGCACTTACGTGAGTATGAGTGAGGGGGTGGGGGCAGAGGACAAGGGAGAGAATCTCAAGCCGACTTCAGGCTGAGCACAGAGCCTAATACGGGGCACGATCTCACGACCCTGAGATCATGACCTGAGCTGAAACCAAGAGTTGGATGCTTAACTGACTGAGCCACTCAGGCGCCCCCAAAAATAAAATCTTTAAAATAAAAATAAATAAAAGAGGGAACAGATAAACAGTCATAGACCCATACTGCGCAAAACTATTCAACATAAAGAACAGGCAACGGATACTCAAAACAACATGGGTGAATTTCAAAATAATCACCCAAAATGAGGGGCACCTGGGTGGCTCAGTCGTTAAGCGTCTGCCTTCAGCTCAGGTCATGATCCCAAGGTCCTGGGATCAAGCCCCGCATCAGGCTCCCTGCTCAGCGGGAAGCCTGCTTCTCCCTCTCCCACTCCCCCTGCTTGTGTTCCCTCTCTCGCTCTCTCTCTCTGTCAAATAAATAAATAAAATCTTTAAAAAAAATCTTTAAAAAATCACCCAAAATGAAAGAAGCAAAATAGAAAAGATTACATACTTAATGCTGTTTATATAAAATGCAAAGCAATCTACAGTAACAAAAAGCAGATCAGTGGTAACTGGATATAGAGAGACAGGTATGGATTACTAAGGGGCACAAGAAAAGTTCTGGGAGCGATGGATGGGGGTTTTTCATCTTATTCCTGCTGATGCTTCATTGGTACGTACACAGTTCAAAAGCCACTGACTGTTTGAATTGGTGCAGTCTTGTCCCTCATTTCTACCTCCACAAAGCTGTGAAGAAAGAAGCATAGAGTGATTTTAAGCAGCGTTTCCCATCTTTGCTGATAGATTAGGAAGCCCTGGGTGCTGGGGAAAGTCTATTCTCCTGGTCCCGCTGCCAGAGCCCCTGTGAGGCACCAGGTGAACTGTGCTTTCAACAAGGGACTTGGGAAACACGGGTGTAAAGTGGGTGGGAGCCAAGAAGGGGGCCTCCATCTTGACCAAACCATCATCAGCTGAAGCCAAATGAAAACACCACCATCAAGAGCCAAGGTGGGGCACCTGGGTGGCTCAGTCGTTAAGCGTCTGCCTTCAGCTCAGGTCATGGTCCCAGAGTCCTGGGATCGAGCCCCGCATCAGGCTCCTTGCTCAGCGGGAAGCCTGTTTCTCCCTCTCCCGCCCCGCTGCTTGTGTTCCCTCTCTTGCTGTCTGTCTCTCTCTCTCCCCGCCAAATAAATGAATAAAATCTTAAAAAAAAAAAGAGCCAGGGGGAAACCATCAGGATTTCCTGGCTTTTCACCCAGATTCATAAGTACCGCTTAACAGTGTTCTACCAGCCTCTCCTGGAAAGAGTTTTCTCAGCCCCTCGGCATCTTCTATGACTGGAAGAATTGGGAGAAAGCTACGCTGATGGGTAAAAATGGTTTGCCATGAGAACCCACGTTATTCCAAATATCCAATCAAGATCCTATCTCCTATAAGAGAAGCCCAAAGAGCTGTGCCTGGCTGTTTCTATTGTGGATGCTCATTTTCTTACTAGGTGAGGTCACGGATGTCTTTTTAGGTTCATCGACCACTGCAATAACTTAGATGTTTCTTGTTATACCCTCTGTTTTTCTCTTGTTTTTATTTCTTTATTCGTCAATGTTTTTTGTATAGAAAGGATCTTAAATCCTTGTCTTCTATGTGTCTTTCAGCCTCCATTCCATTATATCTAGTATCATCTGTACTAGTTCTAGTCTAACAACCTCAAACATACCATCGAGTAATGCCGACACTCCCAAAAATGCAGTGTGTATCCTGGGTCTATACACATCCCTAAGCAAAGCTCAGGACTGTGGGCAATGCCCCAATTCAATACGGGTCTCTCTGGAAATCTTCCAGAAGTTTGTGATCGCTTTGTGGTGGTTATTGGAAGGAATATGGAAAGGAAATTAAGAATATAAATGAACCATCCCTAACTCCCTGGCAACCTTCTGTGCTCATCCTAACCTCCAGCCCTTTGACACCATTAGCATTTTGAGGTTTGTTTTTTTATTGTTTTTAAGTGGGTTCCATGTTGGGCAAGGAGCTGAAACCAAGAGCCTGAGCCACCCACGTGCCCCAAATGTATCTTTTTCTTTTTTGGGGGGGATTACTCATTTTGCTTCTGGAACTTTCTGCAGTGGCTTTCTAATCTGATCACATACCTTTTTCTCTTGCAATGATATTGGCTGTTTCTAGAATTGTTTTTATTGTTATTACTGCAATGTTCACTTTGTATGAAGCATGTCAAAACTCAGAAAATTCATCCTTCAGCCTAGGAGAATTAGCAAATCTTAGAAATGCCCAGCGGCTTAGAGGTAACTATTCCCAGTATTATGAAATGAAGCATCCACAGCAAGCACCTGACTACACGACACAATTGACTCATGAAAAATAAAAAGGAAATGAATAACTTTGGGAAAAACTAAAAAGACAGTTAATGATGTACCTTCAAAGAAAACACTATGTTCAGATAACACTGCTCAAATAACGTCACTGTGCGATTAATTAGAGCTTCCCAAGTGTTCTTATGCAGAGAGTATAATCCATATACCTGGTCCCTCCCCGCAAAAGGGCTCAGAAATTAACAGTATATCAGTTTCATTTAAACATAGATGTGAAAATCTTTAATCATTTATTAAAACTCAGCAGCAATTCATTGCAATCATAAGTAAAATGTTACAGGGAAAGCTTTTTCATGCGAAAGAAAAAGGCAAACCTCATGAGAAGTCCTGAAGGGTGTTTCCCTGACCCAAAGATATGGGCATCATTCAACACCGCAATGAAAGTTTCACCTAAAGGAAACGAAATATGATAAAGCACAGGAAAGAGGCAACTGTTTCTTGCATTTATGACTACATACCTAGACTACCTAAGACTTCAGTAATAACTTTTTACAATGTAACATTTCAAGAAACTCTTAGAACTGGTATCATTTCATGAGTGGACTAGATGTCAGACAAATATACAACCAGTCAAGGTTGACATTTGTTTACTCAACAGGCACTTACTAAGCGCTTGCTCTCTTCTCTGACAAATAATAAACCCCATCCCGGGTCTCACGACCCACAGATCCCAGCCTTCGGAGATAAGCGGGCGCAGCAATTGACCACAGTCCTCCAGGGCTGGAGAGGACCTTGAGCCCAACAGTGGCACTTACAGATGACAGAACACAGAGATTGAGTGACTTGCCCCTGGTCTCCCAAGGGAGGCACCCAAGGCTGTTCTCTTGGCTCCTTTCTCTCCCACACACTCAACGCTGGTTGATCACAACTACTTTCCTATTCAAAAGCCTCATAGACTGGCGATGCCCATCTGTGTTCTGCCCACACCCCTTTCCGTACATTTTCCTGTGTCTCCCATCAGGTCCGGCCACCTGAAGAACCTCCAGGAGCTTCATCTCAGTGTGTCTGAAACTTCATCACATGCCTCTAAATATGCTTTTCTTTCTGTGACCCGATTTCTCTGCCATCAACCATGAGTCACCTGAGCCAGACACATGGGTACTATACAGGTTTACTCTTGGCAATAACAGCTTCTTTTTGTTCCTCACACATCGAGTCACCGGGTCCAGACATTTCTGTTTCCTTAATGTGGCCTGCGAACCCCCCATCTGTATCACTGTCTCCCTCCCGTACCCCTTAAAGAGCTTCTTCTCTCCGTGACACTCTTCTGTCCCATCACACCCATCCTCCACCTTCCGCAAAGGTAAGGGGAACATGATTACACCACCTCTTTGCTTAAACCTCCCCACCCACAACAGATAAAACCTGGTCTTCTGAGCTTTCACATGCAGCTTTCTGGTTGGTCCTTGCCTACCTTCCCACACAGGGTTTACCTTCCCGGCACACTGAATTCCTTGCGCACCTGGGTATTTCCCTGGGCCTTGTCTCAGAGCTGCCGGTTCCCTCTGCTCGGCTAGAGTTTGGGTTCCTTCCTGTGGCCTTGCAAACATCTCCTCTTATTACGATTCAGTGTTTCTCTGTCACCTGTCTCTCAGATCTTGCATGCCTACCACCCCCCAGAGCCCGGTAGGCAAGCCTTTATCTTAGCAAGCGTACCTTCATATTCTTTCACCTGTGTTTTCCTCTTTAGTTCTACAGGAGACTTGGCAGTAGGGACCGTACCTGATAGGTCTCGACTTCAGCATCTGATGCAGGGATAATGGCAGCTACAACTTTGATACAATGTTGTGGTTTTAATTAATTAATTTCTTTAAAAAAAAGATTTTATTTATTTACTTGAGAGAGTGGGCGAGCGCATGTGAAAGAGAGCAGGAGTTGGGGTCGGGGCAGAGGGAGAAGCAGACTCTCCACTGGGCAGGGAACCCCATGTGGAACCCAATCCCAGGACCCTGAGATCATGACCTGAGCCGAAGGCAGATGCTTAACCGACTGAGCCACCCAGGCTCCCCTGTATTCTATCTGTTCTTTTAGGTATCTCATGCAGTGCGGTTTATCTGACCCCTGTCGCTGCATTTTGACCAAAGCAGAAGTCTTGATTTTAGGTAACTTGAACTAATTTAAATTTAAATAGTCCCATGTGGCGAGGGGCCTCTGTACTGGACAGCATGGGTCCAGACCTATCGGCACACTGGACATCTTCACTTACAGATGATCTGTCTCCCCGTCCTAGGCTACAAGCTCCTTGAAGAAAAATGTGTCCATGTGTCTCAGCACCAAGCTGATAATAGATGTTCAAATAATTATTGATTGAAAGACCGAGGAATATATTTTGAATCCTTGGCTTTGAATAAATCTTAGAATCAACTAGTTCTATGCTCCCATTTTACAGATGAGGAAAATAAAGCCCAGTGAGATGATGAAATCTGCCCAAAGGCATTCAGCCATGTGGAATCCAAGGACTGAACCCGAACTTTCTGGTTCTCAGTTCAGTACTTATTTTACTATATCATACTTCTTACAACATTTGACTCAATAAAATTGTGGGTTGTAGCATATGGAATTCATTTTACTTTATTACAACTCTCAATTTCCAGTTCGTATTGAATTTAATTTTACTTAACCACCAGAATAAAAGAATCTTATAGGTCTGTTGTGGCTCCCTTGACATGTCAAAATGCTATTGTCACCTGTAACTGGTGAATTCTGAACAATATCAATTTCTTGCTTTTGAGAATATAGTATTTTAACATTGGGAGAAGCTGGGAGAAGGGTACACAGGATTTCCCCATACACTTCTTAGAAATCTCCTGGGAATCTATAATCATTTCAAAATGAAAAGTTAAAAATTTAAGTAAGATTAAAACACAGACTATTTTTTAAAAGGAATCCTATTGTTTTTGTTTGTTTGTTTTTTGTTTTTTGAAGATTTTATTTATTTTTGACAGAGAGAGAGACAGCACAAGCAGGGGGAACAGCAGAGAGAGAGGGAGAAGCAGACTCCCCGCTGAGCAGGAAGCCCGATGCGGGGCTCGATCCCAGGACCCTGAGATCATGACCTGAGCCCAAGGCAGACGCTTAACGACTGAGCCACCCAGGCGCCCCTAAAACGCAGACTATTGAAATGAAAAAAAAAATATCAGTTTTTCTAATTTTACTTTTGAAGGGGACCCAGAAATGCTATTGTGGTTATAAGAACTGGCCACAAGGTGTCACTGGTGGCCTGTCACAGCTCACTGAAACTTTTTTTTTTTCCCCTTTTTCCCTAAATGAGAGTTGTCATTCATGAAGGACTTAAGAATATAAAAATACTATATATATATGTAAAGTTTTTATATATATAGTAAGTTAATTTATATATATATCTATATAGATATACACACATATATATAAACTTTATTAAGTAATCTCTATCCCTAAGGTGGGGCTTGAGCTCATGACCCCAAGATCAAGAATTGGATGCTTGGGGCGCCTGGGTGGCTCAGTCGGTTAAGCACAGCACTCTTGGTTTCCACTTAGGTTGTGATCTCAGGGTAGTGAGATCTGGAGCCCTGTGAGGGGCTCTCCTCAGGGTGGAGTCTGCTTGACAGTCTCTCCTCCACCCTCTCCCTCCGCCTCTGTACCCCACCACCCCCTCCCGTGTATTCTCTCTCTCTAAAATAAATAAATAAAATATTAAAAAAAAAAGAGTTCCATGCTCGACCGACTCAGCCAAAGCTGCTATATTCACAGTTTTTTTCTGGTTGGGAGCGTTGTGAAATCCCCGTATCCCACTCTTTTTTAGATGAAAACACAGAAAACCCCTAAGAGAAGGAATGGAGTTTCAAAAAGGCAAATGGGACATTGTCTAGAGGAACCTCCCTTCTCAAAGTGTGGTCCACAGACTGATAGTGATGACATGGCCTGAGAGTTTGTAAGAAGTACCAAACCTCAGACCCGAACCCAGATCTATCGAATCAGATTCCCAACAAGTTCAAAGGGCTGATGCTGCTGATACATAGATCGCACTTTGAGCGGGACCAGAATCTAGAAGAGACCCCAGAAAATGGACAGAGCCATGGCAAATATCAGCTGCTGCCAGTACCATAAAACCTTCCTGATTTGAAGCTCACAAAATTAGAATTATCATTTTTACCTGGATTGGGTTATCACAAGCTGATAGTTTATGCAACCTGCCTAATTATACCCACAAAATAATGTCTGCACAGCTATGTGTAGACATGGAAAACACAGAAATTATATTAAATATGTATTATACATCAAACTTTGGTTCTGATCTTGCAACAACAACAAGAAAAGTTTAGTGATAATTCATTTTAGAAACTCAGACCAGGGCGCTCCCCACCCCCTGCCGCTCAGGCCGCCCCTTCCCCCCCACGCCGACCACCCTCCTCCCCCCAAGATGTGGCACAACGCTGGGCTGACCCTGTTGGTGTTCAAAGCACGCTGCTGATCATACTGCTGCTGATGGTGTGCAGTTGGTATTTTCTTATGGCATCTTTTTTTATAGAAATTCAAGTTTCTGGGGCGCCCGGGGGGCTCAGATGGTTAAGCGTCTGCCTTCGGCTCAGGTCATGATCCCAGGGTCCTGGGATCGAGCCCCACATCGGACTTGTGGCTCAGCGGGGAACCTGCTTCTCCCTCTCCGTCTGCCTCTCTCCCTGCTCGTGCTCTCTCTCTCTCTCTCTCTCTCTCTGTATCTCTGTGTCTCAAATGAATAAATAAAATCTTAAAAAAAAAAGAAAGAAATTCAAGTTTCTGCAGGAACCGGTGGGAGACACGGGAGCTCAGGTGGGAGATCGTGAGCCCACAGGCTCTGAGACTGAAGAAGACACTTCGTCATCTTCACACAGGATCAGATCTTCTCGGCAAAGGAGGGCACCTGCTGATGAAGGCCACTGAACCTAACCCTAGTCCCGTACTAGTGAACGACGAAAGGCAGTGGGGAAACCTCTGTCTTTAATGACCTGGCTTTGCAGTTTGGTAAAAGATCGAAGAACATTTTTACTTGGATGTTAAGTCCAGTTAAAAGAAAAAGATTTATATATAAGCCATATGAAAAAAAAGGGAATTAAAACCAAATCAGACCACAGCAGATTTCATCTTGAAGATAATCTTTTGCTCCACTAGCTTTCTACTTACATACTTAACTCTCTGGCTCCCGGGCTTATTTTCTTGCACTGGTGTGGATCTGGTAAACACAACAGGCTTGAAAAACCGTGTTTTATTAATTCTGTAATGTATGTTGTATTTTTTGTTTGTGTTTTCACATTTTACCTTGTCCAAAATTGGGATGTGTCTCATGATTACTGTAAACCAGGAGAGGGTCGTGATGTGATTATCCCAGCCTGTGCGGGTGGGAACTTATTAACGGCTTGTCACAGCATTGTCACTGTATTGTTGGCAACAAATGTGTCAGGTGTAATTGGCATTTAAAGATGTCTTCAAAAAGATTGCACTATGATTCAGCATTGAAACGAACACTGATTGTGTACAAGGGAAAGCATGGAAACAGAGCAGCGGGGCGAATGTTTGGGGTTAGGGAAGCAAATATCTGGCGCTGGAGGAGTGACTGCCATTCCATATTTTCTCGTAAAGCAACAACAAAATGCTTAAGGGGGCCTAAGAAAGGAAGGTACCCACAGGTGGATGAAGATGTATTATGTTTTGTTAGCGAGATGCGTGCGAAAGCACTGCCCGTCAAGCAATGCGATCGAAGGCAGGAGAAATCGCCAAAACCCTGGGAATAGACGAAACAAAATTCGAAGCGATGAGAGGCTGGTGTGACTGGTTCATGCGCCGAGCACATGCGCCGAGCAGGGTTATCTTTAAGGCATCAGACATTGTTTTGCTCAGAACTTTCTGCTGACAGTAAGCAGAAGACAATGGTGGAGTACTCTTTGAAGAAACACCACAACCCCAGTACACTTGATGATCCCACGGGTGCTGTTAACGTGGACGAAAGCAGACATCCATGGCTGTGATTTGAGAAGTGATTCAGAAGAGCGGGACCCAGAATATGAGGTGATAGTTATAACCTAACCAGTTACTTCATACACTTTCTTTTGGGTATGCCCAAGATTGATGTGTTAAAAACCTGCTTCACTCTAAAAAACCACTTCAATAAATATAAAATAAACATTCTATGTGATGAAAAAAAAAACTCAGACCAAAGCATTAATAATGTTCTTCTTTTAGGGGCACCTGGGTGGCTCAGTCGTTGAGCGTCTGCCTTCGGCTCGGGTCATGATCCCAGGGTCCTGGGATCGAGCCCCGCATCGGGCTCCCTGCTCGGCGGGAAGCCTGCTTCTCCCTCTCCCGCTCCCCCTGCTTGTGTTCCCTCTCTCGCTGTTTCGCTGTCTCTCTCTCTCTCTGTCAAAATAAATAAATAAAATCTTTAAAAAAATGTTCTTCTTTTAAAAAAAAAGATTTTATTAATTTATTTGAGACAGAGAGAGAGAGAGAACGTGCGGAGTGGGGGGTAAGAGCCTCAGAGGGAGAGAGAGAAGCAGACCCCCCACTAAGCAGGGAGCCCAACGTGGGCCTCGATCCCAGGACCTGAGATTATGACCTGAGCCAAAGGCAGACGCTTAACGGACTGAACCATCCAGGCGTCCCAAAGCTGATACTGTTATTTTTTAGTTGTGCTAAAAAGCACCTAGTTCAAAATTGGCCCCCCAGCACTGCTGCTTTTATTTGGCTTTCTTGAAGGACAGTTTGCTCCCTGGCTCTTCACATCCCGTTGTTTACTTTTCCTTTCCTGTTCTTCCATTTTGTTCCCGGGCCTGTTTTGATCTTATCAATCTCTGCTTTATTTCCCCCCGGGGTGCATCACTTCTCTCACACTGACACTTCAATTCGTTCAGGTACCTTGTTTTCTGACAATTGCTTGATTTTCACAACTCAGTATAGAATGCTACACACATTCTCTTTGACTTGCCTATCTTCTAAGAGCCTTCAGGCTACATAGGAATCCTTTGGGATGGCCTTTTACTTACTTAATTTTTAAAACTTTTTTTTATTACTGAAGTAGAGTTGACATCAGGATGGCCTTTTATTTTATTGTTTCTTAAGATTTCATTTATTTATTTGACAGGGAGAGCACAAGCAGGGGGAGTGGCCGGCAGAGAGAGAGGGAGAAGCAAACTGAGCCAAGGCAGATGCTTAACCGACTGAACCAGCCAGGCGCCCCAGGGGATGGCCTTTTAAATTCCCCTTAGAATCTCTTGCAGACCAGTGGTCATCAAGGAGCATGCATTCACAACCAACTTCTTTTCATCCACGAGCAGCATCTGGTCTGCTATACTGTGGATTAATTTCTTACTAGCAAATGGTCTTTTTTTTTTTGAAAGTATTTATTTTTTATTTTTTTTGAAGGGGAGGGGCAGAAGGAGAGGGAGAGAGGATCTTTTTTTTTTTTAAAGATTTTATTTATTTATTTGACAGAGAGAGACACAGCGAGAGAGGGAACACCAAGCAGGGGGAGTGGGAGAGGGAGAAGCAGGCTTCCTGCTGATCAGGGAGCCTGATGCAGGGCTCGATCCCAGGACCCTGGGATCATGACCTGAGCCGAAGGCAGACGCTCAACGACTGAGCCACCCAGGCACCACGAGAGAGAGATCTTAAGCAGGCTCCACACCCAGCCTGGAGCCTGACCTGGGGCTCAATCTCAAAACCCCAAGATCATGATCTGAGCTGACATTAAGAATCGGTCTTTTAACTGACTGAGCCCCCCAGGCGCCCCTAGAGAGTATTTATATGGTAGTGGAAAACGTTTTTCCGTAAATAGATATACATCAATAAGTACTAATGTAGTCAACAAAATATTTATTGAACATCTGTGTTCCTGTCACTATGGGGGGCAATATTGAAGAAGAAAAAAAGATAAAACCCTTGTCTTCGTTGACTTACAGTCTAGTGAGGGAGAGAAACAGAAATCAAATAATATACTAACAAATGTAACCTTGCACTTGTGTCCAGGGCCTAGAGGGAAGTATGTGACACACTGAATGCCTCCACTGGCCAACTTGACCTACTCAGTAAAGTTAGGGACACTTCCCTAAGAAAGTGTCACAGGGAGAAGCCATGAGTTGGGTTTGTGACATGTTATGTTGGAAATGCTCCTGAGGTAGCCAAGAAGAGATGCTACGCAGGCAGGTGAACGTAGGGGGTTCAATGGGCTGGTCTGGGCCAGAGATACACATGTGAGAGCATCGGAGTGTAGATGACAGAAAAAGTGGAATGTGAAAGGTTTCCTGGGAGGGCAGAGCACTGGAACAGGAGAGGACACACAAGGGATTTTCTTTTCCGACAAATAGAGTCACCATTTTGGACGTCCATGTGTTTGATCCGTAACCTTCCTCAGGTACAAGCACTTTTCCTTGGAGGAGCCATCCTTCCCTTTCTTGCTGAGGTCAACACCCCTCCCCAGCTCCAGGGGTGGCAAGGACCTAATTGAGGCCCCAGTCATATAACATGATTGTATACAACCCATTGTAGACCATGTGCCTGGCCTCAGTGATTGATTCCGGATGGTCATACAACCCAGTTCTGACCAATGAGAGTCAGGCTGGAATATTTGTGGGAATTTTTCTAAGAGTCGATCTTCTTGGGGTTGCTGAAAAGACGTCCCATAAGCCTGGACCTGCTGGGGGCTCTCCGGCCTCCCAGAGGGAGGGCCTGCTTAAGAATGCAGAGCAGAGGGGCGCCTGGATGGCTTAGTTGGTTAAGCGACTGCCTTCGGCTCAGGTCATGACCCTGGAGTCCGGGGGATCGAGTCCCGCATCAGGCTCCCTGCTCAGCGGGGAGTCTGCTTCTCCCTCTGACCCTCCCCCCTCTCGTGCTCTCTCCCTCATTCTCTCTCTCAAATAAATAAATAAAATCTAAAAAAAAAAAAGAATGCAAAACAGAGTCAGCGGATGGATAGGCTGGGTTCTGATGACATCGGAGCCAACGTCTTGTGGATGATTAAGTTCCACGAGCTCATACATTTGCTTTTTTTTTTTAAGATTTTATTTATTTATTTGAGAGGGAGAGAATGAGAGATAGAGAGCACGAGAGGGAAGAGGGTCAGAGGGAGAAGCAGACTCCCTGCTGAGCAGGGAGCCCGATGCGGTACTCGATCCCGGGACTCCAGGATCATGACCTGAGCTGAAGGCAGTCACTTAACCAACTGAGCCACCCAGGCGCCCCACTTGCTTTCTGCTTTCACCTAGTTTAAGTAGGGTTCACTATTTACAGATCGCTTGCAACTAAAAAATTCTTGACATAACCCACCAACACCTTTAAAGAGAATACCAGTAAAGTGCTTAGAAGGAGCTAGTCCCCAAAAAGGTATCTGAATCACTAAGAGGTAGGTTGCCCCTGGCTACTGGGACTTCATTGCTAGATTTTTATGCCCTCCTATTAAAAAAAAAAGTGTGCCAAACCACTGTAATGTGGATAATCTAGTGGACTTGAAACCAAGTCCCCTGATCAAAGGTGAAGAAAAGCAACATAGACCTTGCTGATAATATAAACCAGGTGGGGAAAATGAGCATCTGAAGTGAATGCTTTTACAAAGCCACATTGAACCCAAGAATGTCTAAAACCTAGGTAGATGGGTTTATTCTAGAAAAGAAGCAGCAGATTTAAGTCCATTTTGTAACACATTTGTGTGTAATGTATAAAATTTTTGAATTTTTTTCTTCCAAAAGACAACATATACATACACACACGGATACTTGGTTCCCTGTACTTATATGCACCTGAGGCAGCGCCCGTTCCCAAAACATTTTTTTTTAAGATTTTTTTTTTTTTTTTGACAGAGAGAGACACAGCAAGAGAGGGAACACAAGCAGGGGGAGGGGGAGAGGGAGAAGCAGGCTTCCCACTGAGCAGGGAGCCCGATGCGGGGCTCGATCCCAAGACCCTGGGATCATGACCTGAGCCGAAGGCAGACGCTTAACAACTGAGCCACCCAGGCGCCCCCCAAAACATCTCTTCTAATGAAGATACATGCTTTAAATATCATGTTGATGGATGTTGAATATTAGGGAACAGAGTGGGCCCAAGTGTTTTTTTTATTAATATTTAAAAATCTAGAGCACAACCTGATTACCATGATTTAGATTTAGAATTTGTTCACATTTATTCCTTTTGACAAATGTCTTTTAAATACGGTGATTTAAATTTTGCTATAAATCAATGTAGAGCAGCAGAGGTAAGTTTGTGCTAAGTGCATTTCATAACAACCTCACAGAAGGGAAAAATGGCTTTGGACATATTTTTGGAAACATTTGTGTGTGTTTACTCAAGGGGGGACTTGTGCACTCTTTATATTTATGGTTTCTGCAAATTTCTTAGTAAGCCTTGGCACCCTGCTGAGGAATATAAATGACTGAGTAAAATTTATGATCCTTGAGTATGATAAAAAAAAAAGGAAGAAGTCAGCACTCTCTTGTCGATTAGCTGGATTAAAGAAGCCTGACAGAGGTTTCCTTGAATTGAGACAGGAAGTATCTTTTCAAATGCAATGTTGGTGGTGAATTACCATCTGATGTCATGTTAATTCTTCTCATTCATACACATCCCACAGTCTCACATCTTAAAAGACCAAGATCTTGGCCCCGGCATTCCAACAGATCAAGTTCCTTTAATCTGTGTTTTTGCTTCCTCACAGGGGTCCTGCTGCTACTTCCGGGCTCTCCATTTCCCAAACCCACATCTTGGAGGATCTTCAAACAGCTTTTTTAATTCTAAGGATCTTGCGTGTAGGCACCGTGACTGGTCGATTTGGCAATCCAGCAAACTGCCCTGAACATAGTTGGCATTTGTATTTGTTGAAAAGATGCGGGAAGCTCCCTGGATTCTATCCACGGTCCCAGAAGGACCAGTCCAGTGGCCTGAGTTCCAGAGGCTGGAGGCAGTAGAAAGTATGGGCAGGATTAACTCCATAATCGGAAAGTCGGGGAAGGAAAAATCAGCTGGGAATAGGTATTGAGGGAAGACAGAACACATGGAAAAGGGATCCTGTATTCCCAACTCTGGGGCAAAAAAAAAAAAAGAGTAGGGGAAAGTAGAGACCCTTCCTGAGTCCAGGAAGGGAACGCTCCTGATTTATGCTTCTCCGTTTTCAGAAGTTACTAGGAATTGAATGCTTTTTTCTGGTAAACGTGTTGTCTCCCCAAATACAAGCAGGAAACTGTGATACACCGTGACATTAAACTCAGTATCAAATCCAAAAGGAAAAGAAGTCCTTCAGAAGCGAAGATCTGTTTTCCCATCTGTGTGCAGAGTATCCTTCAGGAGTGCTCCTAAAATTTACTGGAAAAAAAATACAAAGTCTGTCTTATTATCCCCCATATTATTTATGTATCTGCTTTTTTTTTTTTCTTGAATAATTAGTGCTCTCTTGCTTTATCTAATGTTTAGTAGCTTGCTTGCAGTTAGGTACACATTAAACTTGATGTCCAGGCAACCAGCCTAAGGGAAATAAAGGAATCCAGTCGATATTTTTTTGTAACTTTCTTACACTTCAGCATTTCATCAAAGCTTCATTTGGGGGGCGTCTGAGTGGCTCAGTGGGTTGTGTCTGCCTTTGGCTCAGGTCATGATCCTGGGGTCCTGGGATCAAGCCCCACATCAGGCTTCCAGCTCTGCGGGAAGCCTGTTTCTCCCTCTCCCTCTGCTGCTCCCCCTGCTTGTGCCCTCCCTGTGTCTCTCTCTGTCAAATAAATAAAAAATAAAAAAAATCTTAAAAAAAAAAAAAGCTTCATTTGGAAGAAGCACAGCCCAGGAGATTCATGGGAACTGTTCGGTTCACTTGATTATTCAAGAAGGAATGTGATATGAACTGTTTTATGCTGCAATTCACTTGATTATTCAAGAAGGAATGTGATAGGAACTGTAGGTTCTAGCACAGGATTCCATATGATTCACTGACACATGTCAACGCATGTGGCTTGTACAGTTATCACGTGGTCACTTGGCAAACATTTAGCACCTATCTTTCATGTCTGAGTGCTATAAAATTTTCCTTTTCTTTTTTCTTTTTTTTTTTAAAGATTTTATTTATTTATTCATGAAAGAGAGAGAGAGAGAGGCAGAGGGAGAAGCAGGCTCCCAAGGAGCAGGGAGCCTGATGCGGGACTCGATCCCAGGACCCTGGGATCATGACCTGAGCCGAAGGCAGACGCTTAACCATCTGAGCCACCCAGGTGCCCCAAAAATTTTCCTTTTCTGATACAGGTATGTAATGTCAGCAAACAAATCATTTTCATTATTCTTTATTTGATGTTGTCCCTCTGGCCAGTCCACTGCTGTATATAGTGATAATTGTCCCAAGACTGAGGCTCCATTTTTAAGCCAGCGAGTCTCAAGCACTTTTCTGCTTCAGTGTCCCTAAGAGATGTCACCCTTCCATCGCGCCCCAATGGGAACAGTTTGTGCAATGGTGGATCAGGGAATATGCCCCCATGTCTGGGAAGTGGAGTGCCTTGCAAGTGCCCCTTCTGACCCCAAAGATGATGCTGGAAAGCTCACTCCATTCATTATTCACTCCTCTAGGGAAAGGTAAGCGCCAGCACAACTGAACACATGCTGGGGACCAGGTGCCTTATGTACAGACGTGTTATTCAATCCTCACCGTGCCAGAGGGTTGTTAGCCACATTCCAAGGTGATCAAGGCAAGCCTCTGAGATGTTAGGAGACTGGCTTAGGGCTCACCCAGATGGGAAGGGAGCAAGTTGGGAATTAGCCCAAGTTTCCAGGATTCCCAAGTCCCTCTCCTTTCACCATTACACTGCCTCCTAACAGCTACTTGTAGCTCAGGTGTTCACGTTTTAGTCCCTTTGGCTGCTCTAAAAGGGTATCATACACTGAAGGGCTTAAACAACGTTGATTTCTCACAGTTCTGGAGGCTGGGAAGTCCAAGATCAAGGTGCCAGCAGGTCTGGTGTCTGGTGAGACCTGCTTCCTGGGATGCAGATGGCAGCCTTCTCGTTGTGTCTTCATGTGGTGGAGAGAGAAATCATCCCTCTGGGACCTCTTTCATGAGGGCATCAGTCCCATTCAGAAGGGCTCTGCTCTCACCACCGAATCACCTCCCAGAGGCCCCACCTCCTGATACCATCACATTGGGGATTTTGACAGAGGAATTCAGGAGACACATTCATTCCATAACATTCACCTTATATTTATTTAAGATTTTATTTGACACAGAGAGAGGGATCACAAGTAGCAGAGCGGGAGGGAGAGAGAGAAGCAAGCTCCCTGCTGAGCGAGGAGCCCTTTGCAGGGCTCGATCCCAGGACCCTGGGATCACAACCTGAGCCGAAGGAAAATGTTTAACCGACTGAGCCACCCAGGTGCCCCCACCTTATATTCATTTGGAGGAGCTTGAGTGAATGTGGTATTTATCACTATATAGAACATTTTCCCCCCCTTTGGAGGAGGGAAAACAGGATGTGAATACATTAAAAAAAAAAAAAAAAGCACTCAAAAAAACTCCCCATTCTTGTTATGTCTGCAGGCCAGCTTTAGCAGAGAATCTTTGAGAACTTATACATAAAACAGAACTAACACCGCCATCATTGCTTAGGTGTGGGAGCTGTTGCCCAGAGACCCCCTGGCCCAGGGAAGCAATACCTCCCACGTCTCCAGATGAGTGTTGGAGATGAGAGTCCTTCACTAGGGTATCTAATTTAGTGCTCCGCTGAAAGGAAAACCAAGGTGACCAGAAATAGTCCTATATACTGACTCCTCATACAGTTGAGAAATAACAGGTGGGACAACATGCAGAGTATAGTATCCAAGGTAAGAAAGAAGACAGAAATCACTAGTAGAACATACCTTAGGAAAAACAAACCTATATAAGCATGGCTTCTCTTTAGAATCCAAATTGGTCACAGGATGAAGTCTGACGGGGGAGAGCATTCTGGATTATCTGGATGGGTTCCATGTAATCACAGGGGTATTTATAAGGAGAAAGGAGAGCCAGAAAAGATGTAACAGAAGCAGATTCAGAGCCACGCATCGAGTTGGGGGAAGGCGCCATGAGCTATGGAATTCGGGCGGCTTCTAGAAGCTGGGGACAGCAAGAGAGCAGATCCCCTCTTGGAGCCTCCCGAAGGAACCAGCTTTGCCAACACCTCGACTTTAGCTCAGCGAGACCCATTTCAGACTCCAGAACTGTCAGATAATAAATGTGTTGTTTTAAGCCATCGAGTTTGTGGTGATCTGTTATAGCAGCCATAGGAAACTAATACAGTCCCACCGAGGTTTTCCTCGTACGGACAGGCTAGTGGGCAGCGTCCTGCGGCTTTATGACGCCCTTCAGGGCCTGGCCCTTGCTCATCTCATCCCCCTGGTACCCCACCCAGCACTCTGGGGTTTGGCCACCCTGGCCTTTCAGGATCTTCCGCCTTAAATTTTCCTTTTTTCTCCATGCAGCCCTGCAGTCAGTAACCTCTTGTACATCCTACAGATCTTGGCTCCAAGGTTCCTGGGACATCCATTCAAGAAGCATTTATGCAGTGCTAGTTGCTTTTTTAGGGGCTGCAAGGGCACAATGAAACAGGAAGGGTCTCTGCTGTCCTAGTGGGGTGGAGATAGACCATAAGCAAGTAGCCAAATGATTCAACAAGTTCATTCCAGATAGTGAGGACTGCTGTAAGGACCAGGTTGATGCCGTGTTCATGAGCGGTGTTCAATGGGCTTCGGGGTAGGGCTCTCTGAGAGCAGCCTCCTTCCTTCCTTCGAGGGGCCTTCCCTGAAGCCACAGCCCCTAGCAGCTCTCCCTCAATGTTTCTGTCACCGTGCTTACATGGTATTATAGACCGAATTGTGTCCCTTTCAAATCCAAATGTGGAAGCCCTAACCCACATGTGACTGTATCTGGACATAAGGCCTTTACTGAGGTAATTAAGGTTAAAAGAGGTCACAAGAGTGAGCCCCAAAGCAATAGGAGGGTTATCCTTATAAGACGAGAAAAAGACACCAGGGATGTGTGTGCACAGAGAAAAAGCAAAATGAGTACATTGTGAGAAGGTGGACACCTGCAAGCCAAGGAGAGAGCTCTCACCAGAAACCAACCACACCGTCACCTTTCTCTTGTACGTCCAGCCTCCATAACTGTGAGAAAATTCTTGTTTTAAGTCGCCAGGTCTGTGGCATTTTATGAATAGCCCGTGCAGACCAATACAGCTGATCTGTAAATCTTCATGCCCTTGACCACGGTGAGAGCCACCTCACCAGTCTCCCTGCTCCTCATCCTGTCCCTCCTATGACCTAGGGTCTGCACAGTAGCCCAAGAGAACTGTCCAGAATGTAAGTAAGATTATGGCACTCCCAATTCAGAGCTGCCGAAGGACTCCCACGCCACATAGAACAAACTCCAAATTCCAAATCATGGCCCCGCTCTTCTTTCGGACCTTTCTCCCCTTACACGCACTAACCCTATAGACCCTTCCCGCTCCCCAGACACCAGGCTCCAGCCTTAGGGCCTTTGTACTTGTTCTTCCTCCGCCTGGGGCACACTCCCCATCTGTGCGCGGCTGTCACCTTCTGAGGCCTCTCCTAGTGACTCATCCCCCACCCTCAGTGTAGCCCTCCATTTCGGTCCTGTCACCTGGCTTCGGTGTCCTAAATGGTCTGTTTCCCTGTTGTTCCACACCTCACTCCCCTTCCCAACCCCGGCTGGTGACTCTGCCTTGCCCACTGATGAGCCCCAGTACAGGGCCGGGTCTTGGCCCACAGGGGCACCTGGCTGTTAAAAGTACGGTGGGTGACGTGGCATTGAGCTGGCACCTGCAGGACAGGGAGCCAGGCCCCCCGCGGAGCCAGCACAGCGAGCTAGGCCGAGGCGGGCCTTGCATCTCGGCGCTGCCCTGAGCGCCCGAGCCCCTTCCGTCTGGATTCCAGACCGGGGACAATATGGTGGCTCCGGGGGTCCCGAGGTCCCCCTCGCAGAGTGGGAAGCACCGGATGGGGGCCGGCCAAGTAAAGAGTCTCTCGGGGAGGCTGCCTGAAACCCGAAAGTGGGTCAGTTCCCGGTCGGACGCCGTTCTACCTCCCCCCCTCCTCCGCTCCCGGGCCGCCGCCCGCGGGGAGCACACGCGGCGCCCGGAAATCTGAACCGTGCGTCAACCAGCAGTCGGTGGTCGGGCCGAGCGGGCCCGTCGCCGAGGCCGATCCCGCGCGCCCGCCCCCCGGAGCCGCCTGCAGCCCGCACGGCGGCGGGGGGGGGGGGAGTCGCGCCGCCCGGGGCCCCCCGCCGCCTGGCCCGGCCCGGCCCGGCCCGACGTGGCGCCGCCGCCCCCCGTAATGACACTCGCGGGCGCAGCCAATGGCGGCGTCTCCCGGGCGCCGGGCGCGGCCTCCCGCCGCCAGAGGGCGCCGCACGGGGCCAGCACAGCCGCTGCCGCCGCTGCCGCCGCCGGTCGCGGAGGGAAGCAGCGAGCGAGCGCCCCGGCCCCCGCCGTCGCCGTCGCCTCCGTCGCCGCCGCCGCCCGCTCCCCTGCGCGCCGCTGTGCGCCCGCCGGCCGGCGCGGCCGTCCCCGCAGGTAGGTGGGCGCCGCCCGGCCCCCGCGCGCCCCCGGCCCCTCCGCGCCGCCGCCCCTCCCCCGCCCGGCGTCCGTTAACGGCCGCGCGCGAGCACGAGGCGGCGGCGGGCGCGCGCCGGGCGGGGGCGCCGGGCGGGGGCGCCGGGCCGGGGAGGGGCGGCGGCGCGGAGGGGCCCGGGGCGGCTGAGGTGGGGGCGGGTTACGGCCCCCCGGCGGGGGAAGGTCGGGCCGTGCGTCGCGGACCGGGCCCGGCAGCTCGGGGCTGACTCAGGCGGGCGGGGTCCCCGGGGCCCCGTCCTCTCCCCTCCCCTCCCCCTTCCCTGCCCTCCGGTGGCGGGGAGCCCCCCCTGGCGCGTCTGTGGGAAGCGGGGCGCGGAGGGCCGCAGCTCCCAGCCATCCACGCCTGCATGCGTTCCCGCTGGCACTGCACCTCCTCTTTGCTTACTTAACCCCCCTTCCCTCCCCCCGACCCCCCAGTTTATTTTTTCCATCGTTTGTGTCTGTTTGGTGACCGCGGGTCCCCTAATCCAGTGTCTTGGGTTTGGGGGCGGGAGGGATGCGCGCCGAGTGCGGGGCTCATTTATTTCGGGTTAACCACCCCCCCGCCCCCATTTCTTTTGCGCGGGGCGCCCAGCTAGGACGCGCGGCGGATGGTTTCCGTCTTTATTGGGGACGCGGAGACTGCCGGGTTTTAGGTTTCTTTCCCCACCCTTGAGGAATGGAGACCTGTCAGTTCTCATTAGCGCGAAGGCACGGTCGGGGATGGTCATCGCAGGGGTGTGGTCAAGCCGGGAAGCGCCTGCGGGGGCCCGAGAGTTTGCGCCTGCGCCCAGGTTGGGGAACTCATCAGCGCTCGGGTATTTTTCGCGTCCTCCCCCCCCCCCCCCGCCCCCAGTGCTTAGAGATCAAAGGAGGTACCTGTGCTAGGTACCGAGAGAGCGGGGATCTGCTTACATTAGACCTGCGCCGCCCGGGAAGGGGGCCGCCCGCGGGCCACACGGGACTGTTGAGCGCTTGGTATGTGGCTGGACCCAGCTGAGATGTGCTCCGGCTGAAAAAGACATATCTGATTTTAAACACTAGGTATGGAAAGAGGGGGGGGACAGTAAAAGATCTCATAATTTTTTTGTTTAAATAGTATATGTTAAGATGATAATATTTTGAACCTAATCGGGTCAACCAAAATAAACCGTTAACATTATTTACACCGGTATCTTTTTACTTTTGTTGAACGTGGCAACTTGGAAATTTGAAATTACATTTGTGGCTCGCCTTATATTTCTGTTGGACAGTGCTCCAGTAGAGCATCTGAATGGGGGCAGAGCGGCTGGGAGCCTGTGCCGTCTGCTTATCTTTTCCTGCTTCCCTGATGGCATGTGGCCTCCTGTCCCCTAAGCTCTCAAGGAGCCCCGGCCTCTTCCTTCTGACTCTGAGCTGAACTGTTCTGTTAAGCTGATTGCAAATGAGGATCTTGTCCTCATTTGCAGAATAATACAAGTTACTAGACCAAATTTTCTTTGTTGAAAAATTTTCTCTCTGCTGTGTATTGGAGTCTGGAAATAGTTGTGTTAGGTTAGAATCAGAATCAGATCGTGAATTATTGAGGATGAGTATTACCAGTATTCGTGTGTGGGTTCTGTAAAGAGCATGTTAATTTTCAGGCCCTCTACCACCAGAATGAACTGGAAAGCTCATGCCTTCCCTCGGAGTTACTGTGACTTTTGCTTGGGGGCTCATCCTCTGTCTCATAACAAAGTATCCAGGAGAAGAGTCATTGTTTCAAGAAAGTGGTAGAACATCTGTGATGTTTCTCTGTCTGGGTTTTGTAGTCTCTGAGGGTTACAATGTGGCCAGACATTTTTGTAAGTGTTACAGAGTGAGCTAACTGTTGCAAGCCAGGGTTGACAGTAATGTTACTTTAACTACTTTCTCTTTGTTTGTTTGTTTATGCTCTAACAGGGAGGAGGCTTGAGTCTGAGGATAGAATTTAATCCAGACTGGTAACTAATTTTTCACTAGCAATATAGGAATACTTTTTTAGGAAAACTACAAACACTGTGCCGTATACCCTGCCCGCTTTCTCTTTTCCTGTGTCTGTCTTGTAAGACTGTTTAGTATTCAGTCCTTGTGTCTAAACACATTATGTTATGGGTGGAACATATTTCCAGATGCAGATTTTCCCTGGACTGTTACCTAACTCCGTGCGTCTGCTGTATTCCTGTGGAAACCCTCTGCTCTAAGTTTCTTTAAATGATGTTCCTTGAGCATGTCGCTGTGTGTGTGTGTGTGTGTGTGTGTGTGTGTGTGCATGCGCGCAGAGGTGTGTTTATTCTGTTCCCCTGGAGTGGCTTTAAAATGCCCACCTGTCTGCCGGCGCTGTGTTTGTCTTTCAGAGCGCAGCCCAGGGCTGACTTAGACTACTAGCCCTCCTCCTGGCATCACTGCCTCTTACAGTGCGGAATAGCATGATGGATAAGAATTCTTGCTTGGAGCCAGGCTGTCTGGCTCTGAAATCTAGCTCTCCTACTTCCCTAGCTGTGGTCCCGGACTGCTTGCGTCACTTCTCTATGTAAAAGTTTCCTCATGGTACCTACTTCTTGAGACTGTTACGAGGATTGAGTGATTTAATACCTGCACAGCGCTTAGAAGATGCTTGGCATCCAGTAAGGGTGCTAAGTGTTAGCAATTGTTCTGTGTATACAGTGTGTGGCAATCACGTATCACTTAACCGTGGTGTCTTCTGTTAATGGGAGCTAGTTTCTAAAGTTACCTTGTGAGGCTAAAATGCCACAGATATGAGTACAGTGTCCAGCTACTAGCATTGCACATTGTACCAGACTCCAGTATAATCAGTTTCACCGCACAGGCACTGAGTAAATAGGAATTATAGTGAAGATCCAAGGCACATTTCCACCTTACCTAGAACTTCAGGATGAGTAACAGATTTAAAATCAGCTGATGGGAGGGGCGCCTGGGTGGCTCAGTCGTTAAGCATCTGCCTTTGGCTAAGGTCATGATCCCAGGGGCCTGGGATGGAGCCCCGCATCGGGCTCCCTGCTCGGCGGGAAGTCTACTTCTCCCTCTCCTACTCCCCCTGCTTGTGTTCCCTCTCTCGCTGTCTCTCTCTGTCAAATAAATAAATAAAATCTTTAAAAAAAAATAAAATCAGCTGATGGGAGAAAGATGAGTTGATGAGGAAATTCCAGCTTATAAAATTGTAGATAATTTAATGAAGTTTATATTAGTTGAGTTTCAGAGCTCTCCCATTCCCGTTCCCTTTCATTTAGGGAGAGGTGTGTCTGCCGTACTTCTCCCTTGTTGGCGATGAAGGAAACCCATCATTGAGCTCCTTCAGGGGTCACTTACAGTCTTTCTGTCACTGTCTCTAGATCCCCGCCGTGTTGATTTACTCCCCACCTTGTTCCCCTGAGGGTTGGAGGCGGAGTCCACCACAGCCTGCTCTGCCTGCCTGGTCATTTCCTCCCTGGAACCCTCCATTGTCACGCCTGCCTTTTCATGTTAGGTGTTAACTCTCTCGGGCCTCTGAACTTTGTGTGAAGTGTTCTCTTTATGCTTGGCCACTTTCATTCGTTCTTCCATTCAAATGTGTATTGACCTGGATCCAGATATTGGGAGACAATCCGGACTAAGAAAGACAAGGCAGCTCTGGGAGTAAATAGCGCAACAATTTAGGGGATAAGGGAAGGCCTCTAAAGGTGGTATTTAAGCCAGGACCCCGGGGGAAGAGGGGGAGAGGAACTTGCTCTGTGCAGTTCTGGAAAGTGTGTTTGGGGTGGAGGGACAGGCAAGCACAATGCCCCAGAGACATGGAGCCCTGGACTCATTCTGCAAACCCACAGAAGGCCACTGTGATGGGAGCTGAATGTGTGAGTGCATGAGGGCAGCGGGAAAAGAGGCTGGGAGGATCCTCCTGGATCTGATAGGTCATGGTAGGGACTCTGGATTTTATTCTAAGGGCCTGGGGAAGCCACTGAGGGATTTAAAGCAAAGCAGGGCTGCTGTAACAACTGATTTGTGTGTTTAAAAGAGCATTCCTTTTAGTTTAGTGTGGGAAGTGGAGGGGGGAGGGGACAGTGGAGGAGACTGGGAGCCTAAAGCCCAGGCAGGGAAAGGAGGACGTTGCGACATCTACGTGAGCTGGTGTGATCTGTGATCCAGCCGGGGGTGGCGGGGGAGGCCTGGGAAGTGGTCAGATTTGGGGGGCCCTGCACATACTCTATACAGTGTCACTTGGGGGCTTTGTCGGGGGGTTCATGGAAGTGGGACGGGAGAGAAAGGAGAGGGTGGTGCCAGGGTTCTGGTTTGAGCAAGTGGCGAGAAGGTGGTTTCATTACTGAAAAGGTAAGATTGTGCAGAGGGTTAGGATTGGCAAGAAGGCCTAGGATTGGGACCATTCAAGTCCGAAATGCTGAATAAATATCACACACAGCCCAGAACTTCATATATGTTATGGCCTTACGCATATCAGTGTAGAAGTGGATGGTCATCGGGGCGCCTGGGTGGCTCAGTCGTTAAGCGTCTGCCTTCAGCTCAGGTAACAATCCCGGGGTCCTGGGATCGAGCCCTCCATCCGGCTCCCTGCTCGGCGGGAAGCCTGCTTCTCCCTCTCCCACTCCCCCTGCTTGTGTTCCCTCTCTCGCTGTGTCTCTCTCTGTCAAATAAAATCTTAAAAAAAAAAAGGAGATGGTCATCTTATAAATGCTGCTTGGACAATGTGTAGCTGTTTGGAAGGGAAATATACATATCCCTGCATCACTTCTTACAGTCAATTGGTGGGTCACATTAAAAAAAATTTTTTTTAATGAAACAATAAAAGAGTATTCAGGGAAAACATGAATTATTTTATAATTTCAAACTGGTGAAGGTATATGTGAGTGTGTCCAAATCCAGGCACCATGAAAGAAAATATTGATAAATTCAGCCACTTAGAGATAAAAACTTGTGTCAAAAAGTGTAAGAAACCAGACTGAAAGTAAAAGGATTGACATCAAAGTGGGAAGAACAAAAACAGCACCACAAAAGACTACTTTCCTCTCTATGTAAAGAGCTTTCCTGAATGAGAAAAGCTCAGTATGGAAGGAAAATGGGCAAAAGATGCAACCACACAGTTTATGGGGAAGGAAGTACAAGTGACTCTTAAATATCAAGAGCGGAGCAGCCTCACTAGTGATAGAAGGGCTGAGACAAAACCTCATCACATTGTCACACCACTGTCACCCGTTTCTCACCTCCTGGTTGGCAGGAGTGAAACACTGGATGATTGATCGGTGAAGTGGCAAAATCGGGGCCCTCGTGCGTGGTTAGTTGGCAGGAGCGGATAACCAAACGCATACACCCTTTAGCCTACGGAACTTGTCAAAAATACACATGGGATGTCCTGGGTATCTGGTGAACTTTAGAGACTGGAAACAACCCAGATGTGCATAAGAAGTTACGGTACAACTGTATCACGGAACACGGGTTAAGGCGGCTTTTCCTGCGCCCTGATAAGGTGACCTTTGAGGTTAGTTACGGAGAGACAAAAGCAAGTGCAGAACACATCAGGAGCCCCAGTTTGTATAAAAAATAACAGACGCACAGGGTATGTTGAACTTTTTATTTTGGAATAATTAGAAACTCACAGGAAATTGCAAAAGTGGTATCTAGAGGCCCATGAACCCTTCATCCACTTCCCCCAGTGGTGCCATCTTACGTAATCGTAGTGGAGTATCAAAGCCAGGAAACTGAGATTAGAGAATACTGTGAACCAGAGTACAGGCTCTTACTGGTTTTTACGTGCCCTTGTGTGTGTGTGTGTCTGTCGGCCTGTCTCTGCAATTTCATCCTATGCGTAGATTCACAGAACCACCGCCAGAGTCAGATACTCTCTTGTTTCACAGAACTTCTTTGTCAGGACACAGAAGAGACCCTAATGGTGGGTGATTGCCCTCAGGAAGGGCATATGGGTGGCCGAGTGACAGGAGAGGAGACATTCCTTTTCAGTGTCCTAGTATTAAAAATCGTACTTTTTCAACAGTTTGTGATGCCTCTGAGACCTTTAGTGGAACTACAGACAGGCAGAGGGCCTCGAGCCCTGAGTGGTGCAGGAGGTCCAGGGAAGGGGGGATTGGTGACTGGGGGAGAGAAGGGGCCCCAGCGAAGCCGCAGGGCTCTCCTGTCTGGAGGCTAGCTGGAGTTGAAGCCCCAGTCTCAAGGAGGGAGTTATATACACCTGTCATGTGCTGCTCAGTTTGAACAAGAAAAGTGGCTGTTGGATTAACTTTATCAGATCCTTCCTCATTTTAAAATTGGAGGCCAGATTTTAACTGGATCCAAAAATAAGATGATGGATAAAGCATTTATCTTTTCTTTCTTTCGAAATGGGAGGGGGGCGTATTTCTCAGGTGAAACTCAGCTGTGATGGAAGAAAATCAGGACAGAGATTGCCAGGGGTCGGGGTGGGGCAGGGATTGGCTGGGGAGGAGGCCTGCGGGACCTTCCTAGAGTGACAGTAATGGTGTTTAGCCAAGATGGGGGGCTGGGGCTGGGTTACATGACTGTCTCCTTTGTCAAAAGTTGCCTTGAAATTTGTGCGTTTTACAAGGGAAAAAAGTTTCTGCATTTTACCTTAAAAAAACTGTGAACAAATAATTGAAATCTAGAGCAATGCTATGCATGCTGACGTGCTAACTGATGAATTATAATTGATGTCTGCCACTTAACTTTGCAGTTTATCAAAATAATAAGGTGGATTGATGGTTGGACAGAGGGATGGGTGGATGGACAAAGATGGGCAGATGTGATAAATGGCAAAATATTAATTATAGAACATAGGTATGTGATGTTCATTGAGAAAGATTTTTAACTTTACTGTGTGTACAGTTTTTCATGATGCAATTTTGGGGGAAGAAATCTACAAGAACATGAAATTCCCTATCCTACTATTTTTGACTATCATTTGGTACTACGTTCCCAAATCTTTAACCACGTAAAGGAGGCCTGTGTTTCATGCTATTAAAAGAGCCTCTGTCTTATTTCTGCTTAATCACCTACTTGAGTTGTCAGCTCTTTACCACCTGCCCTTTGTCCTTAAGAGGTCGAGGTTCAGGGTTTTCTGGCACTTTCTGGGGAAACAGCTCAAGGCTATTAACTCAGTGGATTATCATGATTCCCGAGTCCCTTCTTAGCTAACAGGGACCTCAGCCTAATTCTCCACCTTCCCTGTACAGAGGTTGGGGGAATGGTGTCCTGTTTATTGAAGATGGGGAAGAGTTCTTGCTTTGGGTGGCCTTTTCTTTTGTCACTGACTTTCAGGCCTGACTGCTGTGAAACACCCCCCCCCCCAACCGAGTGCTATTCTGGGTGCTTTTGAGTGGTAAGCTCTTGCTCTAAATTGGCCCCACTTTATTATTTTTTATTTTAATTTTTAAAGATTTTATTTATTTGAGAGAGAAAGCACAGAGGCAAAGGGAGAGGGACAAGCAGGCTCCCTGCTGAGTGTGGAGCTTGATGGGGGGCTTGATCCCAGGACTCTGAGATCGTGACCTGAACTGAAGGCAGACACTTAACTGACTGAGCCACCCAGGCCTCCCAGAATTGGCCCCACTTTAAATAAAAGAGAAAAAGGCTTGGTGGTCCCTTAAGTCATCTTTCCAAGGAAGGGTTCAGAGGCTACATAGACTTTTAAAAAATACTTTACGGGGTGCCTGGGTGGCTCAGATGGTGGAAGCGTAGAAGGCATGACATATACCTCCCATTGCCAGTAGGGACAGGTGTCCATATTTTTGGCAGTCTTGTTTCATTTCCACCCGCTCATCCCCCTTTAAGGTAGATTACCTGAGAAACAAACTCCAGAAATAATACCATTTTCCTTTTGTGTCAAAGGCTTTGGAAACGTTTTATTTTGGGAAAGTTTCAAATATTGACAGAGTAGAAAGAATCCATGTGTTTGTCACTGGTTGGCCACATTTTGCTGTTTCGTCGCCACCCCACTTTTTTTTTTTGGTTGCTGGAATATTTGATTTGATTTTTTTAAAGATTTTATTTATTTATTTATTTGACAGAGAGAGAGATACAGCGAGAGAGGGAACAAAAGCAGGGGGGAGTGGGAGAGGGAGAAGCAGGCTCCCCACGGAGCAGGAAGCCCGATGCGGGGCTCGATCCCAGGACTCTGGGATCATGACCTGAGCCGAAGGCAGTCGCTTAACCAACTGAGCCACTCAGGCGCCCCGATTTGATTTTTTTTTTTTTTTTTTAAAGTAGACTCCACGCCCAGTGTGGGGCTTGAACTCACAACCCTGAGATCAGGACCTGGGCTGAGATCAAGAGTCAGATGCTTAACTGACTGAGCCGCCCACATGCCCCGCTGGAATATTTTAAAGCCAATCCCAGATAGATCTTTCACATATGAAGACTTCAGTAAGGTAACCGCTTAAGCAGAAGACAAAAATATTTATAGAACTGACAGTATTTAAAAGAGGAAAAAAGATCACCAGTTACCCACCTTTGGGGCATTCCAATGCTTGTCCCCACCCCTACACTTTGAAACAGGTAGATTTAAAAATAAAACTGCCGATGTCAAGCAATAATGAAACTAAAACATTTCAGCTAGGAAGCCCGGGTGCAAGTGCCCCGTCCATCACGTGGGTTCAAGCGGGCCTTTTGTGTGAGACCATGTCCTCTTCGGCTTAGATCCCAGTACTCATCGCAGGATAACCGTGCCCCCTCCTCACGCCTGCCAGGGTACCTTTAACAAAGCCTGGAGGTATTTTTGGTTATCACACTGGGGGGAGGGGCGCTACCAGCATCTAGTGGGTAGAGGCCAGGGACGCTGCTACCATCCTACCGAGCACAGGGAGGTCCCCATAATAAAGGACTGTCTGGCCCAAACTGCTGAGGTCGAGAAACCCTAGTTCAGGACCCTGGGAGATGGTGTTTTATCACAGGTCTCTTCCCTGTGGTTCTACTTTAACTTGCCGGGAATTGCTTAATGAACAGTGATGGGGGGGGGGCAGACACCAATAGCTTTGACTGGTGTTGACATTTGCCAGTGTTAAGTTGAAGGTAAACCCTTACTTTTGAGAAAATTCCAACTGAATGACTTCATTCAGATTTTTTATTCTATCAGTTGTATCAACAAGGATTATTTCAGAAGTTTGTGTAACAAAATATGTATAAGGTTTCCACTCTGCTTACCAGGAAGTCAGACTCCCTCTGAGGCAAGCGGATGTGAAACCTTTTCACTTCTGGAGAGCTTCCAGAAGCAAAACAAGGCCAGGACTGTTTTAGTGGCAGCTTAGGCGTGCATGTAGATAGGAAGGGAAGAAGCAAAACCTGGAGCTGAAGGGGTGGGGTGAGAAGAGGGGTGGAGGAAAATGACTTTTTCATGGAGATTCTCTAGGAGGAGCATACAAAATCAGCATGGCTGTTGAGCCTTAAAGGAGAGTGAGAACCTGATGCTTCTGTGTGCTGCGCAACAGGGACCGTGCGGCTAAGCCAGGGTTCTCGGCGTCGGGGATCCCAGAGTCAAGTCAGCAGAGAGGGATGTGGCCACAAGTAATTGCGTGGCAGGATCGCAAATTACAGGTTTTATAATCGGGGTCCAGGAGCCCCGTGCCTTATGTAACTCTGTGCCTCGTTTCTTTTCAGATCGATCATTTAGAAAGTGGATGTGTGGGGTAACATGTCCAGTGTGTCCGAGGAGAGAAGAAAAAGGCAGCAGAACATTAAGGAAGGACTGCAGTTTATACAGTAAGGGCCTGACTCGTACCTGCATTCATGTCACATAGTATAGCTGACCCTTGAGCAACACGGAGGGGGGGGAACGCAGACCCCCCCCAATTTAAAGTCCACATGTAACTTTTGACTCCCAAAAATGTAACTACTAATAGCCTACTGTTGACCGGAAGCCTGACCAATAGCCTAAACAGTCCATGAACGCGTTAAGTTATATGTATTATTTACTGTATAAAGATAAAGTAAGCTGGAGAAAAAAGTGGTAAGAAAGTCATAAGGAAAAGAAAATACATTTACGGTACTGTATTATATTTATTGAAAAAGATAAAGTTGTAAGTGGATCTGCTCAGTTCAAGCCTGTGTTGTTCAAGAGGTCAACTGTACTTTTTTATATTGGATTAAGAAATCTTAAGTCCAATTTGTAAGTCCTCTTAATTCAGGTCCGAAGTTTGATACTTTTATTTAGCAATAGTTTTTGGTCTTGTACTTTTGATTTCTTGTGCGCTCTGAAGTGTACCTTACTGTCACTGATTTTTAGAGCTAAAAGCCTTTAGTGTCTCTGAAAGTGTTAGACCGAGAGGAATTGGAACCTAATCACATCAGAACACTTCTGATGACTGAAAAGTGACTGAGAATGAACTTGCACGCAGGGCTTTTGTAATCAAACATTTCTGTTGAGAAGCTTGGACTCTAACTAGCCTTCTCGAGCATGGCGGGGACGATACAGCCCAGAGCTTGGGCAGACTAGTCCAGGCCCAAGGGCCTCTGCTCTTCCCGGGAAGGAGACCAACTTCTCTGTACTACAGAATCCCAAAGTATTAGTGGTTCTATGCTATTTTACAACTTTCTTGGTATTTGAGGAATTACGCCTTCTTTTAGTAGAAGTAGGTTGG
This sequence comes from Eumetopias jubatus, assembly GCF_037043125.1. Lineage (NCBI taxonomy): Eukaryota > Metazoa > Chordata > Mammalia > Carnivora > Otariidae > Eumetopias > Eumetopias jubatus. The sequence continues at coordinate 78,568,668 of NW_028274818.1, read as the reverse complement.
AGAAGAAAAGTGTTATACTTACTCAAGAGAATATAAGGGAAGAGTTACAGGTTCTTTTTCCCATGCCTACAGTTAGATATGAGTAATGGTAGTAAAGAGAGGTAGGTCTTTCAGACGTGCTTTGGACCCGTGGCAAGCTAACAGAAGCTCAGTTTTACAATGACTTCTGGATGAACCAATCCTGGCGAGAGCCTGATAATTACAATTACTTGGTTTCTTCTCTTTAGGTCACCACTGTCGTACCCAGGAACACAGGAACAGTATGAGGTAATGACGGGGAACACCTGTGCCTGAAAGCTCTGCAAGTAGCCTGAGAACTACCATGTCTAGTGGGGGTTGCCCGACGATGGCTTTGTGGGCCGAATGTGGCCCTTTGTTGCTATAAATAAAGTTTTATTGGAACACAGCCACACCTATCTGTGGCTGCTTGCATGACATATGGTAGCTGAGACAGAGACCATATGGCCCACAGAGCCTGAAATATTTTCTCTCTGGGCACTTAGAGAAAGAGTTTGCCAATCTCATACACATATAGGACAACATTATTGTCGGCACACGTGGACAGTTGTCCTGTATTGTCTTTCCTCCATGAGTGTAGTTTGCACTAATTTTTCCTCTGAAACCTTTGAAAATTACTGTTAGCCTACCTCTTATTTCGTTGAAAACAAGTGAGACAGATTATGTTTCAAAGGAGAGTTCACACACTCTCTTATGTAGGAGAAGAGATGATCTAACAGTCAGGGTGCCTGGATCCTAAGAGGGAACAGTTAGAGATAAAACTAGTGAGAAACGCAGTGAAAGCCCGGTTCCCTGGGTCTTAGACTAAAGGCCTTCATCGGTACAGACTGTTAGTTCACCTGTGGCTTCTTGTCTCTGTGGGTTTGGATCCTTCTAAGAAGTCCTTCTTTCTCTCTGCCTCTCTGTCTCCCCCTTCTCTGTTTCCTTTCTGTCTTCTTCCTTCTCCCTCCGCTCCATCTCTCCAAACAGATGTAGAATCAGAGAGTATTATGGCTAGAAAGCACCTGGAACAACTGTTCGTTTTACAATTCATTTTATAGTCCTGACATGTGGAACCGGGTTCCCGAGGGGTTAAGTGTTGGGTCACACGTCACCTCCCTTGTTAAAGGTTGATCTGTTCAGTGTTCTTTACTACTTTTGTCTGCTTAGACATGAATTTCATAAAATGAGACTGAAGACTTGAATATCTGTTTTTGTACTATTTATCTGATCTTGACTTTTACAACGTTAAAGCAATGATAGAAATCATGAAGGAACTTTTACATGTACCGAAACTTCAGAACTTTTATAGGTACCGAAAGAATACATATACTATGCTTCCTTGGTGAGAAAAGGGTTTAACATCCCCACTCCCAAATCAGTAGCTGACTTGAGCAAACATTTACAAAAGAGGAAATACAATGGTCCATAAAAATGTGGGACATTATTTGCAACTGGTGAATCACTAAATTCTACCTCTGAAACAAACAAACAAAAAGGATAGAAACAACAACAGCAAAATGTGGGAAATTGTTGGTAATCAGACATGCAGATAAAAAAGGGGACAGTTTTTCACCTAGAAATTAGTAGGGGTTTTATGTGTACACGTACACAGGTGCACACATACTACCCGGTATTGGTGGGGGTGCCGTGAAGGAAACAACTAGATGTGTTCCTCGTTATTGCCCCTTTGGAAGGCAGTTTAGAAATACTAGTCAGAAGTCTTATGATGCTCAATCTTTGTGACCTAGAGTTTCTCCTTGTAGGAATGCCTCACAGGCACAGAGTTGGGGATGTGAACAAATATTTTGCTGCATTTCTCTTCATGAGAAATTGAATTTTCTCTTTAAAAAGCGAGCAAGATAAAGCCCTTGCTGAGATGGCGGCGGCATGGTCTCGGTTCCCAGTTTCTTAGAGCTGTGTTTATTGCTACGTCACATAGAAGACTCGGGAAGTTTTCCGTACACAAATTAAAATTTCCTCATACCCTGACTTGTTCCGTAAAGGGCTTCAAGTGGTAACTTTCTTTCTTTAAGGTATATTTACGTGCTCTTGTGAGAAATCTTTTTAATGAAGGCAATGATGTTTATCGGGAACGTGATTGGAACAACTCGATAAGCCAGTACACGGAAGCTTTGAATATCGCTGGTTATGCAAAGTCTGAAGAAATTGTCATCCCTAAAGAAATAATTGAAAAGCTGCATATAAATCGTATTGCTTGCTATTCTAATATGGTGAGTTGTGATTATTTTATTTTATGTTATTTTTTAAAGATTTTATTTATTTGACAGAGACACAGCGAGAGAGGGAACACAAGCAGGGGGAGTGGGAGAGGGAGAAGCAGGCTTCCTGCGGAGCAGGGAGCCCGATGCGGGACTCGATCCCAGGACCCTGGGACCATGACCTGAGCCGAAGGCAGACGCTTAACCAACTGAGCCACCCAGGTGCCCGAGTTGTGATTTTTTAAAGGTGTTTCTAGAGAGAAAAAAACATTTTCAATAACATAGTACATTAAAAATCAGCTTTCTAATTTCCGTTTTACTTTTTTTTTTTTAATAAATATTTTATTTACTTGACAGAGAAACAGCGAGAGAGGGAACACAGCAGGGGGAGTGGGAGAGGGAGAAGCAGGCTTCCTGCGGAGCAGGGAGCCCGATGCGGGGCCTGAGGCTTTGAAAAATCAGCTTTGGATAAATGTTTTGGGATTTTAGAAATAATTTGTTTCTTGGATGGTCCTTAGAGTTGCCATGTGAGTCTGGCTTCTGGGCTGTGTCTGCTTATAAGAGAAATAAGTGCAGGAAGACCCAGGTGTTCACAGATTTGTTTTCTGTAGTGGATTCTTCATCGGCTAGCTGTTTGGGAGTTATATTTCCAGTTGACATTTTTTTTTTTTAAGATTATTTATCTGAGAGAGAGAATGCGTGTGTGTGCACGCACAGGGCGGGGGAGCAGAGGGAGAGGGAGAGAGAATCTCCAGCAGACTCCCTGGTGAGCTTGGAGCCTGACGTTTGGCTGGATCTCATGACTGAGATATGACCTGAGCCAAAACCAAGAGCCCGATGCCTAACTAAACTGAGCCACCCAGGTGCCTCTCCAGTTGACATTTTAATGAGTTTCAACAAAGGGTAACTAGTGGAGAGAGTAGGACAAGGGGAACGATTCCTGGGGCATCAGCCGAGTCTGAAAAGTTTTATTTCTTGAAGATCTGGGGCCTTTATGGCCAGTTGTTAACGTTTATCTGATCTGGGTGATGGGTACATGGGGATTGATATTCTATGTACTTTTGTGGATTTGAAATTTCATAATGAAGATAATTAAAAAAAAATTTTTTTTTGAGGGTGATTTTTAGAAAAATACCGCAAACGTAAGAGTTTAAAAGGGGGTGGGGGTAGTAGTCCGGGATCTTCATTTGTTTGCATTTGCAAGAAGGCATCAGTGCAAGAAGTGAATTGTGGCTAACTTTATTTGGCTTTACATCTCAGGGTTTCCACGATAAAGTTTTAGAAGAGTGTGATGCTGTCCTCAGTCTAAATGCCAGTAACTGCAAAGCTCTGTATCGGAAATCGAAGGCTCTCAGTGATTTAGGAAGATACAGAGAGGCTTATGACTCTGTAGCGAAGTGCTCCTTGGCCGTGCCTCAGGTATGGACCTCATACGTCAGTTTGTTGACTTCCATCATAACCATTTCCTTGCTTCCGGGTGGAGAAATGGCATGGAAAGAGTTAACATTTTCCAGCCAGCTGTCTGCATGCTTGAGTTGGAAGTGATCCTAAAGCGAGTGTCTGGACAGAAGAGGAGTTAGAGCTGTTTTGCCTATTTGTCTTCACAGTTAGTAAATACAAGCCTCCATTAATCACCTTTTCGTTGTTCTTTCCTCCCCACCTCCCCCCCCCCCAGGATGAACATGTAGTAAAACTGACTCAAGAATTAGCGCAGAAATTGGGATTTAAAATTAGAAAAGCATATGTCAGGGCCGAGGTAAGCCGGAGTTCTCTGCAGGAGGTATTTTCATTTTGTTTTGTTACCTGGAGTCAGTTCTATTTTTAACTTAATTTTTTAAAATTAGCATCTTTCTTTTCTTTCAGCTCTCATTAAAATCAGTTCCTGGGGATGGGGCTACCAAGGTAAAGTGATTACTTCTGTAAGACTCATAGCTTTTTGTTAAAAAAAAAAACAGATAGAAGCATTGGCAGTTCTGCTTTTAATGTTTTTGGTTTGCGTCTATTTTTGAGAGCTTTTTGTTCCTCAGACACATAATTGGCCAGAGCTTCCTGTCCTATAAAAAGAAACAAACAACTCAAGTAATATCTTTTACCCAGCATTTCCTGAAGTCCATTGGAGCATTTTCCAGGATGTTCGTAGATGTTAGGTTTTATTAGAAAAAGTGGCTCAGGGCCACATACTGATTTTGGGAGTCATTGGGTTAAACACAATTAACGAGTTGTTTTTTAAAGGTAAGTCTTGGAGCTGTTAGGATGCCATTGTGAGTTGGGGAGTGAGTAGCAGCTAGACTAGTCCCTCTGGAACGGGGATGCTCCTGAGTATCCGTTGAGAAATAGTGTCCACAAGAAGCCAGTGGTGGTGCTGATTGACTAGCCCTGCTTAGCTACGTGGCACCGAATATTCCGTTTGTTTCTTGGATCTTAACTGGAAGGAAGTCAGCTTTCTGTGAGAACTTGGCATTGCTCTCTTAGAGTGAGATATGACAGATGGCTTGTAGCGTCGAATCCTGACAATACTATGATCCGTTATTTGGTTTAATTTCTAGGCTTTGAACTGTTCTGTGGAAGATATCGAGCCAGGTATGTTTTCACCTGTCCTCTTCATCTAGAAAGTACCAGCTTTAGATATTGTATGTCTCGTAGTGTCGTCAGATAAGATTACCGTGTGATTGTTAGTATTAAAGCAAGAATAATTTCGAAAACTACCTTGGTGCTTCTGGATGTGCCCGCAAGGGATTGATAATACTGGATGTCGGTAGGTGGTCATTGAATACCTCCTGTGGCCCAGCCAGCATCTCACAGCTCTGGCCAGAAAGGGGCCCAGGCACTGTGAGAAAGATGGATACGTTTTCACAAGTGAATACGTCTATTCCTGGGTAAAACAAATGACTTTTAAAATTATTTTTACCCTTTCATTTGAATTGCTTTTACTATTGTCTTTCCATTTATTTTTATAATCGCTTCCCTATTTTCACCTAGCTCTTCATTTTCTCTGTTACTGGCTCTTCATGCTTGTCTTCTGTGAGTACACTGAGGATGAGTGAGTACGTTTCTATCCGTGTTACAGATTTATTAACTCCGAGGCAGGAAGCCGTTCCCGTTGTCTCTGTGCCTACATCCAGCTTCTCTCACCAAGTTGGAAGTGAGCTGGTCTCCGGTCCCATTATGCCCTTAACTTCTATTTTGCCACTGCAAGTGGAAGAGAGCTCTCTGCCATCAACAGTGTTGGCAAATGGAGGGAAGACCCCCTTCACTATGCCGGAAGCATTTTTGGATGATGGAGATATGGTCCTTGGAGATGAAATAGATGACCTTCTTGATTCGGCCCCTGAAGCCAATGAAACTGTTATGGTAAATTTCAGCGTTACTCCTCTCTTTTGAAGCCAGGCTTAATTTTTATTTGTCTCTTATTATTTTTATAGAGAGAGCGTGAGCTGGGTTGGGTGGGGGAAGGGCAGAGGGAGAGGGAGAGAGACTCTTAAGCAGGCTCCATGCTCAGCGCCAATGCAGGGCTCAGTCCCGCAACCCTGAGATCGTGACCTGAGCCAAAATCAGGAGTTGGATGCTTAACTAACTGAGCCAGGTGCCCCAGGTTTAATTAAAAAAAAAAAATTGCCATGTAACTGTATTTTCAGCATTACTTACAGGTAATGCTGAGGCTAAACTTTAGGTCTCTTACCTTAAAAATTACTTTTGTCCTTCTCTGGTGGTACCAGGCTCAAGTGGTTATTTTTTAAATAAAAAAGGAATGCTGATCTAGTAATGACCCAGTTTTCCTCAACACCTGTTGGAATCACATAGCATGGAAAGGGTGTGTTAAAAATTCTGAAAAAGAGGGGCACCTAGGTGACTCAGTTAAGCAACTGCCTTCAGCTCAGGGTCATGATCTCTGGGTCCTGGGATGGAGCCTTGGTCGCTTGTGCGCACATGCTCTCTTTCTCTTGCTCTCTCAAATAGATAAATAAATAAACAAAATCCTTAAAAAATAAATACAATTCTGAAAAAGAATAGGCATTTGATATTTAAAGAAAAACACGTCTTTTGGATTAAGAGCTTAAGGGATAATGCCTCAGGGTAACTGTAAAGCCAAGGTCAGGCTAGATCTGGACTGAGGCTTGTTTTTGTATGGCCTGCAACATAAGAATGGGGGTCTTAGATTTTTAAATGGTTGGAAGAAAAAAAAAAGGAGAACAGTATCTTTTGACACATGAAAGTGATATGAAATTCATATTTCAGGTTCATCAGTAAAGTTTTGTTGGAACACAGGCACGACCACCCCCTTATGTATTGTCTGTGGGCTGCCTTTTTATTGCAGCAACACGGTCCAATAGTTGAAACAGAGACTGTGGTTGGCAAAGCCTAAAATATTTATGATCTAGCCCTTCGCAGGAAAGGTTTACTGACGCTGCCATAAAGTATCTTGAAATAGTGGCAGCAGCAATAATATGAGGAGGAGGAAGAGGGGGAGCAATTCAGAGCTGGTTTCGGTGTGGCTGAAAGAGAGGGAGGAGGTACAGTGTAAAAGGCAGGCACCCCGGGGTTCGAATCTTCCCACCTCTGTGGTCTTTGGCAACTTACTTCACCCCCAGTTTCCTGGTCTGTACAGTGGCCCTCATGGTAGGAAGTATCTTGGAAAGGTTAACAAATAGATAGTATGTAACTTTCCTCAGTACTTAACAAGGCGTGGGAGCTCTCAGTAAATTGTCACAGTGAGCGGGGAGGAGAGAGGCAGCCTTCCATTTGTCCTTGTGAGATTGTACATTTCACATCCCCAAGAAGGATGGTCCAGGGTGTCTGGCTTCTGCAACTCCCTTCCCTTGAGCACCTTCCTTCTCCCCCAGCCCCCACACTACTCCTCTGGAATAGAGCCAGTTCTTATGAGTCTCAGGGTAGGGTGAAGGGAAGGAATCAGAGGGAAATGAAACGTGAATGTAACATTTGGCTTGAAACAGTACTGGCCTTCAGACCTTGATCCTTTTTGAAAAGTGGGCTTGCTGAGAACTAAGCTCTGTAGCCTAGATTATTCTATGGAGGCTTGATTTTGATTTCAACTTTGTTACTTAATTACCCAGCGTCAGAGTTTGTGCCTATATGCTGATGTTCAAAGCAGTTCGGCCTACTTGTAACTGAGTTTCCTGGATTTTAATAGAATCTTTTTTTCTTTTCTAGCCATCAGCTTTAGTCAGAGGAGCCCTCCCGGCTGCCAGTGTCCCCCCCAGCATACCCTTCTCAGCATCTCTGTTGGGCACCTTGCCGATTGGTGCAAGGTATGCTCCTCCACCATCCTTCTCCGAGCTGTATCCGCCTTTGACTTCATCCTTAGAAGATTTCTGCTCTTCTTTAAATTCATTTTCAATGAGTGATTCCAAGCGAGGTAAGAATCGAGCCATTTATGTAAATAATCCCAGTTAATTTTTTAAAAAAAGATCCTCTGTGTTTGGCAATTATTTAACTCTAGGGAGTTGGTACTTGGATTATTTTCAGGGTAGCTGAAAATATACAAACTCAGTCTTCAGTTTTAATTTGCCTGGACTGAGCTGTGTGCCATTCCGGAGCTCAGGAAGCATAGGAATATGTAGGGATGTACGGGGCACTCGTTTCGGTTTGTTTTCTTAAACAAGATACTTTGTTAAGCTGGGTGTCTGTTGTTTTGAGGGGCAAAATGACTTTAATGTTTTCTCCAAGAAAGGAGTACCCCAGCTGAGAGAATCTTAAAGACAGGCTATCCTTTTAAATTCTGAACGAGGTAGATACTTAGTTACGACTAATGTCGGGTCAGAATTGTTCAGAATTAGACTTACAGAATTTACAGAGTTTTCTGTTTCAGGCTCCCTCCCTGGAGGTCAGTGCACTGCCTGGGTGCCTTAGTTTTTACAACGGGTTGCTGAGTTTTTGGTCTGACTCCTGTTTTCGTAATTCCAGGTCTAATATATACTTTAAACAATAATGCTAACAATCTTCAGATTTTTTCTAAGGCATTGTTACATGGTTAAAGGGAGAAAAATCAAAACGATTGCTTTCAAGAGATTGACACCTGAAAAACCTAAAATTAGTGTGAAACAGAAGGGCAGAGAGCATATTAATCGAGTGGTAGACTGAGATAGAGAAAGTCATCGTGCCTTACTAATTTCCTTCATGTTGTGACGAGTTCCGGCTTCGTAGTTTGAAAAGGAGAGGCTCTGTTCCCATTTGGCGTATGAATTATTTTCTTAGTCCTTTTAACTGGTCCTGCTCCGTAGGCCCTGCTTTAGCTCACGTCTCCGAGAACAGCTCTTTATATAAGTGTGTTGGAGGGTTGTGTGTGCCCTTGGTCTCCAGAGGGAAGTCCACTGCCCAGTCTGGGTGTCACGAGTGAGGATGGGGAGTAGCGCGGGGAAGCCGTAGTCAGCCCCTGAGCCCTGATGCCCTGATGTTCTTGTTGCATGATTAGAATGAGAAGGTCTGTTGAAGTGTTTTTATTATTTTAGATCTGCCCACCTCCACTTCTAGAGAGGGAACAGCGCTTAGCAGCAGTAATTCTTCCCTTTTACTTGTAAGTGTCACTTCCTCTTTTGTAAATGCGTCGTCGCTTAAACGTGAACGGAGGCCTTTTGCTTAAGTAACTGACTGACTTGAATGGCCGTGCTGGTCTCCCTTACATTTTGCGTGTGCTGGGGGAAAGAGCGGTAAAATAAGACTCTCCTGGAGCATCCGGTCATAAATGCTCTGTGTGTGAGACTGGGTCTGTCGCAGACCGTGGAGGAGGCTTTAGTGCGGCAGAAACCAAACAGGGAAGCTGAGATCAGGGCGGATAAAATGCGTGTGCTGTGCTGTCGAAGCAGAACAGTTACCTGTTACTTTTAACAACTTTGCACGGAGGATCAAAGACAGTGGGGGAGGGGCCTAGAGACCCAAAGAGAGGAAAACAGAAAGAAACCGTTTTTTTTTTTTTTTTTTTTAAATAGAAGCGCAGCAAGGACAGACTAGTACGGATTTCAGCAGATGAAGAATGTCGTATTTTCACAAATTTGTTTCCATCTTTAGTGATAGTGCAATATTTGTTGGCTGTTTTTTTTTCCTGTTTTTTGTTTTTTTTTTTTCTTATTCTTCTTGCAGATGAATGGCCCAGGCACCTTGTTTGCTTCTGAGAGTTTCCTGGGAATTTCAAGCCACCCCAGAAATGACTTCGGAAACTTTTTTGGAAGTGCACTTACTAAACCACCTTCATCAGTGACCCCAAGACATCCCCTCGAAGGAACCCATGAACTGAGACAAGCTTGTCAGATCTGTTTTGTAAAATCAGGTCAGGACCAAACAAAGGAGCTGACGATATTAATAAGCTAGCCCATCTGAGAGTTCTTAGGAATTCGTCAGTAGGCGTGGAAAACACCAGCTACTGTGATTCTCCCAGCCCTATTTGAGTTCTTGCTTAGCAAGCAGCAATTATTGACTTGGGCCCCTTGGAGTCTAATAGGATAAGTCTGCTCTTATTTGATATGATTTCATTTATAGAATTATATGGAATGGAACATCTACCTGATTTTGAGATCTTATTGAAATTTTTATGAAATTCTTTATATTCTACATACATGTTTAAGAATGTGATCATTTTTTTAAAGATTTTATTTATTTGAGAGAGAAAGAGAGAGAATGAGTGGGGGCGGGGGGGGGAGGGGAGGCAGAGGGAGACTCACGCTGCCCGCTGAGCAGGGAGCACAATGACCTGGGGCTTGATCCCAGGACCCTGAGATCATGACCTGAGCTTGAAGGCAGACGCTTTACCTACTGAGCTAGCCAGGGCCCCCAAGAATGTGATCATTTTCAAATAAAGCAAGAACGAGAAAAAAAGCGTTCTAAGACCAATATTTGATGTAATGTTTATAAAATTGAAGTCTATTCTGTTGGTTTGTTTCATGTCTTTACCCCTAAGTCAGGTGATAGAAACACAGTTTGTCTTAAACTGGATCCAAATTCATTTTCTTTCTTAGTTGCGTATTTAATGGTGTTCTTTACCTTTAGAAGCCATAAGAATTCCTGTCCTCGTAGTTAAGTAAGGGTATGTTTTGAGGCCACTGGTGTCTAATAAAACTTTTGTGTTCTCTGACAGATAGCATATAAGAGGCACAAATCAGTAGCTTATTTACATTTGGGAGTTATAAAAATAGGATTTTTGTGGGAATGTAATAATCAGTATCCATCTGCTCACATCTGCTTGTAAATGTGCCTGTGAAATGAAACGTTACTTTTTGTGCCTTCGAGCAATCCTTTTTCACATCTTTTCCAGGCCCGAAGTTAATGGATTTCACTTATCATGCTAATATGGATCATAAATGTAAGAAGGATATTTTAATTGGTAGAATAAAGAATGTTGATGATAAATCATGGAAAAAAATACGTCCAAGACCAACAAAAACAAATTATGAAGGACCGTATTATATATGTAAAGGTGTGTACTGTAATTACTTAATTGGCATGCATGACATAAGTGATAAATGATTTGCTACATTTATTCTAATGGTTCCCCCATTACTGTTACTAAAAGTGTGTAGGTAGAGTTTATTGTAGCAAGTTCCTTGGGTTGAGACATTTGTATTTTTTTATTATTATTTATTATTTTTACCTTTGTTTTTAACTTCTTTTTTTAATATTTGAGCGAGCAGGTGTGAGCAGGGGTGGGGGGCAGTGGGGGGGGGGAGAGAGAGAGAGAGAATCTCAAGTAGACTCTCGCTGAGCATAAATCCCAATACAGGGCTCAATCCCATGACCCTGAGCCAAAATCGATAGTCAGCTGTTTAACCATCTGAGCCACCCAGGCACCCCTGTCTTTAACTTCTTACACAGTGTCTGTTTTCTTGATGTTTATCGAAACAGGCTTTGACCAGGTTTCAAACGGAAAACTGTCTCACACTTGAAGTTCCCGGACTTAGTCTAAACAGAGTCAGAACACTGAACTAAGGCTTTGAGAAGGTTGCTCTTTGAGGTTGCTTTTGAGAGAACTTTGTGGATTCATTTTTGTCAGATTGCTTCATCTGAATGCGCTTTGAATGTCCTTAAATGATTTTTTAAGCTTAGACGGAGTACATGAGAGAATCAAAGTCTTTTCCCTGTCAGAAATAGAAATAATTCAGGCTCGTGTGCCATTGTTTTAGAGCCAGTACCATCCCTGCGCAGTAAGTTGCGTGTCCTTGCTTGAAGCTATCCGTGAGTTGTTCGAGAAACTCAGATGGTGCCCTAAACATGTTTAATATTGACTGGCTTTGAAAAAACAGTGGCCGTGTTTTCACCGTCTTTTAATTGTCTGTCTTTCTAGATGTTGCTGCTGAGGAGGAATGTAGATACTCAGGCCATTGCACATTTGCTTATTGCCAAGAAGAGATAGACATCTGGACGCTGGAGCGGAAAGGGGCGTTCAGCAGAGAGGCTTTCTTTGGTGGCAATGGAAAGATCAACCTCACCGTATTCAAACTTCTCCAAGAGCATCTTGGAGAATTCATATTCCTTTGTGAGGTACTGTCTCTGAGCCTTATTTTCTGCTGTAGAATCGGTGAGAGTTTCTGACTTGCAAGCCCAGAAGTAGAAAATACTGAGCACTGGTCCGGCCATAATGGGGAGCATTCACTCAGCCAATGGTAGTTACTACTAGGATCCAAAAGAATACAAAAACCTTATTTTAAATATTAATCAGTAGAAGTATGTAATGTATAAGCATGTGCATAATAAGTATGGTACAAAAGTTCTATTTTGTTTTATGTTGTTGTGGTAATTCTTCTTCTCTGTCTGTTCCAGAAATGTTTTGATCATAAGCCTAGAATGATAAGTAAAAGAAATAAAGATAATTCTACTTCTTGTTCTCACCCGGTTACAAAGCATGAGTTTGAAGACAATAAGTATGTTGGTAGTTTCTAATTTTTATAGTGACACAATAGATTCTGTTTTTAGATCCAAATAAAACCAGAGTAGTATCTCCCCAGGCATCTTAGCCCTGTTCTTCTGTTGTCGCTGTTTTGAAAGATGATGACTATTTAAAAATGTCTATTAGTATATTTTGCTGGGAATTTTTAAATGAATTATTGATGTTTTCTACAGAAAAGCATTATTGATTTGTGGCTTCTTATGACATGGATTTAAATATTTTATGGCTTAATGTGTAGTCATCTTCCCCCTCCATTAATTCAACAATTGCATAAAGTGATTTATTTTTTCTGATAAAGATTTTAAAGATGTATTTTCAGTCTAGAGCTTGACCTGATGTATGTATATATTTGTATTTGTTTTCTTTTGAACAGGCTTTGGCAGAACAATAATACATCACTCTGTTTGTTTCTTAGGTGCCTTGTCCACATTTTGCGAGAGACAACAGTAAAATACTCCAAAATACGTTCTTTTCATGGTCAGTGTCAGCTTGATTTATGTCGACATGAGGTTCGATATGGCTGTTTAAGGGAAGATGAGTGCTTTTATGCGCATAGTCTTGTAGAACTTAAAGTCTGGATATTACAAAATGAAACAGGTAGGTTTGTGCATGATGAAGAAATGTCTCCTCACAAACCAAGAAACAGGCTCTTCACTCTAGAGACCATACTGATGGTCACCAGGGGGCAGGTGGGGGGGGGGCACATGAAATGGGTGATGGGGATGAAGAGCATGCTTATCATGATAAGCACAGGGTGATGGAAGTGCTTAATCACTATATTGCACACCTGAAAATAACAGAACACTGTACGTAAACTCTACTGGAATTAAAAAACTTAAGTGGAAAAAAAAAAAGGTCTCCTCAAAAGCAATCAGGGTTTGGCAGAGAGCAGTATCAGAGACTTTTCTCTATCATCGTGATATGGCAACATAACTATTGATTTTATCCTTAGCTTTAAGCTGTCACTGTTCATTTTTAGAGTGGCTTATTTTGAGTATAGCCTCATGTAGTGACTTGCTGGTACGAGTTCATGCATGTAGTGTGCTTTTGTGAGGAAGAGAGATTCCTCCGACCGCACCAAGAGCTATATTTGTAAATATCCATTGTGAAAAAGAGTGATGTGACATGCATTCATCTTTGGTGGCAGATTATGCTACATGGGGGGTAATGAGGGAATCGAGTCTGTGATTGGATGGGTGGACTGTTCATGCAAAGAGGGAGAACCTAAAGGAAGGCTTGTACATTTCCCAGGTATCTCACATGATGCTATCGCTCAAGAATCTAAACGATATTGGCAAAATTTGGAAGCGAACGTACCTGGAGCTCAGGTATTTTCTCTTGTGTACTTTCTGCATTTGGTGTCCTTTCTGGAGCGACTGCGTGGATGCCACTTGTTGGCAGGTGCAGTTTATACTTTTTTAAAAAAAGAAGATTTTATTTATTCATTTGAGAGAGAGAGCACGAGTTGGGGGGAGGTACAGAGAGAGAGCAAGAGAAGCAGGCTCCCCGCTGGAGCAGGGAGCCTGATGTGGGACTCGATCCCAGGACCCTGGGACCATGACCCGAGCCAAAGGCAGATGATTAACTGACTAAGCCACCCAGGTGCCCCAGATGCAGTTTATACTTCTAGTCCACTTACATTCTTACTGTTCACTGACTTATTCTTAATGTAAAAAAAATCCCAAATTTTAGTTGATCATAATAATAAAAAAAAAAAGTAGGCATCCCATAATACCTGCCAAGGCTGTAGGATACAGTTCTCTTACTCAGTTTAATTGGCAAAACAGTTGGGTTCTTGGGCTGTGGGGATCCTCGGAGTGCAGGAGGTAGACTGTGTCTGTGGTCCTGCTTCCCACCTGGCAGGACTGCTCTATCCACTACCTCCCCGCCCACAGAATCCTGGTTATCACCCTCCAGAGCTGGCTTTCATAAGTTGAGGTTTGGTGTCTGTAATCTGCACCTATCATATTCTCTTGCATTGGGTGGAGAATTGGAGATTTAGTTATCTACTCAGTGTCTCCGATAGTGTATATAATGGTCAACTCATCAAACCAGACAGTATCAGAAATTGTATGTATGCTATTATGAGAAAAGACATACCTGGCAATTCAGTATTTTGTTCTCAAAAAACTGGTGTTCTCTTAAAAGTAAAACTTATGTTTTAATTGTTTCAGGTACTTGGCAATCAAATAATGCCCGGATCTCTTAATATGAAGATAAAATTTGTGTGTGCTCAGTGTCTGAGAAATGGCCAAGTCATTGAACCAGACAAAAACAGAAAATATTGTAGTGCAAAAGCAAGGCACTCGTAAGTAGTGTGTGAGTGTGTGCAAACAATGCCTGTTTCATAATTCTGTTACATGGGTATAAAATCATACATAGAAGAAAAAACGATTGACTTTGAAGAGAGCAGAGCAAAGTAGATAACGTAGGAGTAATTGCAAAGTGAAAGGGAAGAGATTTTTACGATTTCATAGATAAGAATTCAACAGAATTTGGTAGTTTCTTCTCTGAATTTGATCAGTTCTTTGTTCAGGATTCCTAGGGAATGTCTGTTAAAATAATAGGAAATGCAATGACAGAATCATAAGGCATTTCTTTTAGAAGGGTTGAGAAAAAAATCTCTGGTCCTTCAGGTACGGACATTGTACCTGTCCCTTTATATTATGCCTTGTGCCAGTGTGTCTCTGTTTTTTCTGAACTCCATGTTTCTTAGGTGGACCAGAGATCGGCGTGCGATGAGAGTGATGTCCATCGAACGTAAGAAGTGGATGAACATCCGTCCTCTCCCCACAAAGAAACAAATGCCTTTACAGTTTGATGTACATACGTAACTTTTAAGCCACTTTTTTTTTTTATTAGGCATTTCAAATCATTAGAAAGTAGTAGTGATTCAGATTGGAACTTCAGTGCTCGTCGTAATACCAGAATTTTTAAATGGTCCTCTTGTTTTCCTTCCCCTTTTGTATGTGTGGTTCTGTGACAGTTTTCAGATTGACTGGGATTGGATGAGTTACTCGCAGAAAGGAAATAGACGGTGGACTCAAGAAATAGTTATGGGCATGACCTACCTTATTTTTCAGATGAATTACTTTGGGAGTGAGTAGGAGAGGATTTCATTTAAACTTGATTCCTAGGCTTTGCTATCCAACTCAAGGCCTTTTGTTACTATGAACGCTACTGATAAGTTTCTTTGACTTAAGCAATAGATATTAGCTAAAAGATACCCCACTTTATAGGATTTTCTAAAAGTAACCCAAAGGAAAAGTGGTCAGTGTTCGAGGCACATGTTCTTCAAAAAACCCTTAGAAGGTACCAGACCAACTGAAAGGGTCGTATTTCATTCATGAGGTGGCACGTTTCTGCTCCATACCCTCTGCTGCGTTCCGTGGTCTTGAACGTAACTGTCCAAGCAAACCCCTTGAGCCGGCTCTGGACTTGACTCTTCAAGGGAGAGAGTCTGGAGTGAGTCTGGAGGGATGTCATTGTGTGAGTTAAACAGAGACACTTGGAGCATTGACAGGCAGTAAACTTTCTGCCCCAACGGTGGACAGAAGGAGAGAACTGTTTGCCCACAGAAGCAGAGCAGGTGGATTGCAGAGTCCCCTTGGAAATGATGCCCCCTCTCTGACTTGCCCAAGAGAGTTGAGGAAGAGGCAGGTTAATTTCCCGTCGCCCAGGGTACCTTGCATTTTGTAAACATACACAGGTTACGAGGTCAGTCTCTGAAGGAGGCGGTATGTTTGTGTTTCATCCACAGTGGTTTTAGACTTGGGGATCTGAGTGATTGAATTGGTGGGCCTTGTAGGAGGGGAAGAAGGTTTGTTGGAACCATGGATATCTTAGGCTTTAAAAGAGGAGATTACGGGTGTACTCCTCATTCTTTGTTAAAACAAAGGTGACTGAGAACGATTCTAGTTCAGCTGCTGGGACTACTGATTATTCTTTAATCTCGGACGTGCTGTATTGCCGTGCAATGCACCAGTAGCTCATTTCCTCTTTTTTTTCTACCATACTAGGTATTGCTAAGGGATCCTTTTTCTAAAAGAAGAAATAATACTCTGTGTGTGTATGTGTGTAGACAGTATGGTGAGGTGGAAGGAGAATGGGCTTCAGAGTCTGCCAGAAGGGCCCTGGTCAAGTTACTCAGCCTCAGTTTGCTCATCTGTAAATGGGAATAATTACGTCCTAGGGAAGATTACATGAGATGGTGTTATGTAAAAACCCAGCACAGTGGCCGGCCTTCTCCTTTATCTTCTCTTCTCCCTGCTCCTTATCATTGAACTTTGAGAGACTATGGTAAATGTTTCCCTAGTAATACCTGCCTAAGAACTTATTGGGGTTTCACTTTATGCAGAGGATTGGGGGCGGGGGGCAGGGGCGTTGACATTGGTCCAAGGAAGGAAACCTGCAGTATTCAGGACTGACTGCTTTTAGATTTTTAGCAAAAACTGATGCTAAGTATCTGATATTATGTAAACTAACATATAGGGCCAGCCTCTGTTGAAACACAAAGTAGGCTAACAATTAATTGTACTAGAATGCTCTATAAAGACAAGTATATTGATATTTGAGAATGAGCTGTCTTGGTGATGGAGGTTTTCTTAGTTCTTGATAGTTGTGGTTCTTAGAGACATCTACATTTTGCTGATCGCTGTCACCTTATTTTCCTACCAGTTTCATTGTATTTACTTAGTAAAAACACAATGCAAATAACCAGAAGAGGTAATATTTGAACGCTATGTAACTGGATGGCCTGGCTCATGTATTCATTGTCTCCAGACAATGCATATCGAACAAATGATGGCTGAGGTTAGCTACCAGAATGGGTTATAAGTAAGCTAAATGTCTGAGATTTTTCCTGACACTGTTCAGGACCTTTGGAGTAGTCCGTAGTTTCTTTACTGCCTCCCAGGAGCTGACAAGGAGGCTCCGTGGGGATTAGGCAGGGAGAGGAGTTGCTGTCAGATTGAGGGGGCCAGAGATTTGCACTGTGGAGATCGAATGCTCTGCTGTGTTAAAAGCAGGTACTCTGAATAAGGGAGTTTGTAGACATTTTCTTATAAGAAAATATTCCATATCCTAGTTCCATACTTTGTTTTTTTTCTTTTGGAGATTTTCTTTTGAAAAATTTTGAGATAAGAAAGCTTAATATCATCTCGTGTATGTTGGGCTTAGAGTCAATTTGAATTCATTCAAAGTAATCTTATGTAATAATTGTGTTACTCAGTGTTAGCACAGATAATAACGCTTATTTTGCTTAAATGTAAAAATTAGGCAGTTTTACTAACTGTACTCTTGTCTTAAAGGATATTCATTTTTTTTTTAAACAGCTGTGTAATCATATTGCTTCTGGGAAAAAATGTCAGTATGTTGGGAACTGTTCCTTTGCTCATAGTCCTGAGGAGCGGGAAGTGTGGACATACATGAAGGAGAATGGGAGTAAGTTGCTCTCTTAACCTCTGGCTTGACATCCGTGAAATCTAGCCTGCTGGGAAGTTTCCTTCCTCTCTGTACATATGCCAGCTCACCTTGAACCCAGGGAGTAGTTTGCATTGTGCCATTTTGTCAGTGGAGTAGAGCCTGACATCTGATCTGTGTTTGCTTCGGTCAGAGCCAGATACAAATATATGGGAGTATTTGTATGACACAGACGTGTTCCCAAAACGTGGCCTGGGAAGTTCAGTCCTTCTTGACTGAATCAGACCATCTGCTCCAGTTGTGAATAGGCACCCCTGAAAAATCAGGTTAGAATTGAAGGTTTCCTCACGGAGGCCTTCCCGGTAGAACAGCCCCAGATTCAGAGGCCTGAGGAGAGAATGTTTATCTTGGTCAAACTGCAAGTTGATCATGGGAGTCTTTGAGAGGAGCCTCAGACAGCCTTTCACTTTTGACTGGAGAGGTTTTACTGCAAGGATGGGGATCGTTGTTTAATCTCTAGGAAACTGATGGAAATTTACCAACTGCCTAAGATCTGCAATCTCTGAATTACAAGAACCAGTCAGATTGAAGCATGTCCCCTGCTGTGTTTAACTGTTGTTCACACTCGGTGACCTGTGTGGACAGGACTCCTCACTGTCTTGCTTGGAGAAGGGACATACTCTTGGGCCTTACCGAAGATGTCCTTGCATACCAGGACTGTTGCAATGATTCCTGCTCCAACTGGTGTGGATGGAGAAGGATTTCTAGGTGGCCTCTCATCTTAGTCTGATGACATATTGTTAGAAACACTTGTGCAGGCAGCAAAGCCGATTTTTGACCTTAACCTCATTACCAGATTTTTTTTTAGCGCAGTGGTTCTCAACCGGGGATGAATTTTGCCACATATACCCGCCTCCCTTCGGAACATTCGGCAATGTCCGGAGACGTTTTTGTTGTCATGACTTGGGTGGGGTGTCCTACTGGCATCTAGTGTGTAGAGTCTAGGAATGCTGTTAAACATCCTGCAATGCACAGGATAGCCCCCCACAGCAGAGAATTAGCTGGCCCAGCAGTGAGGTCGAGAAACCTGGCTTCGCACTTGATAGTCATGCCGAATGCACTTGTTCTTACTGTAGGAAGCAGCTTGTAGCCACTGCCCAGGACCTGGTCACGGTTGTGCTGTTGTAAATTGCACCCCAGCATGTGGGTCCTCGGGGACGGTGGCTCGAGTGACAGGCTCCCGTCAGGTTCAGAATCTCGGTCTAGTAGTAGTGAGTTTCTGGTCTTTCTTAGTAGACAGGAGTGTATCTGCTGCAGGCCCCCAAGCCGTGTTTAGTAGCCCATATAGTTACGGAGGTGATAGTGAGTGTTTTACTGGGGGCAACATGAAGCAGTGGGAGGTGCTTTTTTTTTAAGCAATACCCTTTTAATGGTTTCTGACTTTTCAGCACCCCCAAAGGGTCTTGCAAATGCAGGGAGTTAATTCATCTTGAAAGCTAACGTTGGCACTCTCAACAGTCCGGAATTAGGTTCAGAGCCATGAGGGTTTACCTCCCCCCTTGGACAGGGCCCCTCTCCTTGCCTAATGTAATCCGTCTCCGTTCTGCCATCTCACTTTCCTCTCGAAAATGTATGCCAACTGATAGAAAAGGTGTGCATGATCTTGTGTGTATTTCAATGGTGTATTTACATTTCCGCTGCTGAAAGTGATTCCTTTTTCTTTAGTACAAGATATGGAGCAGTTTTATGAACTCTGGCTAAAGAGTCAAAAAAATGAAAAAAGTGATGATGTTGCCAGTCAATCAAACAAGGAAAACGGAAAACAAATTCACATGCCAACAGATTACGCTGAAGTTACCGTGAGTCCTTCGCTTCCACCACTGATGGAGCCTTTCCTTTCTTTCTCTTTCCCTCAAGCCTGGTGCCCTCGCTGGCTGCCTGCCTGCCCTCCTCCCGTCTCTCCACCTCCCTCTGGTGGGTGGCCTTGGGCCGTTAAACTTAAGTCCCCCGATTCTAGCAGATCCTTTCCTTGATCCTTTTGCTGACTTTGGAGCCAGAGAATTTGGAGCCTAAATGCTGGGGCCTCTCCTTACGAGCCTGTGGCCCTGGGCAGGTTAATGAGCATCCCTGAGGGGGGTCGTGATGGGTAAGTGAAGTAGGGTGGGTCCCGGACACTTAGGCTGAAGCCGGGCCTCAGAAGATGCTCTGGAAACGTGGGTGCTAACACACCCCCGCCCCCCGCCCCCGCCGCATTCTCTCCTTACCTGCCAGCGTCTGGCCTCTGCCTCAGGGTTCTGTGGATACCTGAAGTCCTCTGTGGTTTTTTACTGTTTGGGTTTTCTTTTAAAAGTTTTTATAAGAGTGAGGAGGACAGTATAATGACTATCTTGAGCCCACCATGTTAACAGTTCATTGTGTTTGCTTTTGTGAAGTAAATAAAATGTTTACAGATAGAGTTGGAACCCCTTTTGTCCCCCATCCCTGGGGAGGCAAGATCCAGTGTGTATTTCAAAAATCCAGGCTATGTTTACCTATCTTTGACATATTTATTCCTAAGCTATAGTTCTGCTTGGCTTGTGTTTTTAAAGGGGACATAGGCACATGCGTTATCCCGCTCCTTGTTTCTTGTTTTGTTTTTTGGCACCTCCCCATAATTGACTCTGCTGGATCTGGGTCACGTCTGTGGCCTGGCCTTGCCCCCACGCGTGTGCCTGGGATGTGCCCTCTGAACTCCACCTCCTCTGCCAAGGCACAGCGCTGATTCCCTTGCCACCTTTCAAGTGTTCCTGTGTTCCCAAAGCAGGGTCACCTGGACCTGCTGGGTTGGGAGATTTACCTGGGCTGTTTAATCAGGTAGATCTTCATCTGTCCCCCCGATGTAGCGAGTCACAGTCTCATGGGAAGTCTCCAGGAATCTGTTCTTACCCACTTGCAAATGATGCTTTCCCAGGGCATTTGGGGAACACCGCCCAGATGCTTACAGCTTGCATCTGTGGTGGTCTTCCACCGACGAGGACACAGTTCCTTCTGTGTAGGTCTGTGCCCCGGGGAACGAGTCCTCCCAGTATCTGGGCTTCCCTGGTCCCTGGCGTGAGTCCTGGCCCATTGTAGGAGATCATTTCATGTGCCCTGAATGGCAAGGCTGCTCGTCCCTCTGCAGCTGGAGAGCTCCGGGCTTTCCCGTCCTCTCTGCTGGTCCTCACAGTGTTCATCCGTCCCAGGGTCCTCATGTGAACCTGGCCCCTTGTCCTCCCTACACACGTCCTTGTTTGCGCACCAGCCCCCATCACCTCTCAGGCAGAGACTCGCTGGACACTGCCCTCTGCTGCCTGTGCTCTGGCCCTCCTCCCAGTGCTGGGATCCTTTTCTCGGTCCAGTTTCTGACTTTGACTTTGAGCTTTACCTTCTGGCCCGCTCCCCCCGCCCCCCCCAGATGGGCTCCCCGAGAATAGAGTCTGGGTTTCTAGCCCTGGTGCCCTCCCCAAACCGTGTTTGGCCCGTTGAGGGACCCAGACAACACCCACTGACGGGACGCGTGTCTCCCGTGCACTTTAGGCGGACTTCCACTGCTGGATGTGCGGCAAGAACTGTAACAGTGAGAAGCAGTGGCAAGGCCACATCTCTTCTGAGAAGCACAAGGAGAAGGTTTTTCACACCGAGGACGACCAGTACTGCTGGCAGCACCGCTTTCCAACCGGGTATTTTAGTATTTGTGATAGGTACGTAGCTCTCGTAACCTCCTGCGTGGAGAGTGCTGAGGTCACGTGACTCGCTCAGTCATCCTGGCGGTGGGCAGAGGTTATGGGGGTGAGGAGGTCTGAGAGTGGGTGCTTGGATTGGGGCTCGAAGTGTTAGTTGCTCCTTGGATGTTTCTTCACTCTTCTGTGGTTACGTGAAAAGATTGACTAGCCTGCCCATATGGGGTTGAGATGTCTTAAGATAACCGAGGAGAGATGTATGTTTGTTCCAATTTGCCCAAACCATCTTTGAGTTGTCAGGGGTGAGTGGCTAACCACAAGGTGCCCTGCAGGGGATGTTCGTCGGTTCGGAAACTGCCTCTGAATACTGGCTGTTCCAATGCATATATGGAACCGACTCAGGTCAGAGGGCACATCCCAGAGGTTACTATCGCCCCTTTGTTTAAGTTGCCTTAGAAGATGTTTTAGCAAAAAAACCAGATAGTTTGGAATTGCTCCTCATTTTGTCAAATCACTGTCTGTATGTAATTTCCCAGTTCAGATCCATGTGCTACTCCAAACTATTGAAGACATCTTTTACGTAGCATCACTTCTGATTTCTTTCTCCTGCATCAGGAAGGACTGCAGTCTTTCCTCCCCTCATCAATCAGTATTTCTCACCAAATACATTTAAAAGGGCTATTTTTTTTTCCATTGTAGATGTCAAGGCTATCTAATGTTCATTTTTCTAGGCTTAAGATTTTGAACTAAAAGTTTTATGCAAATCACCAAGCTAGTGAAGCACGCACTTTTTGGGTTTGTATAAATAACCTGGGGACGCTCACCACCCACGCTGACTCGCCCTGCAGGTATATGAAGGGCACCTGCACAGAAGGGAATGGCTGTAAATTTGCACATGGGAACGCCGAACTCCATGAATGGGAAGAAAGAAGGGATGCCCTAAAGATGAAGCTCAACAAAGCAAGAAAAGATCACTTAATCGCCCCAAATGATAATGACTTTGGAAAATATAGTTTTTTGTTTAAAGATTTAAACTAATATGCTGGCTTTTATGTATGTTACCTAATCAAAGCATTGACCAGAAAAATTGAAGGTGTTCTAAGGCACGTAGCAGAGGAGCTGCAGATTTTCTGCTTGTATTGGCGTCTATCGTCCCTCCTGAGCAGCAACCCACAGTAGGTAGGAAAATGCGCTGTTTAACAGGTCTGGCCATGCTCTCATGGCACCACTGGCATCAAATGGCGAAGTGACCGCTACCCTGTTGCCATCTGTTGAACAGACTTTTGGATGAAGTGTGTTGGGGAAGAGGGTAAGGTTATGTCTAAGACGACTCCTTGAGTTGGTCCTTCAGATAAGAACCATCTTGGTGAGAGAGTAGACACTTGCGCTAGGGGTCAGAAGACATGATGGATGAAATTCTTCACATGTTTTAAATGGAACAAATTTGTTTAATATAATGAAGTTTGCTACTTATCTGTACGTAGGTTGCTAAAAAGGATTTTCTTAACTCAGATTTTAAGCCAAATAACCATTTAACACTAGTACATGTTAAATGGGGTATTTTTCTGTATTTGTATGTTTCACTATAATAAGGGAACTAAGGATAATGTGCATTGAGACTATTTTGAAAAAATAATCAGTTGATTCAAATTTTATTTCTTGGTCTTTTGCTGTTTAAATGATGATTTTGAAAGATTACACTTGTACTGTTGGTATTGTGTAGTGTATGGACCAATATTGCCTGTAATAAACATTTTATATATAGATGTCTTTCATTTTTTGGTGTGGTCGTCCCCCCCCAAAGAATTATTGAAAATGGGCCCTAAAATCAGTTTTGATTTTTTTTTAATGCCTTTAAGCAATTAATGATAGTATGCAAATTAGACATGATAGCATCTTTTCACTCTGTCCCACTCTCTCCCAGATTTGGGTTGATAAGCAGCTTCTCTTGTTCAGTGACATGTTAACTCTTCTGGGGCTCTTCTGTGTTACATTCAGATGCATGAGTAGCAAGGAGACAAACAGCCAGCTAGGATGTGGGCCATGGGTTTCCACAGATGACTGGCACAACGGTCTCAATAGGGCTGTTGGTTGGCAGGATGGCCGGCAGACACAAAGACAGAGCTAAGCTGTCCTCTGGGACCCTGACCTGCTTCAGAGGCTGGGACACGGTGAACTAGGAAGAAGAGTGGTCTGCAGGGTGTGGGGTGGGGGTGGGGGGCTGCTATGTCCTGAGGTTGTTACCAGTGCTCTGTCCTTGTTGGGGTTGGGGGTCGGGGGCAGTGGTGGATGGGCTTGGAAGACAGGGATCTGCTGGGCTGTGATGTGCCAAGCCTTCAAACCCTCACACAAAGTCACTTCCTCGTGACGCCCTTGAATGAGTGGGTTTAGGGGGGTAACGGAAAAGGGTCTTGGTTCCTGTATGTGAGTCCGGCCACCGTGGAGAGGAGGATATAGCTGCCGGTAGTGAGATGAGACAAGTAGAACATCTAGAAGAACCAGAGGCTGCCTGTGACTCCTTGAAGACAGGAGAGACTCTTGTTTTGCCTCCATGTGCGGGAAGGCAGTTGGGACCAGTTTTACTTGGTGGATGCATTAGGAGTGCATCTTATTTGCCAAACAGATAATCTGTTATGGGTGACATTTTCTGTAGAATAGACTCGTAGTGTTATTTTCCTACCAGGTCTCTAGTCTGATGGCCTTCATTACATTTTTTCATTGTTGTACTTTCTTCCAAACTCTTTTGTTTTTTTCCCCCCCAGGGAGGAAAGCAGATGTTAAAAAGTGGTCTCTGGTGGTCTGTTTCAGTTAACAGATAAAAAAGTCAGTTGTCTTAACTTTTGGAATCCACGCTAGAAACTTAGTTTGAGATCCTGTGAGTGGCTGAGAACTCAAAAACTCTTTAGTTGGCCTGGAGAGATTAGAATATAGACTTCTTGTATTTGTTGCAAGGGAAGAATAGCAAGTTCTGGAAAGCCAAATCTGGGGTCCTGATACAAGGTCTCCAAGAAACAGCCACCATTGTCCAGACCGCCCAGGCTCAGGGCGTAGGCTTCCCTCCTCTAATACCTGCCAACCTGTACCTTGTCAGGCATATCCTGTTTGCTAAGTAAATGCTTAGAAGCTTTAAAAGTTAATGAGCATTATTTCAACATATACTCTCCCCGCCCCCTTCTCAGACTCCACCAACTTGATCGTGGTGTAAAAAGTGGCTATGAAAGCTCAGATATGGGTCGATGTGGACAAGTTATGGCTGACGGAACCCTGAAGAGCAGTGTAGCCTGACCCTGACAGCCTGGTGTGTTCAGAAATGAACTTAATCAGTTTCAGAAGTACATTCTGGTGTCAGAGCAGCACGAAAATGTCTAGAGAGAGAAGAGAAAATGAACTGCCTTTTTAAATCCAGGGCAGTTTCCTGGCCTATGAGACGTCACCTTGCATTGCCACAAGGTATTGTGGGTCTTAAAAGAGAACCCACAGGCAGCGAAAGTTCTTTGGACCTTATAAAGGCCTGTGCCAATGACAGGTGTCTCTTATAGAAGTGTAGGGTGGATTCTGTGCTAGCCACCTACAGTGAATGGAGACTGGTGACTTTGGCCATATTTGTTTCCCTTAGTAATACACCAGTGACCTCAGATCTACACAGACAAATCAAGAGGGACTAGAAATGCTAAAATAAGGTTAATATTAAAAAAACCTAGAAACAGATTTTTTTCTTGGCGTCTATAAAAACAAGATTATATAAAACAGTACGAAAACACTGTACTACCGAGTTTGTAATATAACATGAAAAAGTAAAAGCACAGGAACGGGAAGAGGAAACGGAGCTATGTTGGAGAAGCTTCCATCTCTTACTGGAATTAAGGTAGTATAATCTGAAGTAGAAATTCTGGAAAAAATCTAGTCAAGTGACTTTCAAGCCTCGGTTTTTCTTGCCATCTGTGGGGTGAGTCCAAGCAGCACTGTACAACAAAATGGTAGGTGTAAATAAGCTACCAACGTCCTGGGCCTCAGTGGTGGACACACTGAATGCCATGGCTCCCTAGCAAGGTAGCCAACACTAGCCACACCTTAACATCCCTGGAAGCCAGGCACCAGGCTCACCCAGCTGCCCTGGGGCAGAGGTGAGGTCTCACCTTAGCTTCTGGTTCTCGCTAGCCCATGCTTTTTGTTTTGTTTTTTGCCTGCAGTCATACTGCCCTGGTTCCCTCAGAATTTTATTTGCCCAGTTTTGTGATTATTCAGTCATCTGCAGCCTCAGCAGCTGTGTAAGTATGGACTTACTTCGCCCCAGGTACGCTTGTTTCTCCCCCTCATGGCAGTGATTCCTTTCTGTCACTCTCAAATCGCATTTCATCCCTCACTGACTTGTCCTTTATAATCACAAAATTTTAGAAAGGACCTAACATTTAGAGTCAGAGACGTTTCAGAGAGTCCGCAGTGGGTCACTGGTCACCCGGGCAGCCTGCCTTTGAGTCTGAATTTCCCATCTATTAGCTTTGCGGCCTCAGTCAAGGGACCTTCAAGCCTCGGTTTTTCTTGCCATCTGTGGGGTGAGTCCAAGCAGCACAGACCCTTCCCCAAGGGCTGACGTGGTGGGAGCTGAGGCTCTCGGGCACACGCCGCTTAACTGATGCAGATCGTGCACGCTGGGAGACTACAGTAATTGAGATTTAGTGAGATCTCACTGTGGGCCTGGCGCTTTCGGTAAATCATCTCATTTATCCTCAAAACAACCCTGTGGGAGAGGTACTGCTATTACCCTCCATTTTACAGACGTGCAAACCGAGGCCGAGTGACCTCTCCCGCCCGCCTCACTTGTGGGACCCTGGGCACCTCTCGTCCCTGCATCTATTTTCGTAAGGCTAAGCGGGGATAATTAACGGCACCTATGTTCCCCGGGGCCTGTACGGACTCGCGAGCACGACTGCCATCATCATCATGGCACTTAAGACTCAGCAGGCCAAGCGGCGACTCCCGGATTCCCGAGCTCCCAGATCCCGCGCTGGGAGGATCCGGTCGTGGACTGGCCGGACGCTCGACCCGCGCCTGCGCAGACTCCGCGGGCGGAGGGCGGAGCCTGTGGGACGACAGCTGGCGGCCGCAAGGGCGCTTGTGGCGCGACTGTCCGCGCAGACTCCGTGGGCGAGGGGCGGGGCCCGCTGGGGGGCGGGGCTGTCAGGCGGTGTCGGCATCCGCGCAGACTCCCTGAACGGGAGGCGGGATCACCGGGGGGGCGGGGCCGCCGGGAGGGCCCGGCATCCGCGCAGACTCCGTGGGCGGGGGCGGAGCCGCCTGCGCGGGGGCGGGCGCCGCGGCGGCGGTGTGGCTGACGTGGAGGGTCCGGGTTAGCGGGCGCGGCTGGCTGCGGGATTGGGGAGCGACGGGCCGGGCCGGGCCCTCGGGCCCGAAGCGGCGGCGGCGGCGGTATAAAGCTGGCGACAGGGAGCATGTAATGTCGGAATGCGGAGGCCGCGGCGGCGGCAACAGCAGCAGCAGCAGCGACGACGCCGAGGACGAGGGTGGCGGCGGCGGCGGCGGCCCCGCGGGCTCCGGCTCCCTCAGCCCGGCCCCGGCTGGAGCGTCCTCGGCGGGCCGGCTCCGTCGCGGGCTGCGCGGCGCCTCCCTCATGGCGCGCCGGCGACCCGAGCTGCTCTGCGGGGCCGTGGCGCTCGGTTGCGCGCTGCTCGTCGCTCTCAAGTTTACCTGCAGGTGAGGCGGCCCGCAGCCCCGGGGCCCCGGCCGGCGGCGCAGGGCCGGCTCGGGGCCCGCAGGGTCCGGGGTTGGAGCGGCCTTCGCGGGGGGAAGTGAGGCCTGGCTTCGCCTGGAGCCACGGACCCGACCCTGCTCAGCCTGCGGCCGTGCCCGCCACTTTCCCCGCGGGCCGGCCGGCCAGCCGGGCGAGGTTTTCGGGTGCTACTCGGGACCCTTCCTTCATCCCATTTTAGCACCGAAGTTAGTGGGCCACGTTCTGAGCTGCTCGTCACCTGTTGGGGTTTCTTGGGGGGGGGGGCGCACCTGTCACTTCTGCCCAGGCTGTAGGACCCTCATTTAACACCCATCTGGTTTCCCTTATGCCGCAAGTGTAATGATTCACAACTGTTAGAGCCCCAGACCCCTTCGACAATTCGTGCACTCATCGATCTAACGATTATTCATCCACACGTGCTGCGGTGGGTAACACTCACCCAGGTGAGCGTTGAAGATAAAAATCCCACTCTCCTTTCCAGTGGGACAGGCAGTAAACAACTTAATATAATTTTAAAGGGCTTCTGTAAGTGCTCTGCGGGGAATAGAAGGAATGAGGGTGGGGCAGAAAGGCCTTCGTGACCACAAGACCTAGGAAGCTCACCCGGGGAGGAGGAAGGGGCCAGCCCTGGGAAGATTTGGGGGAAGAGTGTCCAAGGTAGAGGGAGCAATAGGGGCAAAATCTGGACAGGGCTGTAGTTTTACTGGAGCTGGAAAGAAGGCCTGGGTAGGCTGGACCATAGTGAACAGGAAAAAAATTAAAGTTACTGTGCCTCTTTTGGGGAAGGTACCCAAATACAAAATGTACTTTAAATTTCACGAGTACTTTTGGTCTCCCAAGTCCTCAGTGTATCTTCTCGGACTCCCAATTTGTAAGTCTGTTGCAACTGACTGGCCTGTTAGCCAAGAGGAAGATTTCAACTTGCAACATTTTTACCGAGTGTGTTGAGCATAGCATGTGGTCTCTGTTGTCAGAGAGGCGTCAGAGGTTTGGGAATTTCAGTGAAAGGAGACAAATTATGATAACTGTTATTGATCATTTGCCAAGTACCAGCAGGGTTGCTCATCCTTGGCACTTGGGCAGAGGGGCTGTCCTGAGGGTGTTTAGCAGTATCCCTGGCTTGTACCTACTAAATACCCATAGCACACAGCCCTAGATATGACAACCAAAAATGCCTCCAGACATTGCCAAGTGCCCCCTGGGGAACAAAACTGCTTGCTTGAGCACTGCAGCTCACTTACATCAGTGCATTTATTTCTTTACTACATAATCTGAGAGCCTAGTATGGACCCAGTAAAGGCTCAGTCCCCAGTAAAGTCTGGATATACTCTTATCCTTCTAGGTTATAGATGAAGGAGTTGAGCTTTGGTCATGTTACAAAACTTGCCCCAAATCACACCCACCTATTAAATGGCTGAGCTGGAATTTGAATCCTTTATTGTTAGGTACTAGGCTCTTAACCTCGCTCTTTATCATGTGCTGCGCAAAGGAACGTATATGAAGTATTTTACAACGTGGAATTGCAAGATGTCTTTGGGTTCAATTTTGGAAGAGAGGTCCATTGTGTGTGGACGTCCGTGTCTGTCCCTGACACCCCCCCCCCCCCGCACCCGACTCCCCGCAGCTCCAGGGGTGGGGAACTTACTGACATCCGTTCGTCCATGGAAATAATGCTTCGTGTTTTTTCTGAAAGAACATGACTTTAAAAAGCTAAGAAAGTCCTTTGAGATTTGGGGAAGAAGGAAGAGTGTAAATCCATTGTGGCAGGCAGAGCACCTACCTGCTTCGGAATAGGAGTGAGCCAGTGAATGGCCGCTTGCCTGTCCCTCTTCTTCCTATGCCACTGGCAAAGCTGGAGAGTCTTTTAATAGACTGAACTTGATTTTTTAGAGTCTTGTTTGATTGAATGGTGTCCTGATACTGTTGTAGGCTCGAACATTTCTGACCCCCTTCTTCTATTTTACTTTTAAGATTGTTGCATTAATGAAGACAGGAGCTTACGAGAAAGTAGGATTTTTTTCAAAATTTTATTTTTATTAATAGCACCAGGCCTAAAATAAGGGACAGCCCTCCTCAGTTTTGGTTGCTTAGCTGAGTTCAAACCAGATAATATAAAAAAGGTTGATTTGGGGTGGAAACACAATAATTGTGCATTTTGGGGCCTTTAATCTTTATTTTACCTGCCCTTCTATTCATTGAATCCCCTTGACTGCATCCTACTCCCTTTCCTTTCGCCCTGATTTTGGAGGGAAAAAGTTGTGTCTGTATCTGTGTATGTGTGTGTGTGCATATGTTCATTTTCCTTTTTTGCATTTTGTGATTTCAAAGCTGCTTCAGATCCTCTTCAGAAGGAGGTGTAATGTGCACGTTTCATACAAAATTTGGGAGTTGCAACCTGCCCTTTTTGCTTGCAACTAGCTCTTGTGTTTTTCGAACCTGAGACTGAGCCTTCAAATCTTCAGGAAATCTTTGATCTCGGTAGAGTTTCTCAAAAACCTGTAGCAAGTTTAAGAGTTAGATAGAAACTTGTGAATGTTTCTGGTGGAGCAGAGGCAGATGTTTGTCTTCCCTGGTTAATGTTTGCTTTTCCATGGGCCACGTATTTTATCTGGCTGGTGGACTTTAGGAGCCGCTCCGAACACGCAGAGCAGTAATACTAAGTGGATTATTTTCCTTTGTTTGGCTGTCACAGACCTACACTTTCCCTCAGATTGTGTTATTTAACACTCAGCATGCAGTTTGACTAGTAGAAGAATCATCTCGAAAGAGGGGAATTTTGGAGCCTTTGATAACGCGTCACACAGGGCCTTCTTCATCTCTTTGCATGGCTGCCTGTCATTCAGGTCTCGGCTTAAAAGATTCCCTGTCACCTCACCCTGTTAAATTCTCCACCTAGCAGTGATCCTTTTGTGGGTTTTTGTTTGTTGCGTACGTGTTCGGTTGTATGTCGTCTCCCTTGAGAACATTTTCGTGCTTTCGGCTGTAGCCTGGGTACCTGCAGTACGGTTTCTGAAGCATACAAACATTTGCTCAGTGAACATTTTTTTTGAGGATTTTATTTATTTATTTGACAGAGAGAGAGAGACAGCGAGAGAGGGAATACAAGCAGGGGGAGTGGGAGAGGGAGAAGCAGGCTTCCCACCGAGCAGGGAGCCCGATGTGGACTCGATCCCGGGACTCCAGGATCACGACCTGAGCCGAAGGCAGTTGCTTAACCAACGGAGCCACCCAGGCGCCCGGGAAGTAATAGATTTAAACCTGTCTTAATTCAGGAAGCTAACACCTTCTAGATGCAGAGGAGGACATGGGATTCTTTCCTTAATGCTAAATGACCCAAGGCTCTTAGAGGAGGTAGGGTCTTGGGTGTTTAGGTTTTCCTTTTTGGTTCTCAATATCTTGTCTGTCTGCTGGGCGTCTCAGAGCTGGCACACTTTCCTTCTTGTTCTTCCTTCCTGCTACCTTGCTGTATTCTGAGAAGCCAGATTATCAAGTTAGTTTGAACACATATGTGAACATAGAACATAATGATGTGGCCCTTAGGATCATGCCTAGTAAAGCAAATGAGCCTCTGACACTTTGATTCTGAGTGTTCTTGATTATGTCTATCTCTGTGGGTTCATATTTATTTTGCCTTTGCATATGTTCAGGTGAGGTAGGAGGGTCGGTTCGTTTCACAAATTATCGAACTTCAGAGGACCAGGCACCATAAACGGTGAGGCTCTAACAGTGAAAAAAATAGGGTTCTTGCCTTCAGGGAGTTAATGATGTGGTAGAGTGAATTGGTAATCAGTAAAAGAAGTCAGTTACTGATTGTGGTGAGGGGTATAAAAGCAACCAACAGGGAGCTGAGAGAGAAAAAATGAGGTCTCCTACTTTGGGTTGAGTTGTCAGAGGAGGAGACACACCAGCCAAGATGTTTTTCTCATCAGCTTCATGGTGGTATATTTTATTTTCAGTAAAATTGCACATTTTACATATACAGATTACTTTTTTTTAAAGATTTTATTTATTTGACAGAGAGAGACACAGCGGGAGAGGGAACACAAGCAGGGGGAGTGGGGAGAGGGAGAAGCAGGCTTCCCCGCGGAGCAGGGAACCCGATGTGGGGCTCGATCCCAGGACCCTGGGATCATGACCTGAGCTGAAGGCAGACGCTTAATGACTGAGCCACCCAGGCGTCCCCAGATTAATTACTTTTGATAAATTTAACCACCTCCATCCTTTCAGTCAAGATAGAGAACGTTTCCTCCTCCCCAGAAAGTTTCCTCAGTACCCCTCTGCAGTCAGTGTCCCTGCCCCACTTCCCACTCTAGATAGTCACTGGTGTGATTATTTTGTTATAGATTAGTTTTGGAATTTTATATAATGCATTCATGTTATATGTATTCTTTAGTGTCTGACTTCTTCAGTGTAATTATTTTGAGATTCATCCAGTTATAGTATGTATCAGTTCTTTTATTGTTGAGTAACAATTAATTGTAAGAATATACCCCAGTTTATTCTTTCACTTAATGAGTTACTCCAGCTTCTTTATGCTTACTATTTAGATAATTTATCTTTTCCCATCCTATGCTTTCATCCTATGTTTTATGTTTAAAATGGGTCTCTTTTAGACAGCATTTGGTAGGTCTCGCTTCATTATCTAGTCTGGCATTCTCTTCCTCTTAATTGGGTGGTTTAGTCCTTTTATATTTAATGTAATATTTAATTACATATTTAACGTAATATTTGATATTGTTGGGTATAATCCTGCCTTCTGGCTGTTTGTTTTCCATTTGTACCTTCTGGTTTTTGTTCCTTCCTTGGTCGTTTTCTGCCTTTTGGGTTAATTGAATCTTTTCTAGGGTCTCTTTTAATTCTGTTGGTTTCTGGGCTAAATCACGGTAATGGTTTTATGCCATGGTAGTGCAGATGTGTGAACAGCTCAAGGTGTTCATTAAGCTCCTTTCACCTGGTGGGGTGCAGCCTCAGCCAAGATATTTTGTCTTGATGGGAAAAATAGTGGCAGCTCTGTGACTTCAGACCACTTGTTCATTCTTTTCTGTCTTCTCTTGGTCTCTCCCTTTTGGGAACTTCAGGTACTCAGGAAGACTGTTTTCCAGTTAAAATGGGCTGATACTTTGTTATTCATCTTTATTAACCTTTGGATCATGATATTGTTAACCTTAAAAATTAAACAGTTATTTTACCAGAAAAATGGGTTTATTCAGAAATAGCAGAGAATTGCAATCCAGGACATGCAAGCTGTGGCAAATCATAGGCAAGTCCCACAGACAAAGGAGAACAACATTATCTTATGGAGAAGGGGGAAGATGGGAGGGGTAGTTGTGAAAGAAAGTCCATTGGAGAGAAGCAAGAGTTTGGGGGGGATGACAGTTTTTCAATGGCTGATTGCTGGAGTAGTCAGTCTTTTTGTAGGAGTTGTTACATCTTTTCCTGTTGGGGCTTGTAATTCTTTTCCTGTTGAGGATTCTCCTGTTGGAGTCTAACTGATCATTTTTTTCCTGTAATTGACATGGAGAGGTGCTGGCTCCCCCTTCTGGCCTCCCCGCTCCATTTTAGTGGCTTCCCAATATATATATATATCTGGAGAAACTACATTATTATTTATTACTTTTGCCTGAATGCCCTGGGTAAGTACAGGCCAACTCCAGCTCATAAACATAATGTTTTCTCAGAGTGGGTCGATGATAAGAATTTCCCATAGAAATCTTACTAGTGGTAGCCACGAGAGCTCCCTCCCTTTAGTTCTGAGCAAGCTCACTGGTTGTTCTGAAGCTCTGGAGATCAGTGGCTCCTTTGGCGAGCCAGGTTGCAGAGAGGTGAGGGAGGAGTGTGTTGGGTGTGGGAGGCAAGAATAGGGATTATTCTAAGACCTCCTTCTCCTCTGCTCTCTGCTGCCTTCCCACCCCACACCTGGGGAGACAGTATTAGAGAGTTGTTTTCAGCATATTGGTCACATCTCGCATTCTCTCAGCTAAATATTGCCTTAGCACAGCATATTTTTTACTCCTCGGTGATGTTTTAGAAACTCCATGTTCTTATTCAATTT
Organism: Eumetopias jubatus; assembly: GCF_037043125.1. Taxonomy (NCBI): domain Eukaryota; kingdom Metazoa; phylum Chordata; class Mammalia; order Carnivora; family Otariidae; genus Eumetopias; species Eumetopias jubatus. The sequence continues at coordinate 78,535,637 of NW_028274818.1, read as the reverse complement.
TATTCAAAAATCCCAGAGATTGTTCTCTTAAGCTTCGATCTCCCTCCACATAAAGCTGTTTTTAGAAGAAGATAAACTTAGCAATCGTGTTTGTGTTTGCTCTTTTGTAGTCGAGCAAAAGATGTGATAATACCAGCAAAGCCACCTGTCAGCTTTTTCTCCTCGAGGTCTCCGGTGCTTGACCTCTTCCAGGGGCAGCTGGACTACGCAGAGCATGTTCGCCGGGACTCAGAGGTGGTGCTGTTGTTCTTCTACGCTCCGTGGTGTGGCCAGTCCATTGCTGCCAGGTCAGAGATTGAGCAAGCAGCGGGTCAGCTTTCAGACCAGGTAATGCTGACACTCAGCCTACAAATAGATGAGCCAGCCCTGTGTGCAGGGCTGGTTGTTCCCAGAGAGACCCCTTTACCCAGCTGGCTGACTGAGCCAGGGTGAAGGCCAGGAGCCTTACTTTAAAAAAATTGTAAAGCCTTCTGTAAAGAAAAAGGATTTCTGATGGTGAGGGTCATAAGTTGGTTAGAGGCAGGAGAGGGGGCAGGAGAGGGAAACACTGAGCTGTGTTTCCTTGTGATGCAGGTCAGTGTTCATCTCAGGGTGCCATGCTGTTTGGTTTCAATGCTGAAAAGCCTAGTTGAATATCCATTGGATACTTGTCCTTGAGTTATTTTCTTTTTCTTTCTTTTTTTTTAATATTCACATTATTTATTAGAGAGAGAGAGCGCACGCGTGTGTGTGCATGCACATGGGGTTGGGGTGGGTAGGGAGGGGCAGAGAGAGAATCTTAAGCAGGTTCCATGCCCAGCATGGACCCCGATGCAGGGCTGGATCTCACCAGCCTGAGATCAATGGCCTGAGCCGAAACCAAGAGTCAGACTAAGCCAACCAGGTGCCCCGCTGTAAGACAGATTTATATGTCATGACTACAATGTAACATGCTGACCTTTTAAAAATACTTGGACCAAATAAATAAATAAATAAAAGTAAAAATAAAAAAAAAAATAGAAATACTTGGACCAGAGCTATATGCAACAAATACTTAATGAAGGTTAACCTTTGTGCTAGACCAAAAGGCTGGGCAAATGAGTCATCTGTATGGCAGTGGTTTTCAACCCAGTGGATCCCAGTTGCCTTTTATAAAACAAATATTTTATGAGGTGTCTTTTGCTGTCCTGAAAAGGAATTCATAGATGATAAAACTTCCTTGCACATTAAATTGCAAAAGAGCCAATCCACTAATATTATAATTATAAAGGTGGGGGAAACAAAAGTAACACAGTCAGGTCATGTGTGTTTCAGGATGTAAATGCTCGGGCAAAATAGGTCCTGGTCCCTTTATGGAGAACTGTTGGGGGCAGACCGGTAGAGGTGTGTTGTGTTAGAGATTCAGGTGCCGTGGGGACACTGCCCTCACTGATTCGAGTTTCCTAAGCGGTAAACAGCCCTTGGTAAAGGCTGGAACCAAACAAAGTAATTTCTGCCTTGGGTTTACATAGGAGTTGCCTTCCCCAAGAAATTCAGTGAATACAAAAACCATACTTTGGATTCACATATGAAATGGAATTAGGTCCTGGGCTTGATTACTAACAGACAGGTTTTCTCCAGCCTCATTGTTGGGCAGGACATTTCAAACTGCCCTGGGGTGCTGGGGATAATTCTTCCCTGTGCAACGTAGTTTCGAGCATCATGGGCTATCTCCCACAGTGCCTGCTCACCCCATGCCCTGTAGCTTCCCAGTCACTGCAACAAGCAGAAGAGCATCGCACAGATTTCTAAAAGGCTGCTGCTGAGAACCACTCATCTGAGGTAATTTATGCAGGCAGCTGAGTTCCAGAAGTTTCTTTGGAGCTCTGGGTTGATTTTTCTTAGAAACAATGTTATAAATGCTGGTGAGGCTTTCTGCCCAACCTAGCAAAGCCTTTTGAACCATTATAGATCCCTGAATGTGGTGCAAAGTACTGTTTAAATCTAGCTCTTCATTAGAACTCTTTATTGCTTGGGACACTGGTTCTGAGGGGATTGTGATTTTATGTTCCGACTTCGGACCCATGGGATCGATCTGTTCCCCTGTACTCCCTTTACCCCCCTCCCCCTTTAAAAATGGCTAATAATAGGGGCGCCAGGCTGGCTCAGTTGGTAAAGCATGTGACTCTTGATCTTAGGTTCGTGAGTTCAAGCCTCAAGTTGGGCAGTAGAGCTAACTTAAAAAAAAAAAAAAAAAGTAATAATAACCAAACTGGCAGACACTTCCAGGGAGGAAGCAGGAACTCTAATGGAGCACTGGGAGGCAAGCGATAGGTTAGCATAAAAGAAGTCACCACTTCATTCCCCAGGCATTCCCTAAGTTTTCTGAATTAAGAGAACATGTGGGGAACAAGGAGGAAATCTGTGTTTGGGGCAGGTGTCAGTTACTTGTTACCTTATTGTAAGCTGAAGCAGTGGTGTCCTTCCGAGTGATTTTCGGAACGGCATTCTGGTGTGCTGGGCCCTGTGCAGTTTCTCATGACAGCTCTGCACACTGGCGCTGGCATCCCTGTGCTTGGAAGCACAGGACCTCAGACTTGGATGGTGGAGCGGTTGGCTAAGGATCACATGACAAGTGGTGAAGGTTATAGTGCCACCCACAGCTAACGGGCACTGCTTTTTTCAAATTTTTTTTCCAGCTTCTTCCAAATGGAGAACGTATTATTCTGTGTTCTCACTAGGGAAAAGGAGGGGGTTTATTTTTGGAAACAGGCAAAAATCGTTTAAGCCACACTGCTTTAGTAAAATTAGCAAACATGGTAGATTGTGCCCTGTTTTTGAGTAAAAAAACGAGATGTCACCTTTAAGTAAAGATATTGTTTTCCTTTCTCATAAATGGACTCTAAAAGGAGCTCTAAAGAGCTTCCACGAAGTTTTGAGCAATATTGCTATTTACAACATATAAGGAAGGCCTCTGAAAGTGACTTTTCATTTGTAATCTTCATATTTTTTCAGTATTACTATGAAAATTTCTTCACATAGCAAAGGTAAAGGAATTGTATATATGATTGCCAGTTAAATGTTGTTAAGGGCATTTTATTTTGCTTATTTGATCATGTATTTATTTCTCTTACCATTCCTCTAGTCAGTGGTTCTCACCTAGAGGAAATTTTCTCCCCCGGGGGACCTTCGGAAGCATTTGGAGCTATTTTTGGGGATCACTCTTGAGGGGGGGAGGCTGCTGGCATGTAGTGGGTATGGGCCAAGAATACTGCTAAACCCTACAACCAGTGTGTAGGACTGCCCCTCAACAAAAACACACATACAGAAAGCCTCATAACAGTGGAAGGCCAAAATAGCAGTAGTGCTGAAGTTGAGAAACCCTGCTCTAATCTATGAACCCATCTTCTTTTGGGTACTTTTCAAAGTAGATTGGAGACACAAGGACACTTCTGAAATACCTTAGCATCTACCTATAAATATGTATTTAATTTGTATTTTTGCTGCTTAATACTACATTTTAGAGCATAGCTGTAATTCTCTTATTCTTACTGGTTTTTAATATAGTTGTTAAAAATGGAGTGATATTTGTGATGTTTTATTTGCAGCTAACATTATTTTTCCTTCTCCCATGCTCGGTTTGACTGTCAAAAGATATCCTTCCATTGAGTTTTAGTGTAATCACGCTTAGAAAAAGCTCACTGGTGCTCATTCACTTTAGAATTCAAAGCAAATCATTTCCCTCTTGGACTAGACTGTAAAATACTAGTAAAATACTAGAGTCCTAGCTAGACACCATAGATAAAGGTCTGTCTTTTTTTGTGTGTGGTGGTAGATGATGACCTTCTTTGAATACTGGAGATAATTTTTTTCTCACTTTCTGTTTCAGAGAGGAATAGTTCCATTTCTATGATTTTTATCTTTAAAATCTTGGTAATTTTTCAGTTGTTATTCATAGTCATTTGAAACCTTTTTTGGTTCTGCAGGTGTTGTTTGTGGCAATTAACTGTTGGTGGAACCAGGGGAAATGCAGAAAACAGAAGCATTTCTTTTATTTCCCCGTGATATATCTGTATCATCGGAGGTAAGAATTAGTTTTCTAATTCCAGTTACGTTCCAAAGTGAATTTTTTTTCTGTTTAAAAGTATTAGATATTCACTGTAGGAAATTGAGAAAGTACAGATAAGCAAAAAACACAGATAAGCAAAAATAAATAAAGGGATCTGGATATTTAATCAGCCATACGTAATCATTATGTGTTTGGTTTATATTGTCCTCTGACTATACATATCCACCCTCTTTCTTTTTTTCCCAAAATAAAAATATGGGATTGTGTAGTAATAGTATTTCCTAAATTGCTTTTTCTTGCTTGTGTGAACATTTTTTTCATTACGTAGTGTCTGGCATTGTTTTTGGTAGTGCTAGTGGCCCTATTGTGCGGCTGTACATTTCAGACATCCTGAAGTACTTTATTGTCTGAAAATACACAAAGGTCCTTATCCTGTCACCTGGCAACATACTAAGCAGGAGGGAATCTTAGCACCTTTTCAGCTGGGAAGAAAATTACCACGAGTCCCCGGTCCTACGCCCATAATCCTGAAATCCAAAGAGCTTTGAAGACCCAAAAAGTTTTCGTAAATTTTGTTCCTGTATGCATTCATCTAGCCTGAAGTAACAAGAGGCTGCCTTTGGTCTTTATCCCACTTAAGGAGCCAGTTTATTTATTATGCTGCAGAAATATTGGTGTTTGATTTTGGAATACTGCCCAGACCGTGTTAAGTAATGTCTAAAATTGGTCTTGAAGAATTTTGGAGACAGATGAAACTTTAGACTTTGTTCAGTGTAATTGGCTTGAAGTTTGTTAATGAAGGTAAAATGGGTAAAGAATGTTTGATTAGTAGGAGCTTTACTTTTTATGCTTTATTTTTTCCCTTCCTCTGAACTCCCTAGGCTTTAATCAGTGAGGATTTATAAGAAACATCAAACTATCATTTGTGGATTATCTGTCATGTTCCATCATACCTCATGTTTCTAACATAAAATGTTGTGTGGCATGTAGTATTGTTTCTCAAGAGCTGTTAAGTAATATTTGACAAAAATGCACTTTCTTACCCCATCTCCACCTTCAAAATCTCTTCTAGATACAAGAGTACTTCTCAGAGAGTAAACTCTTGCATTTGAAGATGCTAAAGCTCTTTGCTCTGTAATGGGATAAATAAGCTTGCCCTGCGAAGGTCCCTGCAGTTCTCTTTTTGGAAGTAGACAATATTTGGAGATAGGAAATAGGGCACAGGTGCCTAGTGAGGAGTATAGGCCTTGCCACTAGGTAACCAAGTCAACTGCCCAGAGGTGGGCCTAATTTGATGTGATGCTAAAATCAGGAGAGTTCCCTCGAATCAAGTACAAAATATCTTTTTGGGTTATATGGCTGTGCAGTATATTGTCTTACACTGTTTGTTTTCTTAGATTTATGGAAAGATTGAAAGGACAGGCAAGGAACTTTAGAAACATCTAGTCCATCCTTCTTGTTTTACAGCTGAGGAATTTGAGGTTGATACTCTCCTTGAAGTGCTTGCCCCTCATCTTTGCCTGCTAGGTTTTACTTGTTTCAGTTCGTTCAGACCTCTTAATACTCACTTGAATATCTCCCATTCCCAGTGTACTAAAAGCAAGCAAGTGCTAAGGCACAGAGATACCTGAAGTGTAGCCTTTTCATATCCTATTTAAAAATCTGCAAGTTCTCTGTTTTATACATAACACACACGAATGAATGTATGTCTTCAACTAAGTTCTCTTGTGACCATTCAGTGGTGTTGAGGTTCTCTTGGTTAATAGTGCTTGCAAATGTGGCCCCTTAGCCTCAGCCCTGGGCAGACAGACCATTGCTGTTTGTGTGTTTCTGTTGTTGTTGTGTTCGTAATGGCTTACCTACTAGTGGTTGCTTAGAGAAATAATAGACTTTCTGTTTTGCTTTTAAGTAGATTCCATTTTTTTTTCTTGTATTGATACCAGTCACTAAGAAAGTTTATAAAAGGCTCTAAGGCAGGGAGTAGTTTCTTGTAACACTCTTTCCAAGGCTCAGCAGCCCTGGATCAGCTCTTCCCGTGGTTGTGACTGTGGTATGCTGGTAAAATGTGTTATGCACCTGCATTCTGAGATCTTCTCAGCTTTTACAAGTTACTGGGATCCTTCTAACGACCCTCCAGGAGCCTGTTTGCCTGAGTAGATGACATTTCCAGATCTTTTGGCTCCGTTTTGCTGAACAAAATGTGTTATCAGATGATTTTTTGCTTTCTTCCTTTAAATTAAAAATTGTTAGTGGCTGATGGGGTTGGTGGTGGTGGTAATTTTTAAACTAATGTAGGTCTTGAATTGATAGAGTTGTTAACTCTGTCTCCCAGCTGTGCATGTAGAGTGCTATTTTTACTTTTTTCATGCTAACATTCTTTTGTTTGGCATCATATTTTCAGTGCACCCTGAGGAATTGTGTTTATCTCATCCCATTATATGTGTGTTTGTCATTTATGTAAGCATATGGTATCACAGTCACAGCATTTATGTAAATCTTTACTATGCTCTGTTTATTTTGCTATTAACAGCAAGCTTAATGTCAATTTCTATTTAGAAGAATGGTTATGGAGTTATTATATTTTAACTTACTCCCCCATCCTGCCACATACCATTCAGTTATATTTGAGCAGCGTCTGCGTTGTGCAAGATTGAAGAAAGCCATGTGAGGATTCTGATTAGCTTAGGAGGGTAACTGAAAGTTGGTCTTATTTCTTAGCAATGCTAAATCAAATTCCTGTGCATCTCTAAGCACACCTGGAAGGGAAAATAAGATCATTTTTGTAGATCCCTAACTTTGTCCCTTGCCATTGTCTTTTTTTGTTACAGTAAAGCTTTGAATAGGTTATTTAGTGATCCTTTGTGTAAGTGCCTATGGGAATATTTAATAAGTACATTTTAGTAGGCCAAGGGCCAATTGCTCAGCTTGTTTTTTATTTCAGAGTGATGTGTAAAAGAAAGTCCCGTCCCCCCCCCACGTTGAATTATGTAGTTAAGATCCTGCAATCCTTTAGCATTTGGTCAGTTTCCAGGATTGCCTTCCTGTTTGGTTTTGTTTTTTAAAGAAATACTATTACGGGAATTTTTCTTTTTCCCCCAGAGGCTAGAATGAATGTTCTTTGTTTGAAATTCAGTTTGCAGTTGAATTAAGCTCATAGAAAAGTAGTGGCTGCTTGTGCCACCCGGCACATGAAATGCTTACTCTCAGTTGGTCCTCCATTCACCTCCCGGGACACAGGCTACTTACCTATGAAGCAGTCAGGATCGTCTTGTTGGTGTTGATGATTTCAGTTATACGTTACAGGTTTAATGCATGGTGTATTATTTTTATTTTTTTATTTTTATTTTTTTTGGTACTAGTTTTGGACCAATCGAATACAAAGGCCCCATGAGTGCTGTTTACATTGAGAAGTTTGTCCGCCGGGTGATGAAACCACTTCTCTACATCCCATCTCAATCAGAATTACTAGATTTTCTCTCAAACTACGAGGTACCTGTCTTTCATATCTCCTCCCATCCCCAAGGTTTCATTGGGTTGTGTTGGATTGTTTATATTAGAAGGGTTTTTTATACCTCTTGATTTGCAGCAATGAAAAGATCACATTATAGATAAGCCCCAATTAAATGATTTTTGAGATACTCGATTGTAGGGATGGTTTAGCCAAGTGAGTTTTGAGAGAATGGAACACTTGTAAACCTTGTGAATTTTTTGTTTGGGAATTTCCCGCAGACTTTCAGTTTGTCTCATGATGAGCTTAGAGCATATAAAAATTAACTTACAGGTTTATATGCACCTGCAAATTTCTAAAAATTTTATTTGACACTGTATGGCATGTTACTATGGAATACTTGGTTTTACTTGTCAGCTGTAGTTTAGTTTTAAAAAAAACTGGGAATGTGTGCCCTTCTATTTTATAAAGTGCATAACTCTTTCAAGGTCTTATTAACAGAAAGTTTCCTAACATGGCTTCTCTGCTGCTTTCCCATTGCCAGCTTCATCCCCTGATAAATTGTTTTTATAGGATCTTAGTGTGTGTTCAGGACCACTTATTAATCAGAGGCCAGTATAAAGCTTAAAACGGTCTAAATAAATTAAGACTAGTTCCACAGAAAAAGTCATTGTAGCAAGTGTAAATCGTACTTGGGTATGGCAAGTAAAAATGATACTTAGATACAAGAGCATAGGTAGCTGAGACATAAACCCTATGAATCCAGACCTCACTGAGGATTTAGTAATTGTGACTGGGTTGGATTTTACCTTTTGCACTGGGGAGATTTTATGTAGCTTGGACATGAATTTCTTTCACTGGGATGTCGTTACAGCTTTTCGGTCATGTTAGGAACACTGTTTATATGTTAACTCTGAGTAGGTTCTCTAAGCAGCAGTGTTAATACCTAGTTATTCTGCGTGTAAGTTCTCTGGTGTGCATTAGAGTGAATGTGTCCTCACTCTTATGTGGCTACGGGGTGGCTCTCTGTGCCCCTCACAGGCTTGTCTCTCGTTCTGCCAGGGCAGGCTGGCAGCTGGGAGCCACCCTGGGTGCCTGGGCCTGGTCCCGTTGGCAGCACTAACTGGTTCTGTGACATGGGGCAGGTCACTCACCTGCCAGGCATCAGGGGACTGGAACAGGGCATTTCACTCTTAGCTGCAATTGTTGTGTGATAAGTGGGTTTTCATGTAGATTTGCAGTAGATGACGGTCATGGAGGCGATATGGCAGAATGGTGAAGAATCGGGACTTAGACACTGAGCTCCATCACTTGTTAGCTCTGTGGCCTATGGGCTTCTTAACCTCTTTAAGCCTCCATGCCTTCATCTATAAACAGGGATTAAATAAGACATGAAAATGCCTGCAGGATGTAGTCCCAATAAATGAAAACTTATCCATGGAAATGGCATCATGGGAAAATCCTGGATATTTAGCACTATTGAGAGAACTCAACACGTGTGTAATGTTTGCTGGAATTCCTACTTATATAAGAAATCTTTTGTTTGTTTTGTAATCAAGATGATAAAAAATGACCTGCAGGGGCAAAGAGGCCTTCCTTCAGGTAGGCTCTTTAGGGACTTCTGTGGAACACTGTGCCTAGTTTTGCTTGAAACCCTCTGTTTTTTTCTTTACATTTTCACTGAGTTTCTCCTAAAAAAATAAAGGGAAAAATGGCAGACGAGCAATGGCACATCAATAAATAGTATATATTATGTGTTTACCCTTTCAAAGAAAAGTATGGAAAACATTGAGATCATTTAGCCTTATAATAGGAGCACCGAGAGGCAACTTCATTATTATTTTCAGCTCCTTTGGAGATTTGTATCCAGAGAGTTTGGAGCCAGTTCTTAGCAGGGGTCATGTGATAAGGAGTAGGACTCAGCTAGGACTCTAGAGGTCTAGGTTTTAGTCCTGACATTAGCAAGTCTCTGACTTCTGAGTTTTACACAGATTTCTCATCTCTGAAGGTAGGGAATTGGCTCACATAATCCCTTCTGACTGTTTTGGCTTTGGTGAAGTTTAGAGGCTGAGAGAGGGAGGCAGAAGAAGGTTCGTCAGTTATTGGTTGGGGAAGTTTTTTTTGAGACATGGCTCTTGAACGTCTGTATCAGAGCTCTTTCTGATCTTGTTTTGTTTATGGCCTCTATAGTGTCTCTGTGGTTGGACCTGCAGGAGAGAGGCGAGTTCCCCTTTATGACTGAGCAGCAAGGCTGGTTCTTTACCTTTAGCCTCTGCATTCTCTGAATCTGTGTGTTAGCAGTGCTTTCAGAGATGATGCTCCAAGTTTGATGCTGAGTTCACATCAGACTCACTGATGTGCTGGTGACATCACTCATTTCAGCAGCCCGCTGAGTTAGAGTGATGTACAGCAATGTTTAGACTGCCTTTAAAACAGGACCAAGAAGGTGCTGCCAAGATGGGACCCTGTATGGCCTGTCAGCCTATAGAATGCTTCCTCCCAAGGGGTAGATAGCTTTTATCATGTTAGTATCATCTTTCACTGGGCTGCTTCTCACTGAGGTGAAATTGCCTGGTTGGCAAGAGACAATATTTGATTAATGGTGAAAGAACTTGGGAGGCCAGCCCAGCATGGCACTTGTGAAACCATTTATCTTGTGAAACATACCAACACTGCCTAGATGGTCTCGGTTTCGTGCACACTCTTTGTAAGATAACGTAACGGCAAAATGTTAGATCCAGAAATGAAACCACTGCCATGGCTTCAAGAGTTGAATAAAGAGGAAAGGTAAAGGCATTTTTGGAGGCCCCGCTATAGAGCACAATATGCTTCTGGACATTCCTCTGAATTAAGGTTTCCCAACCTCGGCATTACTGACATTTGGAGTCAGGTAGTTCTGTGAGGGTGGGGACTGTCCCACACTTTGCAGAATGTTTAGCAGCAGTCTTGGCCTCTACCTACTGGATACCTGTAGCACTTCCTCCCCCCCCCCCCCTTAGCTGTGACAACCAAAAATAGCCAGGCATTGCCAGATGTCCCCTAGGGGGACAAAATCGCCTCAGTTGAGAATGTCTCTTGTAAATTACTGTTTTCCCGAATAAGGCCTTAGGATGCTTCACAGGTATTAGAACAAACAGATCTTTTTTTTTTTTTTTTTTTCAGGTAGCACACAGAATGCCACAATGTAATTGTTGCAAGCTTATCTTGTATCACAGTGGCAGAGAGAATATGGAAATCAAGCAGTGCCTTACTGGAAAATCCTGGAGCGTTATCTGGGGGGGACTAGAGACAGGATGAGTTGTATTGTAATCAGTAGAGCTGTCCGTGATGTTCAGCCTTATACTCAAGTTGTTACTGCCCCTCCCCACAAAATATGCTTCCTAATATGTTAAAGGTCTTGCTAATTTAAAAAAATCTTACTATGAAAGGTACATCTTTTGATCAAGAGCCTTATCTCATAATTTTTATGTTTTGTAAAGGGATTTCAATATTAAGTGTATTTAAATTTAAGTATACCAGAATTGGGATAAAGTAATGCTTTAATGTTTTTGTGGCACTTCTGAGGTTTGTTAGAATGGCAGTGCTTTTTGCTTATGTCTCTAGGTGTGTTTGTGGCATCTTGAAGGAGTGCATTTGATAGTTGTCCCCTCATTAAGAAAACCATACTGATTAATTGTAAATTCATTTGTCTCTAATCGAGATATTTGTGAGCAGTTTGGACCATCATAAAATTGTGCTGTTAGTGTTTATTACTTGGGAAGTGATGATATTCTGGAAGTAATAACCTTTAACATAAACTTTTACTTTATTATGTGTATCCTGACCATATATGTATATGCTTATGTTGCTGTCACAAAGAGAAGTGCTCTAGTTTTACCTTGGTTGGAATTTTTGTAAGTCCTTCAGATGAGTCCTTCCAAAAGCCTCTTTCAGTTGATTTGATACTGAATTACCGAAAACAGTAAAAGTTTTTAACCAGTGGAAAACATTGTATTTGACTTGATATCTCAAACCTGCCCAAATCGGTTTGCTCGTCATTACCTCTAGTTTTCTAGGTTTTAGTCCTGACATTAGCAATGTCACTGAGCCCGGATGCACTGAGTAGAATATGACACCAAGCCCGGATGCAATTTTTAGGAAAATAATTTTGCCTTTGATTTATTGAACATCACAGAAAGACATTGCAGGGTGAATATTATAAATACATGTTTCTGTAAGTTCCAAAATACTTTGTTATTAGCCAACAAAGAATGTGTAAGCTATGCTCTGGTGAAGTGCCCTCCAGTTTTCACGTGCTTTTGCTTCTTATCTTCCTCATAGCCATATGAGATAGAAATGGTAGGTCCTTCGGAACAGATTCGGAAGGTGGGGGGCGCAAGGGGTATAATTTAACCCTCAGTGGAGACTGGCCTATAGCCCAGGGCTTCTGGCTCCCCAAATTTTTGCTTGTGTCCAAAGAAATGTTTAAGGTCTGAGAGTTGAAACTTCACTATGGATCTAGAAGTTAAAACTTTGAGTATTTAACTATTTTCTGTCATTTTTCAGGCTTTCTCTTTCAGGATAGAAAAATTTTGAAGGTGTTGGCTTCTTAATTTGTAACTTTTCCCCCTTCCTTTTTAGGAATGGTTTTTAAGAGTAAATAGTGATTGAGGATGGGGCCATGGGTGTTGACCTGCTGGTAAGGCAGCAGGGTTTCACTATTTCGTGTTACTGAGTGGGTGTTCTATGTAGGATAGTCACAGTATTGAGGCAGGGTAACATCTAGATTTTTCTTCTCAGACGTGCACTAAAATCATACCTGCCTTGGAGCACCTGGTTAGCCCAGTTGGTAGAGCGTGGACTCTTGATCTCGGGGGTTGTAAGTTTGAGCCCCATGTTGGGTGTAGAGCTTTCTTAAAAATAAATAAATAAGTAAATAAGTAAATAAATGAAATCATACCTGCCTTATAAATAATGAATGCCACTAAAAACTGAAGTAAACTTGCCAGCGGATACTGCAGAGGGAGAAGAAGAGCTTGAAGTCCTCTTGTTGCAAACCATGTTAAGAAATTCTACTTTCGGGCGCCTGGGTGGCTCAGTTGGTTAAGCGACTGCCTTCGGCCCAGGTCATGATCCTGGAGTCCCGGGATCGAGTCTTGCATCGGGCTCCCTGCTCAGCGGGGAGTCTGCTTCTCCCCCCTCTCATGCTCTCTTGTCTCTCATTCTCTCTCTCTCAAAAAAAAAAAAAATCTTAAAAAAAAAATTCTACTTTCTTCATTCCCTCCAGCTGTAGAATCCCCCTCTTCCTTGAGGGTTCTTCCTGCCTATTTAAGATACAGACAGGAAAGTGTCGTTTATCACTTGTGGACAACATAGACAGACATATGCCAGGGCATTTTTATTTTGGTGAATGTCGAGTTGAGTGGGCAGGGAATAGCGTTTGGTAATGGTAATGT